>NW_024582413.1:1665161-1735887 GCF_018398535.1 Haplochromis burtoni
AACCCAGTGTGCAAAAGCAAATACTTTAGATTCTACAACTGTGGCCACTGATGATAAATTTTTTTTAAAGTGCATAAAATTCAGTGCTTTAAGGAAATTTAAGGAAGTGATTCCATCTATATATCTATATCTATATCTCTCTCTCTCTCTCTCTCTACTACTCTCTCTCTCTCTCTCTCTCTCTCTCTCCTCTCTCTCTCTCTCTTATATATATATATATATATATCACATATATACATATACTATATATACACATATCATATATAAATATATTATATATATACATATATACACATATACTATATATATATATCTCACTCATTACTATATCTATACTACTATATATATATATATACATATATATATATATATATATATATATATATATATATATATATACATATAGCAGCTGGATAGCGTAGTGGTTAGACTACACGCCTTTGGAGCAGAGGATCGCAAGTTCGATTCCTGCCTGGGGCGTCTGTATCCAGTAAGGGTCCTAAGGCTAGACCCCCTATGCTAAGCGAGCCTACCGCAGACATGAGCGAGACAGATAAATATGAAGGCATGCCGGCTCGGACGTCGCCCGGATCAACAAGGTCCGCGTCAGGTGTTGAGGAACCAGGGCACCCTGACGAAAAGTGGGCTACTGGAACAAGAAGGCATCGGTGGGCAAGAGACGAAAACAGGGCGTTGTTGGAATGCTACTACGCAAGTAACCCCGGCGGAAGGGGCTACATGAATAGGATGACGGACCTATGGATTCTTCGATACCCAACATCCACAATGACGGCGAAACAACTAGTAGCTCAGTGTTCCAACATTCGAAAGAAGGGACTGCTCTCACAGCTAGAGATTGACGAGGTACAACACAAATGCTACGGCAAGGAGGAGTCAGGACGCCAGGTCAGGGGGGAGATATCATCACCCCCACCCGAGATTGGGTACATAGCCCCAAGTGCGATAGGAGAAGGATCGTTGAGTGCGAGAGGAACTGACCTGAAAAATAGGATCAATGGCCAAGCTTGAAACCTGGATCCCCCGTAGCCGGTTACCAAGATTACGTGAAGTACCCTCAGAAGGTCTGCTAGATGATGTTAATGCAGCACTACGGACAATACCTACAACCACGATTACCGACACTAACAAGCTGATCTACAATACGGCAGCAGTGATCAGTGAGATGCTTGGCTACAAGTTGAACAGCCACAAGGGGCAGTACCCTCCATGGAGAAGGAGGCTAGAGGGCAAGATCAAAGTAGCACGGAGGGAGGTTAGCCAACTAACGGAGTTGCAGAAAGGTGCGACAAAGAAGGTGCATAAGAAATACAGCAAGCTGTCCATACCTGAGGCCTTGGAAACTGCCAAGCAAAGACTCACAGCCTTGGCCAGCCGCTTGAGGAGGTACACCAGAGAGATAGAAGGCAGGAGAATAAACCAGCTGTTCTCCACAGAACCAGCAAAGGTGTACTCTCAGTGGCAAGGGAACAATAATAAGAGAACAGCACCACCAAGGCTGGAGACGGAGCAATACTGGAAGAGCATATGGGAGAAGGACGCAACCCATAACGGCAATGCTCAGTGGCTAGTGGATCTGAGGGCAGACCAAGCGACCTCCCTGAACAGGGTCCAGTAACCATCACAGTGGCAGATATCCAAGAAAGGGTCTCCAGTATGAAGAGTTGGACAGCACCAGGGCCCGACATGGTTCACGCCTACTGGCTAAAGAAGCTGACTGCACTCCACGAGCGTCTGGCAGCACAAATGAACCAGCTGCTAGTTAACGAGAGACACCCGGAATGGCTAACCGAAGGTCGGACGGTCCTGATCCCCAAGGACCCCAAGAAGGGACCGGTCCCCTCCAACTACCGACCAATAACCTGCCTCAGTACTACATGGAAGCTCCTGTCAGGCATCATATCGGCTAAGATGAACAGGCACATGGGTCAATACATGAGGGGACACAGAAAGGAATTGGCAAGAATACCAGAGGCGCAAAACACCAGCTACTGGTAGACAGAACAGTCAGCCGAGACTGCAAGACCAGACTGACCAACCTGTGCACTGCCTGGATTGATTACAAGAAGGCCTATGACTCAATGCCCCACAGCTGGATACTGGAATGCCTAGAATTGTACAAGATCAATGGGACCCTAAGAGCCTTCATCAGGAACTCAATGGGGATGTGGCGTACAACACTAGAGGCCAACTCCAAGCCCATAGCACAAGTCACCATCAAGTGCGGGATCTACCAAGGAGATGCTCTGTCCCCACTGCTGTTCTGCATAGGCCTGAACCCCCTCAGTGAGATCATTAACAAGACTGGCTACGGATACCGACTACGGAACGGAGCAGTTGTCAGCCACCTCCTGTACATGGATGACATCAAGCTGTATGCCAAGAGTGAACGAGACATCGATTCACTGATCCACACTACCAGGCTATACAGCAATGACATTGGAATGTCGTTCGGACTGGAGAAGTGTAGTCGGATGGTAACAAAGAGAGGGAAGGTAGTCAGAACTGAGGGGATTGAACTACCAGAAGGCAACATTGCAGACATAGAGGACAGTTACAAGTACCTGGGGATCCCGCAGGCAAATGGGAACCATGAAGAGGCCGCTAGAAAGCTGCAACCACCAAGTACCTGCAGAGGGTCAGGCAAGTCCTGAGGAGTCAGCTGAATGGTAAGAACAAGATCCGGGCCATCAACACGTACGCCCTGCCCGTGATCAGGTACCCTGCTGGGGTAATAGGCTGGCCAAAGGAGGAGATAGAAGCCACTGACATAAAGACAAGAAAGCTCCTTACCATGCATGGAGGGTTTCACCCCAAGTCCAGCACCCTGAGGCTGTACGCTAAGCGGAAGGAAGGGGGCCGGGGACTGGTGAGTGTCAGCACCACAGTCCAGGATGAGACAACGAACATCCAAGAATACATTGGGAAGATGGCCCCAACTGACCGAGTGCTCAGTGAATACCTCAGGCAGCAGAAACCCAAGAAAGAGGAGGGAGACGAGGAACCATCATGGAAGGACAGGCCCCTGCACGGTATGTACCACCGGCAGATAGAGGAGGTGGCTGATATCCAGAAATCCTACCAGTGGCTGGACAAAGCTGGACTGAAAGACAGCACAGAGGCACTAATCATGGCAGCACAAGAACAAGCTCTGAGTACAAGATCCATAGAGGCTGGGGTCTATCACACCAGGCAAGACCCCAGGTGCAGGCTGTGTAAAGATGCCCCAGAGACAATCCAGCACATAACAGCAGGGTGCAAGATGCTAGCAGGCAAGGCATACATGGAACGCCATAACCAAGTGGCCGGCATAGTGTACAGGAACATCTGTGCCGAGTATAACCTGGAAGTCCCGAGGTCAAAATGGGAGATGCCCCCAAGGGTGGTGGAGAATGACCGAGCTAAGATCCTGTGGGACTTCCAGATACAGACGGACAAAATGGTGGTGGCTAACCAACCGGACATAGTGGTGGTAGACAAACAGAAGAAGACGGCCGTAGTGATCGATGTAGCGGTTCCGAATGACAGCAATATCAGGAAGAAGGAACACGAGAAGCTGGAGAAATACCAAGGGCTCAGAGAAGAGCTCGAGAGGATGTGGAGGGTGAAGGTAACGAGTGGTCCCCGTGGTAATCGGAGCACTAGGTGCGGTGACTCCCAAGCTAGGCGAGTGGCTCCAGCAGATCCCGGGAATAACATCGGAGATCTCTGTCCAGAAGAGCGCAGTCCTGGGAACAGCTAAGATACTGCGCAGGACCCTCAAGCTCCCAGGCCTCTGGTAGAGGACCCGAGCTTGAAGGATAAACCGCCCGCAGGGGCGCTGCATTCTCTCTCCCTCTTTTTTTTTGATTGTGTTTGCAGTCTGCTGACCACAGAGTGGAGAGAGTCACAGGCTGCATCCGCGTTGGCCGAGGGGGGGACATACGTTTGGACATATGCAGAGGAGGGACAGTGGATATATTGGATAAACGATGCTTAACATGGAGCTGTGGATTTGGTAAAGGAGAACATACAGAGGGTTGCTGTGACAGAGGAGGATGCTAAGCATAGGTTGAGATTGAGGCAGATGAACTGCTGTGGCAACCCCTAAAGGCAGCAACCGAAAAAAGAAGAAGAAAAAAGACCACTTAAGATCCTCTAAATTACATCTATGAGACAAAAATACTCCAGATTAAGACTTTTAACAGTAAATTATGCTCTTATTATTATGTTTTTCTGTTGTTTAAGCTTAATTATCTAGCTTACATTCAGTATATCACGCTGGAAATACTGAGTGTTATATTAAATATAGCATATCATAATTAGTTTTAACAGAGTTAGTCAACAGGTAAAATTTACTGAACTCTACACGATTTTTAGTGAGTTACTTTTCACACAGGGGAAAAAAATGTTTTCTGTGTGTGCATGCAGGTTTCCCCTGTACAACCCCCGAAAACTTAAAAAATGGGTACTGAACATGAAGTGGAAGGACTGGACGCCGACTCGCTTTTCTGTTCTGTGCATCAATCACTTTGAGGAGCAGTACATTGACAAAACGGGCAAAAGTGTGACACTTCGGGAAGATGCGGTTCCCACCATATTTACACCGACTGACAACACACAGAAAAAGAAGGTCTGTGTGTATCATAGATAATTGTTGGCATCATTTAGGAATAAAACATTTGTGAAATATTTAAAGCTGCATAATGAAACTCCTCCTGTTTTTCTGTTTAAACCTCTCAAGCCCAGCGGCTTTTTAAAAATAAAGGTGTTGTTACTGTCTCCTTGATACAGGCTGCCATTAACCCGAGACGTAAACGACACAAGGTGAGCTGACCCAGACAGTTAGCTTTTTATTGTTTAACGTTTAATGTTATTCATTTTTCTAAATGCATTGCGTGTTGTTTATTTTATTGTGAAAGCAGCAACCTGGTGCTAAAAGCTCAGAGAAGGATTTGGCTGCATCTGCAACATCAGCTCTCCCTGCAACAGACGACAGTGTCCGGGCCAAAGAACCCAGCCAGACAGACCAAGAGACATCTGGGTATGTAACTACACACAAGGAGACATTCTACTGTCCTAGTCCTCTTTTCATAAATCAATAATAAGCAGTAATGCTTCAGTATGCACAGTACGGATGCCCTTCATGAGGGATTTGTGTCTCTGCCTTGGTATCTTTCACTTTTTAGGCAAATGTGTGAACAGCTACACTATGGAGCCAGTTTCTTTAATCATTAATTATACGTCTAATAAGTCAGTGTTTACAGTTTGAAGACTGCCATTAGCTTCTTGGGCATATTTGCTTGTTAATTATTAATAATACGTTTATTTGTTAAGCGCATATTTACAAAGTGCTTAACCGTTTGAATAAAACCACACATTAAGGATAAGTGTACATAATCAAACATGCAGTTAGTCTTACATTCATTCCTGCATACACACATTCAAAGAACCAAGGGCCAAAAACAACAGTCAAACAATTAAGGAAAAGCGGAGTTATGAAGCGTCACTGAAAACCAACCATAAAAAATTCAGCCAACCTGATAAGCTGAGGAAGGTTTAGCAGTGGCAACCTCAAAAGCATTATTACCTCTGGTTTTAAAGTAAAGACGTAAAACAGTTAAAAGACCTTTTCAGACCCAGATGACCCTCTTCAGTCTCAGCAGATCTGCTGTATAGGTAGGAGCCAAGCCATGTAGGGCTTTATATGTTATTAATAACATTTTAAAATGAAGAAAGGTTTAATTTTTGCAGTGTTTGTTCAATAAAGGAAACAAGGCTGGATGAGCTTAGAGATCAAAATTTAGATTGTGGTAAATAATATTAGCAGCATATTCCATATTATTCTCTAAAACCAACTTCCTCCTGTTCTCATCGCTCCTTAATTCACTAAATCTGCAACTTTTTTGTTATATATTTGCTGAGCTTTTAACATTCACACCATAATGAGGTTATGAGAAATAGTTTCTAGGTGTCACAGATTGATTCAGTTATATTCCACTGTATATATATAGTGACCGTGTAGTTTGGGAAAGAAAGCCATATTGCTGACCAACTTGTAGTCTCGAGTTTAGTTTTAGTGCACTTCTTATCGTTCACACAGGTGTACTTAAAAGTGCTGCCTTGTAGTCATAAGCTACACATTCAAATATGCACATAAATTCTGAAAACAAAGCATTTTTCTTTGCGTGGTTTTGATGCTTGATATTTATTTGCTGAGAAAAATATTTGTTTTGTGCTCAGTGAGGGACATTTAAGATTTGTTAGAAGTTTTAGAAGAAAAGCAAAAGACTAAAAAGGATAAAAGGACTAAACATGTTACTTCTGACTAGTCAGTTTCTCTCAGAGGTATAAAAACAATCTGGTTTGTCAGCTGCTACCTGCTGAAAGATTGTGGCTCATAAATGTCTTTATAGAAGCAGTTAGCATTATACAAATGCCTCAGATTTTAAATTGATATATATTTAATGCACAAGCCTAAAAACCACAGTAATCTTGCAAAAAGGTTGTTTTGGATGGTACAGTTTACAGGTATAACACAATGTCAAACCTAAGTTGTTTTTTTTTCTTTTAAAAGCTGATAAAAGCATTTAAGATGACATTTTCCTGCTGTACACGCATTTAAAAACAAATTTACAGTCATGGTGGTTTGCTGTATTGGTCCATTGGAGATCTGCCCACTGGTTAGGTCACTAAACCAGTTTTCAGACCTAACCAAAGGTCTCCTTGGGACTTGTTGTGTTGGCAAAGATGACTTTCTGGTCGATCACAGGTTTTCTCTTGGAAAAAGATAAAATCAAATCAAACACCAGAGAGGTTTCTTTGGTGCTTCTCCTTCATAAATTAAAAATTTTCCTGTTCTTTTATTTATTTTGTTAATAATTTCTGTACAGATATATATTATCGTTTCCTTAATGTTTTAACTTTTTTTTTCTGTTTTAATGATTAGAGATCCCAAAACGTCAGAGAAATGGAGGATTATAATTGATGAAGCACTGATGAAGATCGATTCATTTCCACACTTTTTTCATGGAGATTACTGTGTACCACAGGTAAATGGAATTGTATTTTATACATACTGATCACTGGGATAACTTAAGAGTTTATGTTTAGCTAATCTTATGGCATTTACGGCATATCCGATATGTTTTATCTTGTTGTTTATCTTCATTAGTGCGAGTTAATCTATGTGTGTGTTTCCACCTGCATCAACAGAGTATCCACTGGGCTCCAGATAATAATTTCAGTGTAAGTAGAATATTTTCAGTCTACTGGGGGTGTAATAATTCTCTGAAACTGGATGAACGGATGAACACTAAAACCACAACCCTGATCACTTGATTGGATCATAAACAAAAAAAGAAACTTTTATTCTCATATATTTCCAGTTCACCCACTACTGGGACATTTTTAAACAGAATTCACCAGACTAGCTTTAGCCAAGGGCTCCACACGGGTATCAGGACACCGAGTGTTGCGCACAATTGTGTCACAGTTTTTATTGTCTCTGCTGCATTATTCTTACACCCCTTTAATCTGTAAAGGTTTGTCTTTTATATCGTGGAGCACTTAATTCACCTCCTCTTTTGTCATTTTTACAGCCTGAGCATAAAGACAATGAAAACATTATAGAGGTACGTCTGTTGTACGATTACCTGCAGGTGTTACTCCAAATCCAAACCAGGGTTTTGGGTGGTTTTGTCCCTCTGCCTGATGCATTGTCCTGACTGCAGGTGAAGGAGCCATGGGAGTGGCTTGCTCTGGATGTCCGAGGACCGCTGCCTCAAACAGTAAACGGACACAAATACATTTTGACGGTGACCGACTTCTACTCCAAATGGGTGGAAGCTGTGCCGATGACAGCGTGCCTCCCTTCAGATGTGGCAAAGAACGTCGTGGACATCATTGCGCACTTTGGATATCCACTGAGAATCCTCTCTAGACTGCCTCTTGATATAGTCCACAAAGTGAGCGCGCACACTTGATTAATCTGCCTGGACTGTTTTGCAAAACCTGATTTCATATCAACATCAAAAATGTAGTTGAAGTTTAGAAACTTGCATTTTTTTAAAGTGGCTTATAAATCTGACTTGGAATTAGTGCCTGAAAACCAAACCCAAGGCAGTTAAACCCATGTGTAGTTATTATAGTGACATGCTTTTAATTTAGAAGAGCATATTTAACCTTCACAAGACCAACTTGGCAATCATATAATGCATAAAGAGAAGCTAATATACTCCTCCTTATTTTCTTTCACACATATACTGTTGTGGTTTGTTCCAAATGGGTAACAGTTTTGTCTTGTGGTACTTGCATGAATACAGTTGTTTTTTTAGAGTTCCAGTATAAAAATATGGTGCTGAGAATGAAACTTTATCTATTCTGTGAGATGTTATGATAATTAAATGCTAATGAAATAATATTGGTTTTGTTTTTGTTAAATTAAACATATACTCTGAATTGTCCAGTATAACATGTTATACTGGAAATGAGTTACCACCAGCTGAAAAAGCCCTTTGTGTCTTCCAGCTCATAATATAATGCATGATACTTTTTTTTTGTTATAAACTAATGTTATAGTGTGTCCTCATTGTCCAGTTTCATACAACTGTATACTGTGTGACTGTCTTCCCGATGACAGATCAACCGAGAACTGAAAGACCAGCTGAAGGTTGCTGTTGCTCTTGTGGTCTATCATCAGCAGACGGGCATCGCAGATATGATCACACCACAGCTGATAGACAGGTCTGTAAAAAGCCAGGGTGTGCTAATATTTGTTTTTTGTGACATTTTATAGTCTTGTTATGCCTTTATACCTGTAGTTTTGTTTCCTTTGGTCCTTTTCCAGATTTGATTAATTTTACCAAAATACATTTTGTCATTTGGATGACCTACAAAGTTCATTCTCTTGTTGTTGCAGGTGAAAACTTGTAGCTTTTAACACAGGATTAAAACACTTAGGTTATTAATAATATCACGAATGTTAAAGTCTCTGAAGTTTTCTGTTACCATATTGGTTTTGCAGTGAATAGTTTTAGATGCATTCGTGCTTTTAGGGCAGTTATAACTGTGCATGCACCAATAAATCAGGCAAACATCAGTATCTGTTTGTTAAGTGGTGATGTAACAGGATTATTCATAGTGAGTCATTCAAACCACACAGGAACATGTTTTAATGCATTGTGTTGTTGATGGATCATCTCTGAAATATAGTCCGTTTTCATCATCTTCTTCCTACCAGATGATAGTGGGAGACCCTCAACGTGAACTTTTATTGAGAATAGTTTTATCCAGATCTGTGCTAATGTGTTTCTATCAGCTCGACCATAACTAACCACCTGGTAGTAAAGCATATGTCAAGTATCCCAAAGCTGCTGTTATTTTTTCCATCTACCTTAACATCGAAAGTTATAGCCGAGCTCTACTTTTTTCTTTTTTGTCAAAAAATATACTAAAGTGAGAATTTTGTCAACTTCAGATGGAAATTAGCTCTTCTTTACTTTTGGATGTCTGGACATGAAACTTTATTGAAACAGCGGTCACGCTCATTTTATTGGAGCTGAAAGAGTCTGGACAATTTTGAACTCTCTGTGGATTCTCAGTACTTGTTTTGTTAGGAGCTAAAGGAATATTTGAACAACAATTTTCTGCTGATGATGTAGTTGTCTTTTATAATAGTATTTATGTTTTTTTTTCTCAATGAGATAAAAGGGAATAAATAACACCAAAAATATAAAATATCTGGCACCTATGGACCAAACTGTTATTACAAACAATCGGCGCATAATACCTGGATGTTCTGTCATCATAGTAACATCTCAGTGCTGTAATGTTCCTAATCAAACAGGATGGTGAACGATCTAATAGAGGAGCATGCAGCTGACTGGGATGTTTACCTGCCTGCCAAAGTGTTCAGTCTGTGCTTCAAAGAGCATTCAGAGACCAAGGAGAGGCCTTTCTCAGTGCTCTGCTGTAAGGGACTAGAGCCTGTTCAATTCCCCAGAGAACTGGATGTAAGTATAGGTTTTAAAATTTGAGTTCTAATAAATCTTTAATAAATCTTACAGGTAAAGTAAAATGACTTTCTGTGTAATCCATTTTTTCACAGTTTCCACTTTCCAAGATCCGAGAGAGTGCCTTTGTGGTTAGATAGAAGTTTATTCGGTGAGTTTTATGTGGAGTTGTGCACCACACTGTAATATAATATTCTGTATTTTACTGTTGTTTGGAACTGTGTGAAGCATATGGGGCATTTGTGGAATATATCACTGGGATTAGGGAATTACTGTTTCTATAGCAATTGTTCAGGTTTATATTTTCTCTCGGTTAGATTATTGAGGTGTTCTTTTAACAAGCATCAGAAATCAGTTGAACGACTTCAAATCCAGCAGTGAGACGTCTTAAAATATTATGCCAGTTTTGGTGACACTACACTGTGTTGTTTTAAACTGACTTAACAGTGATGTTCAACTTGTCTCAGTTTTATTTTCAGGTCACTTAATTGGAAACAAACTGGAGCTGCTTTAGCAGCAAACCAGGGAAGAAGAACGTGTTCAGTCCTGGAGGTATTCGTTCTGGTGGAAACCCTGATGAGTGGACCGGGATGTTCTAGTACTGAGTTCTGTGGAGAGGATTTGTTGATGAAGCTGTGCATTTCGACAGCATTTTCCACTTTGTCTGTGATACACTGAGATGCTCCACCTATTTTTCATTCGCAAGTATTTTTGGATGTAGTATTTTAATTCAGTTTTTTGCTGTAGCACTGCAGCAAAATGTCTTGCTTAAAATATATAGCAGCATGTCTGCAGTGTTGAGACTGGAACAAGCTAAATGTAGGTTAGGAAGGCGAGACAGTTTTCTGAGCCATAGGAGACTGATCAGTATAGCATTATTATTTTTATGACTTCAAGCAGTTCAGCCACCTCCACTGGTAAGGTTTAGGCTGCTGATCGTTGATGTTTTCTGTTTGTAAAAAGGTAAAAGATGCCAATAAACTTTATTTAAATATCATTTTTAATCACTAGTGAATAGTTTTTGTTTATTGACTATCCATGTTATTCTTATCCAATCTGGGGGTTCTTGAGGCCAACTCAGCTACCTTAAGGTGAGAGAGGGGTACACCCTGGTTGCCAGCCTATCACATGATAACACAGAGAGACGGACAACCATTCATACTTACAATCTCACCTACAGCCAATTTAGACTCGCCAGTTACCCGATGCATGTCTTCAGACTGTTGGAGTAAGAGGACCCAGACTGGAAAAAAACAAAGTAAAACTTTTTTTTTTTAACAATAATTTCACAAACAGCTGATTTACAAGTTTTCCAAGAATCAGTTGACGAGCCTACAACTCACTTCTGCTATTCTTATTTTACAGTAAAGAGAAGTGTGTGTTTTTCTGTCGCACTGTTTTTAGACACTGCTGACTCCTGAGGGTCAAGACAGAAAACCAAACCTCAGCTGTTGTCAGGTCAGTCATCCCACTCATCTCTGAGGGAAGGAAGGCGTGATGAAACAGTTTAAAAGGTGTCGATGTTACAAAACTTTACTTGTGTTGAATCCAAAAGGAGGAAGCTTCTTGCGAGATCAGAAAAAATCTGAAAAAAAATTAAGATTTCCTTGACCTACCCCAGATCTCAACAAAATAGATGAGTTCATTTATAAATATCCAGAATAATTATAAATATTTTATAGATAAACACACACACAATCTTTGCACTTATAAAATTAATTTTGTATTTGAACACTATTCCCATCTGCTAAAAACAGTATTTTTAACTCTAGTGACTGCTAAAACTATCAGCTGTAAAATCATCTACTAATCTGTCTGCTAACCATCGATGGCAGGGGTATCAAACTCAAGGCCCGGGGACCAAAATCTGGCCAGCAATGACTCCAACCCGGCCCACAGGTTAGCTTTGAACAATATTCAAGCAGGCCACTCATTTTAAGCTTTTAACCGTGCTTTTATAAGATTTACAACTTTTCATGCTGATAAGGACCTCACCCATTCATACTACACCAAAGTAATTAAGTAACAGATAAACCGTTAAATGACAGAGTTCCTGTTTCGCCCCACTTACTATGGAAATTTCTGATTTTTTGTGAATTAACAAAAGCATTGTTTTATTTTAAATTTTAATTGTCCACATTTATTTAAGCCCAGAGTTTCAGTATTCATGCTCACGTGTTGACTTTTGCAAAACAAAACGTCTCAGTGTGTGGAGAAAAAACGTGGTGCAATCCTTTATAAAACGGGAGCTCCGATTAACTCTGATAATTTAAGCAGTTATGAAGAGAAATAAGACATTCAGACAGATATTCTCCTGTTGCATTAGTTTGTGCATGCACAGAGTGACGGCGCTGTGCGCGCTGCCCTCAGCTGGTGGATGGTGGAGTTAAAGCGGTGGCTGTCTGATGCTGCTCTGAGCTCATAGTTGTCGTTGTGCAGTGCAGTTTTTCTCCCCACTGTGTGCAGCCAACCGCAAGAAATGGTGAGTGAGGAAAACACATACAGAATATAGTGGCCTGTTGACTACGAAAAACCGACTTTAGGTCAGCCGGCAAACCCTCCCCAGAGCGGTAAAATGCCTGATTTGAGCAGCTAAGCTGGTCACAAAGCGATCACTCAGAGACGAATGTCTTTGTTTAGCTAACCTTTGCTAGCATTGGCTAGCTTCTCCTGCGTTAGTCAATACAGTAGCTCATGGTGGCTCGTTGCGCTATACTCTTCAAGTTGATAGCAAGTTAAGCACAGTGGGGTCCGATCAATGTGAACGAACTGACTGTTGTTCGAGATAAATCATCCAAATTTTTGTGGCTCAAATAGCCATCTAGCCGCACAAAAGCTAACTGGCTAAAGTTATCAGCTAACGCTGCCATGTATGTAACTTAGATAAAAAAAAAAAGGTTGTTTAGCGTGAGCGGGGCTTGTTTTAAAAGTTAGAGGAGTTGAAACACAAACTGTCAACTTTATAGTTCAAGTCTGTGAAAACAGTTGATCGAGGAAGCCGCTACAGCTGGCGTTAACAGATGGCTGAAGCTTTGGTTAAAACTGCCTTAGCTAAGCTATGTGTCACTGCGGCTATTTAAAACGTGAGGTGTAGAGAAGTGACTTGGCTTACTCATAAAGTTACCAAAGTGTTCCCACACAGAATAACCTGGTTAAGCAGAGACTGTTTCAGTTTATAAACGCCCATCTACCGTCTGTTTGTTTTGCTCAAACTTTAACCAGCTTTTTCTCACGTGATAAATCTATCTGGTGATGGCACTGGATACGTTCTGTAGGCTCAACAGAGATGAGCAGTATCTGATATAAATGCTCAGAAAACAGAATTGAGCTTAATTCAGTAAGACAGGACGTGTGTTTCTGAGAATCAGGGTTACAGTGTTTATCACTATCATCACTATCTGATTTTCTCCTGTCACTTCATCTCACTGCAGGATGTGTTTCTAATGATCCGACGTCACAAGACGACCATCTTCACAGATGCCAAAGAGTCAACCACAGTCTACGAACTGAAGCGCATCGTGGAGGGCATTTTAAAGAGGCCACCTGAAGATCAGAGGCTTTATAAGGTGAAATAAATTACCTGGAACCCTTGTTAATAGTATTTTTTTAACCTTACAATTTTATGCTCTAAGCAATGTCTCAAAAAAAGATTGTTAATCAAAATAATAGCTGGAGCTCTAATACCTGTCCTTTATTCACTTGACAAAGCTGTTCTCACAAAACGTGAATGAAAGCTTTCTTTTGTTACTTGAAGTCTCCCCTGAATGTTTAGCCCTAGCAGTCAGCGGACAGGAGCAAACTTATCATTTATAACTAAAATCAAGTGACAGTAACATATTTTCAGAAATTAGAAGGAAGTCCTACATTTCCTCAAGCCCCCCCCCCCCCCCCTTCCCCTCTCAATGTAAAAGTGAAGTTGAGTCAATGTCAATTACAAAAAGCTTGTCCTCCATTTCAGTTTGTCAGGAAAGTCTAATCTTTCATTCAAAAACAAAAAAAAAGTTTCACTTTGGTTCAGGTTCTAGCTGAACACATCATTGGGCTTCCTTTTTTTCCTTTCCTCAAACTTTGGCTTTTTGTTGAGTACAAGCAGTCTTCACATCAGAGAACAAGGCCTCGCCATTTTCGCTTTGTTACAAAACAGTCTGTCCTGCAAACTTGATCCTGCAAATCTCTGAAGATGTCTGCTTCTTTTAACTCTTTCTTCTTCAGGATGACGTGCTGCTTAATGACAGTCAAACTCTTGGAAACTGCGGCTTCACAAATCAGACAGCCCGGCCTCAGGCCCCGGCCACGGTGGGATTAGCGTTTCGTCTGAGCGGTGAGTAGTTCATCTTCTAACCCACCTCAATACTAGATTTTACTGTGAGCTTATTTGCTTGATCTGAACTCAGGTTTAGGGAAAAAAAGATAACAGCCAAATTCTACATTCTGGATTCTGGTTTACACTAAGCAACTTGTCACATCGATGCGCTATACAATCCAAATTATCTCTAAAGTTCCAAAAACATACCTACCAACATTTAAGTTTCAAAATCTGGGAGTTTGTAGTTCTGTTGTAGCATATATATCAGGCCACAGACCGTGAGTCGTTTGGTATCATACCGCAAGTTGATGCTTGGGTGTGAAATTTGTGGTTTTCAGGGTTTTTTAACGTTATTTTTTTTATAGTTAACTCGGTTTCCCTGGGTCTTTTCTCGTGTGTTATGAATAAATCTTCATTTTTTATTTTTTTTTTTTATTGGTACCGGTACTGGTTTTATTTTGTTGTATTTATCCGCGACACCTTAAAGGGCGGCTCGTGAAAAGATTGTCGAACATAAACCGGTCCGTGGCGCAAAAAAGGTTGGGGACCGCTGGTTTAACGTACATGCACATATCCAAAATGTTGCTTTTTGTGAAAAAATTGTCCTCAAAAGAATGTACTACTAAAAAAAAATGAGTCTGCATCAAGCAAAGATGAGCTGGTTCTGCTGTTTTTAAACAAGAAAATGAAGAACCGGAGATTCCAGGTTTGTCCAGTTCCGATAAGAAGGCAGAATTTCATGGTTTGGTACAGGAGTTGAAGCTGTATCACGATGTCAGTGGGGCAGTTTGAACCCTTGTTGGCAGAGTTGGGACCACATCTGAGGAGGCAAAGAAATCATTTCAGAGAGCCGACTAACGGCGTTTAGCTGTGTCTGAGCTGAAATTGTATTATGTTACTATTTGTGTATTCAGTATCGGTGTACATTTGGAGCTACAAGCACACTTGTTGGTAATTGCAGTGGTCTGATTGGTGACGCCAATCATTCACATGATTAAAAATTGAGCTTGATCCCAAAAAATTAGTACTATAAAATTACGCAGTCGGTGGGAATGGCTGCACCAAAATGCTCGCAAGGATTTTTCACGCCCAGCATGTAAAGGCTTTAAGTACTTTCCTAAATAACGTTAAATAGGATATGTTCCCACCACAACTAATGGGTAAGCAAAGCTAGTCATAGTTTGCTGTTTGAACTGTAAGTTATTGTAATATGTTATCCTCTTTCAAGCCAAATGTGAGCTATAACCACTCCTGTTAAATTGTCCAGCTTTTAAAGAAAATTGTTGCAACTTGTTGTCTACAGTTGGAAAGAGGCGTTTATATTTTTACAAGTTTTTGATTATGTGTTATTAACTCTGGAAGCTCGGTTTGGTAAATGTGTCCAACTTAGCAAAGTCCATCGCCCTGTGTCACACACACTGAAATGGGTATATATGTGGCTGAACTCATCATTGTTTATGTCTTGCGATTTTACTGCGTCTTTGTAGTAAAGAAAGATGAAATGGTAAAAAGAGGTAATTTATTTAGAACTCAGCTGTGGTGTCTGTGTAGAGATTGGCAAGGCACATCCTTTGAATCGGGTTGCCAGTTTGTGCCGCCAGATGGGTTGAAATTATATTTGGAGTGTGTACTGTGTGTGCATTTCATAGACAATCTGGCAAATTGGGCAAAGTTGGCTGAACGTACAAAACGTACTGATCTGTGTATTCCAGTTATTCATGGTAAAGTTTAAGAGTCGTGCAGGTTTGGGAGTTTCCTGAGAGAAACAGACTGCCGGGAGATGGTCTTAAAATACAAGTGAAAACAGGAAAAATGGGAATGTTGCCAGAAAAGATTGCCAGAGCTTTTCAAAGAGTTTTTTTTTTCCAGTGGAGGAAGCAAAATACTTTTTAACTTATTCAGTGTTCAACATTGGTCTAGTTGTCCAAAACAAACACTTTGTGACTTTTTGGCATTTTAAAAACTGTTATTTTAAAATTCAGGTCCCCCTGGATACAAAATTATTCATTTCTTTGGATCTCCTTTCATGTTACTTTGATGTCTTTCCAGAATTTAATGTCTCTTTTGTCTCTCTCTGTGTTTTAACTTTCTGTCGTTCTCCCAGATGATTCCTTTGAGCAGCTGAGGATTGAGCCCTTCTCCACTCCCCCTGAGCTCCCCGACGTCATGAAGCCCCAGGATTCAGGCAGCACAGCCAACGAGCAGGCTGTACAGTGAGCTCAGAGGCGGGGGAAACGAGAGGGACGCACAGGGGGTCGAAGGGAGGGGTTGAATTTTTGGGAAGTGATGCCTCAGCGGGTGAAGTTTTGCCTTGCCGACGACTGATCTTCAGCTGGGCGTAAACAATTTCAAACGCGGATTCCCCCTTGGTGTAAATGTGAGGGTGCTTCGAAGTGGTTCATTTTGTCCTGAAATCGGCGAACGCATGCTAGATAAATTGATAATTACACAAAAGACCCCACAGAGATACCTGACGGACTTGTCACGACACTGTCAGTCATCCACGGGGTTGGTAAAGGCTGAACATGAATAATTGTACCTCGTATTTAATGAATTCTAGTCTTTATTTGGAGTAAGGCTGATGCTGCCTTACTTGTGTTCTTTAATTTGCTGGCTTCAGAGTGGGATTTGACAAGGTGTCGCATTTTTAGGTTTTTATGTTTGTGTTTCTTTATTAAAATATTACTAGGATTAACTTTTTTGGGGGGTGGTTTGGATATGTGTTGCTGCAATAGCTCGGAGTTTGTGAATATCTAAGTTACTGAGACTGAATGACTCATTTGGATCTTCAGTACACGTCTTCAGGCATAGCAGCAATCAAAATTCAAGTTGTGGCGATTATTCTTTACTTTTCCCTTCTTAACATTGATGGAGACCTCTTCACCTTTCCTCAGCAACGATTGGTTGTAACCTGTGACTTGCTTGACAGTCTGAAGTGAAGAGGTGACATGTCGTGGTTAAATTATGAGCTGTGCCTGGCTGCTTATTTTGCCTCCCATTTATCCCGGAACCATAGCTCATTTATGTCATGCTGCAGTTTGTGCTGTATTTTACACTGTTAATACCATAATGCGTATTATTTTCAAAAAATAAAAATAAAATTGTATTAGAAATAAACACTTCTGCACATCAAAACGTCACATTATGGTGTAACACTGGGTCTCATGATCTAGAAACTTAATAATAATTACAAAAAAAAAAAAAAAGTCTGTTATTACAGGAAGAAGATGTAATGGCCTGGTGGGTGTGGGAAAAGACGCTGTTTAATATTACATTTAAAAGCATATTTGAAGATTGAGGCTGTTAAACAGTGGGATGTGATGATCAAAGTTGCACTTGTAACTGGTTTAACATTAAAAGAATTGTTTTTCACATGTGTGTACTGTTGTGTGTTTGTACAATTTAAAGTGATCTTTGAACATAGACGGTGTAAAATGTTGCCCACAGCCACTCTGGCCTTGATGAAGCCACGATGTTGGTGTTTTAGCAGCTGCTGTTAAAACACCACAAGCTACTTAGGTCTGTACCGCACAGAAAATAATATTTCGGGAAATCTGACAAGTGGATGACTTATCTAAACACACAGATTGTAAAGCTGTTATGAATGACGAAACTATCCATAGGAGCCAAAAGCCATTTTTGAGCCAGGCTGTAAATCTGTGAATTTTAACATTGAAATCTGTTGAAGCCAGCTTTAGAAGTGTGATTTGATGAATTATGCAGCAATTCATCAAATCCACAAATGGATTTTCCTTACAAATGTGGCACTATTTAAGGCAGGGGTGGGAGAACTCAAGGACCCGTGTCCTGCAGGTTTTAGATGTCTTTGATCCAACACAGCTGATTTAAATGGCTAAATTCCTCCTCAACATGTCTTGAAGTTCTCCGGAGCCCTGCTAATGAACTAGTCCTTTGATTCAGGTGTGTTGACCAAGGGTGATATCTAAAACCAAGACACTAGATTTTGAGGCCTGGAGTTCCCCACCCCTGATTAAAGAGGAAATAAGCAGGCTGTCCGATGGTATAAGATTTATTGCCAAGAAGCGCTGTTACAACAAAGGACTTACTTTATGTGCCAAGCTCATTTTTTGTGTTATACATTATGTAGCACTGTTTCTGTTTTTTTTTTTTTTTTAAGGACCAACGTCTTGCCTAATCTGGCGTCATCCAGCACTGGGCAGGTTCTACTGGTGTGTATTAAATTGGCTTTCTAACTAATAAGGAACTTTATTCAGCCAGAATGTAATTTGGCAGGATATGTGTTGTTTACTCTGAATGATAGTAGGACCCAGAACTGGGCATTGCTTCGTCTAAAAATCTAAACCACTAAACTGCGAAGTGCAGTCTCTTATTTATCCTGTCTTTTAATTACTGCTATAATTGTGGATATCAATCTTTTGGTTTTCTGTTATATAATGTTCTGGCTCTTTTCTATTTACTATCTCCTTCACTGGAAAGCATCAAAATTGGACTGAAACAACCAAAATAGTGACGATAACAGAAGAAGTTGGGACTTTTTATTGCCTGTGGTGTAAATAACCTCCTTTTAGGAAAATCTTCTTGTTGACTTAAAAATAGATTTGACCATTCTTGTTTATTTTCACCTTTAACTTTCTGAGACATATTTCTTTAACACAGTATTCAAATGAACAAAACAATATGTGACTGTAATTAAATATGCTGGGTCTACTTTCAAGAGGTAAATAAATCAAGACAAAAAAAGTGATAACTCTATCAACATTTCAACTTTGCCAGAGCACTGACATCAGAAACATCTCTGTACAAACTAATACAAACACTAATTTGTGAAAATGTTTGAAAATTTCTCAAAAGATATTTTTCATATTGCAGTCCAAAACCAAATGTGTATAATATTTATTTTGTTCATATTGTAAATACAAATTAACAGCTTTTAAAGTTACACTAGTAAAATAATAGATTTTTTGATTAATGAACTTTCTAATAAGTACGGTATTAGAAAGGCTGCTTGGCAATCTCTCAAATCAGTTTTTGAATTTTTTTTCCACTTAACGTAATGTGACTTATTTTGTCCTTGTTCTGTCTCTGTATTGCTCACTGTTTGATTTATTTATTTTATTGTCTGTGTACCATTTACACTTCTGTTTATAATGATGAAGAAAAACTTTAGTGTGCTCATACGGTCACTGTCTTTCAACGTCTCAGTGAGTCTGCCAAAATTCCGACATTCCCTGAAAGCAGCAAACATTAGCTAGCTAGCCAGCGGGCTAGATTAGCATAGTGCTAACAACAGAATGGGCTTGCAACTGCTTGAAAGGACCGGTGACCTCTTCTTGGCTTCCATGCTCTGAAAGCATCTTGTTTCTCTATCGCCGGTATTTAAAAAAATGGATGTCAGTGAATGTGTTTTATCGGCAGGCAGGGCCGTGCTGGACATGGTGGAGCGGGAGTGGCAGCCTCTGTCTGCGGGCGAGCTGGAGCACAGGCTGGACCAGGCGGTGGAAGAGATCCTGGAGTCACAGCTCCTGGCAAAACTGGAAAAGCAGTCCCATCGTCGTCCTCCTCTTACCAATACTATTTACGTACAGTTACTACAGAATCAGGTGGGGCCCCAAGTTTTACACACAGCAACAACATCCAGTCCGTCCGAGCAGGAGGAAGAGAAAGAGGAGGAGGCTGCAGAGTCCCAGGAGCAGGTTGATACTGTGGATAATCCAGCGATCAAGGTAGTTTTGTGGCTTTAGTTTTCCTCTGAGAAAGCTTTTACAGTTTTCAACTACTATTAAAAACAATAGTGACAATTTTTGGCCAGTTTTTTTAATTTTCAAACTCAAATTTAACATGATATTCAAAAGTCAATTAAAAAGAATTTGAACCTGAATATGAGATAAACTAAGTAATTTCTAAAGTGTACCAATCATGTATAACAATGCCTTTAATCAAATTATAAGCTCTGCATTTCATATGTTTGTCATTACTCCATAATCTTATAACTTTTTGCTGGATTCATTTGTTTTATCTCACCAAAAAAAGTGGAAAATGCATCTTTTTCTTTGAGATGTGGCTGGCATCCCAGTAGAAAACCAGAAACTCTGCATGATCCGGAAGGAGAATAAAGTGGATACATGCCTATTAAATACTGTTGTATTTTGTTTGTGTCTCTGTGTTTCACCAGTACATTTCAGACCTACTTCAAAGCTCCAAATCAAGGACACGAATGGCTGGACGGGCTCGCTTATCAATGTCCCACACTGTCCTCCTGTCTCTCACACTGCTGTCCGAGCGAGTCAGTTACCGCACTGTGTCTCGCCGCTTCCAGCTGGAGAAGGGAAACATCCACAGGATCTTCTTCTCTTTCTGCCAGCGCATAAACATGCTGGAAGAGAGGCACATCAAATGGCCAGCTGGTGTGTTAATTTGTTGGGTCATTAATCATATGTGGGCAAATTATGATGATGATAATATTTTCTCTCTGTTCTTCAGGGAAAGAGGCTGTAGAGGCACTTTTCCCATTCTCCAATCTAATTGGAAAAAAGGAAGTAGAAGGAGGACAAGGTGTTCCTCAGGTTCTGGGAGTGTTGGGACACACCCGGATCCCTATTCGCCTGCCTATAGGGAAACATGATGTGGAGAGCACCATACCTGAGGTGAAGAGAATGAAGATGGAGGCCCCTCCTGACTCTTGGTTAAACCTTGAGCTTGTGTGTGACATTAGAGGCCGGTTCTTGCACTGCAGAATCAGTAAAGGATCTCATGTGGACAGAGGTCGTGCTCTAAGAGACAAACTCAAACAGAACCCTGACCTAATGCCTTCCAGCTCCTGCCTTGTGGCCAGAGCTGGCTACCCACTTACTGATCAGATTTTTACCCCGTACACAGGAAGTCACGGACCAAGAGAGGCGCTCTTTAACAAGACGCTGGAGGAGCATTTTCAGATCCTAGATCAGGCCATTGCCGATCTGAGAGCCAGGTTTCGGAGGCTCACGTATCTGGATATTGGAAACTATGACCGAGCCAGAGCTGTTGTGCTGACTGCCTGTGTGTTGCATAATGTGTTTCTGGACCTAGGACAGGCGGTTCAAGGAGAGAAGGAGGAAGCCACACCCCAAGATGAAGAGGGGGAGGCGGATGACGAGGGTGTATGCAGACGTGACTCCATTACAGATTTTCTGTTTAAAAGCTTTAATCATGGAAACGCGTGAACATTTCAATTTGTTAATAAACTTCAGTTGTGCTCGTGATCCTGGCATGTTGCATTCATTAACATTTGAAGGTAGTGACTGAATCCCTAAAAACCAACAGCAAAGGTTTCCCTGAGGTCATAGAGTGAGAGCGGTGAAGGGATCTCTGTGGGAAAATGGGCCTCCCTCGCTCTGAGACTTCAGTAAACACATTCCAGGTTAAATTGAACACAGCATTAAATTTATTATGTAAATCACTGTCAATATTAAGAGTCGAAAGAAGATCATCCAAGATGTGCTCATTAGGTAACAACTTGTCGAGCTCTTCACTAACCAGAAGGTGACACCAATGTTTATATATTTTTTTAATACACGCTGTAGTGTATGCATTAAAAACAGTTACTAAGGGAAACCCAAAAGCATAACCTAACAGGGATGGCGGTAGCTGGCAACCTTAATATGACAACAAACCAACTTTTCATTAATTTAAATGAATGACACTTTATATTACACAGAATTCATTCATCAAGAGTTTAGCTTTTTTTTAATTTAATCATCTCCATAGTGTGGTGTTAATGCATTTTCCTAACACACAAAAGATCTATAGTCCAAGATTGGGAGGAAGGCGTGTCAGGACTGTCACCGCGAATCAAATAGACTGATACGGCAAGGCCGGGATGGTCCATTTGGTAAAGTAAATCTGTTGGGCATCTTTCTTTGCCTTTAGACAATAATTCTGATGGCAAAAGAACCAAATGGGACAGGCGGGGAAAAAAAGGAATGGCACCGCGTGTAAAAATCTAGCAAGTCAAATATGTGGATCTACTGCGGTGACCCTTTGTGAATAAAGGAGCAGCTGAAAGAAGATTACTCTTAATCCTTGACAAAGTTAGTTCTAAGTAAATTCTTCTCTGTGTTCAAATCAGGCACCTGGTAGACAGGAAGACCTAAAAAAGAGCCTAAATTTAAAGTTTAGAAACCACAATAGCATGAAATGTGTTCTGTCATGAAAGTATCGTCACATTATATGTCGCAAAGCGGTCCCATTTCTACTTTCTTCAATTAGAGCCCTTGCAGTCTCACACACTCAGTCACCTATGAGGTGTTTAGGTCTTCTCCCCCTGCATATTTCACCTCTAGCTTGAGCAAGTTGTCATATTAGAGTAGTAATAAGAAGATGCACGGTGGTAACTTCCAGTATTTTTTGTACCATTCTCTAAGGTAATAGTCAGAGCCTGTTTCTGTGCTAATGCTCAGTGGTTAGCCCTGTCACACTGCATTATTGCTACTTATGCTAATAATTTGTTTTAAAACTAAATAACTATATGTGCTGGAAAGATTTGCAGGAAGCTTTCAGCGTAAAAAATACACAACAGAGACAGAGTTATAAACAAAGAGTATCTTATTAATACTTTAACATTTATACCAGTATCTTCATTAATCCCATTACTGAAATCTGTATTGTATTTGACTGCTTTTGGCCCGGCAATGGTTACTTTATTTACGTACAGTTTATTTTCGTACAGTTCTTTGACAGATGGGGGTGGATGCCCCATTTGTGTGTACTCTTCAACTTCATCCAAGTTTTCTATTTTGGTATAAAAATAAAAGATTCTTACATTATTTTGAGCACCAGGAGGAAAAAAGAGACAGGTTTAAAGAGAACTGTAATCTGCCTGCTGTGTTAAAGGTGAGTCTGGCCTCATACTGTACACCTGCTAATCCAAGCTACTCTGTAAACTGTAACGGTAAAAATGTGAAAAAGTCTACAAACATTAGACATTGCAAACGAGCTGTTCTTCTCATGCAGTGTTGGAAGGTCTTGGTAATTTCGCGTTTTCTCTCTCCTAATGTCCATCCTTTGATGTCTGTGTGCCGTTCTTCTGAGCCAGGCTGGAGATGGCTTGGGCCAGGTTGTTGATGGCCTCTATTTTTCGCTCCTCCAGTGCTTTCTGCTGCGCCCACATGTTCATCTTCCTCTCCTGCAGCTCCATGTACAGCTGCAGGACATCCTGCGGAGGCCTGGTGGGGCAGGGAGCAGCTGTTGCAGGAGGCGTAGGGAGGATAGGGGTAAACCTCTTGCTCGCTATAGCTTTTCCTACTTTGGTCCCGCTGAGTTTGGCCCTGCGCTGGGCTTCGATCTCCTCCCTGCTCTTACCCAGGACTTCGTGCATAGCTTTGAAGAACTCCCAGTGGACGCTGGTCACTCCCAACCTCTTGGCCCTCTCTGCGTTTTTTCTGTATGTGGCCAGCATGTTTCTCCACTTGAGATCACATTCGTACGCCTTCACAGTGACATCAGTGACCTCTGACTCCCTCAATTTGGCATTGACCTTCTCTGCAACCATTTCCCAGAGTTTCTTTTTCTTGCACACTGGCTGGTCAAAGGCCTGATCCATTTCAAGCCGGGTATTGACTAGATGCCATGTAGCCTGAACTGTCCAGATAAATTCTAGGAGTGAAAAAAGGTAGATGATCAGATTGAGTTATTAAAGACAATGCCTTGGTCTACAGTACAGTTTTTCTTAAAATGCTGAACATCATGAGTAGAACTACAACTGCAATACAACTACAATTACGTTTTTCTGCGTTATGGTATTTTCCAATACTGCACTATATTTTGGATGCATATCTTGTTCTTGATCTATATTTTAAAGCTATAGTCACATATTAAGTTTAAAAATATAAATAAAACTATTCCAATAATAATACTAATAAAACCAACCATAAAATAATGTATATGATTTTGTATTAACTACTACATCAAGTACTTTTATTGTAGGTACTTTGTATGCTTAACTTTTACTTAACTGAAAGGGTGTGTAAATGCATATTTAGCTACATTGCAAAGCAGTTTTTATTGAATACAAATTTTGTGCAGTGCTACTTTTAATGCAATAAACCAGGTTGTTGTTGTTCTTGCCCCCCCCATTCTCATTCTCCACCCCGCCCCATACAAAAAAAGAAAAAAAAAAATCCTGGAAACGTTCCTGCTGAGTACTAACCTGCTTTTGTTTTATCCGTATCCACACTGGACACGACCGTTTCCTTTCCTTCCACTTCGGAGTTTTGAATCACAATTGTCTCGATTACCTCCATCTTATTAAAAGCACAACCATTACAGTTAAAGTTGTTTTTTTTATTTACTAGCGGTGTATCTATCGCGGAATTTAACAACATCCAAGAGTCACCGATGCCCTCTCTCGCGTCGAGAAAGACGATGACTATAACAACGTCGCTTGGTAGCTTGGAAATTGTAGTTCATTTTGGTTATTACGCCTATTCTTTTTAGTATTCTGGATTAGCGGATGAACTACAATCCCTAAACTCTTTGACTCTTTTAACGTAGGCTACGATTTGTCGCGATCATGGGGGGTGTAGTTTTTCAAAAGGATGGTTCGCATAAGAGGAACTGGGCGCTATCAAATTCGAACTACACGTCCCAGAGTATTTTTAACCGACCCACCTCTTCACTCCCTGCTCCCTCCCTCGGCCGACCCTGTTTTGTTGTTTGGCTAAAGATGGCGTTAGCGGCTAACCCACTCGATTGCAGTTTGTTTCACAAAAATTATTCGGCCAGTGGTAACAAAACATTGATAAAATAGAGATTTAATTCGTCATTTTGTGTGTAAAAAATATATTACACCGAGAAAATACACGTCCACTTGGTCGATTAACGTTTGCTTGGCCTTCTTACGATATAGGCCAGTTTTAAAGGGAGCGGACCGAAGCCGTCGGAACTCCATATCCCGTCGGGGAGTGCGGCGTCAGGCGGTAACACTTTCCTTTTTCATGCTGGTATCTGTAGTTCTTACCACACAAGTCGCTTTTTTCCGGAAACTTTAAAGACAATGAACTAAACCAAGAGTTGAGTATATCCAAGTGGAAAGGACATGGTATATAATTTCTCGGTGTTTTACTGGAAACGTCCAGTGATGCCTCGCGGCGCCTGTGATATTTGTTTTAATTGAGGAGGACAAATTAAAAACAAGTACACCTGTTACCTGGAAATCCGGGGGGCCATGGCTGCAGAATGTGACAGAAAAAACCCGAGAACTCCTTCCAGGGAAGGACAACCATCACCAGAGTCTTCTTTGACCTGGTGCTTGACTCACATCTCCAAATCTGGATCGGGGTCTGAGCGTCAGGGACAGTCAGGCTCAGGCGGTGCCAGAGAAACGGACAAGAGGTCCAAAGTCTCCCAGTGGCGAGCGCTTGTTGCTATTAGGACGCAGCACATCAAGGGCGGCAAGGCTGGCATTGCCAGATTCAGAGGTCAGGGTGGTCTCCGGCACCTGTTGGATCTGATTAAACACCCAGAGTGCTCGAGGAAAACTCTGGATCTCGCTCTTAGCATCCTGGGCAACTGCTGCACTGAGCTGGAGACACGAATAGAGGTGAGACAAGAAATAATAGATGAGTTTGTTTATTAATGTCACTAACTTTTAAAATGTTTTCCTACTTTCCTACAATATCAGGTGCGTAAACTTGATGGGATAAATATTGTAGGTAAGTGGTGATTTATTGTTATACTATATATTATACTTTTTAAATTTAAGCAATCTTTATCATAACTTATATCTGAAAAATGCCTGTTGTAGTGGACATCCTTAAGAAAAATGTGTCACTGGAAACAGTCCTGAACCGAGCAGCCCGCGCTTTAGGGAACTTGGCCATGGATCCAGAAAGCTCTGCACTCATCCACTCTGCCGGTATGTCTGACCTGCTTCTGTGTGTCACATCCACCTTTGTAGCTGACAGCATTTAAAATGAGCTTGAAAGCTTCCAAATGGGCTTTTTTAGTTGTAGATATATTAAAAAAAATAATAATAATAATAATAAGTGCTGTAACAGACAGGCAAAAGTAGAGTGCTCAAAGGGCAGATTTAAAGTCGATCATTAAGGTCAAACAGGGGAAAGAAGACAATAAACAAAAAAACTGAAAGCTGATAACCAGACAGTGCAAAGATATCACATGTAATGCCATCACATAAAAGCAAATCTACCAAAATGTGTTTTCTTTGACCTGTGACTCTATATAATTTCTCCTCTGATTATTAATCATTCTTATTATCACACAGGTGGTGTTCCTCTTCTCCTTCTCTGCGTGTCTCTTTCATCTGCACCGTCCTCCCCCACAGCTGCTCCACCCAAAGATGCCTGTCCCAAACTTGAGTGTGCTCAGTCTGCTACTCGAGCCCTTCTCTACCTCTGTGATACGCCCTCTAATCGCCTTTCATTGCTCACCCAAGGGACCCTATCTGCGCTCACCCCTCTTATTGCACCAGAGTATCCCCAGGGGTTGAGGCGAGCAGCTCTCAGGACTCTCCATGAGCTCACCCGGGGCTGTGGTGTTGAATGTGCCAGGGAGGTGTCTCGTTCCGGGGTCCTCGCTCAGCTGGGTGTCATGGTGACAGGAGAGTCTGGTAAACCCTTTGAAGAGTTGGCACTGAAAACATTAGCCAATATGTGCTCTCAGGGTTGCCTACGCCCTCTCGTGGGGTCACTGGGAGTCATCCAGAAGTTCACAGAGGAGGTTAAAAGGGACCCACTGAAGTCAGGAGTCTTCCTCAAGGCTCTGTGCTTGTGCTGCAAAGAGGCCGTGAACCGGGCCAAGGTGAAAGAGAGCGGCGGACTGGAGGTACTGATTGGCTTTTTGTCGGCTCATCAGAGTCATCCTCTTTCCCGTCTCGCTCTTATGGCCTGTGTAGACTTTGTTTTTGATGAATCTGCCATGGAGCAGCTGCAGGAGTTGGGGCTGGTTCCTCTTCTTGTTGCACGGCTAGTTGAGCTCACCAGAGGAGAGGAGCCATTGACTGAGAAGATGGACGTGAGCCTCTCCTCTAGTACGTCTCCCACCGAGCTCCTGTCTTCATTATGTTTTGATTCCTTTGATTTTCCTCCTCCCGAGGGACACAAAAAGGAAGAATCTGGTAGGGAGCAGGGCTCATCCAGCTTTTTAAGTCTCAGGTATGGAAAAAGGAAATTTATTTTTTAAAATTTAGTTTTCCCAATGCACTGTTTTCTTCTGTTTTATATTGTTTATAATTTCATTCCTTTCTCCAGGTCCTGGTTGGTGTCTGAGGGTTTGATAGCTTCTGAAGGGGACCTTCTAGATTCTTCTAATGTTGATGGAGAATGGGGGAGTCTTCAGATCCCGCCATCTTCATCACCTCAAACCCCTTCCTCAAACCCATATTCTAGTTCCTCTCTTAAAAACTCTTCTTCACCCAACCCAGCTATTTCTTCTGCTTCTAAAAAAGCACCTCACTCTTCGCCTTTGTCTTCATCATCATCAAAAGTCACCAATCTGCCTCCCTCCAATACGCTCTCACCACAAACCCAGCCTAGTTCCTCCACCATCTCCTCTCCCACTAAAACAAGCCAAACCCCCATTTCTCCATCCAAGTTTTCATCCCCACTCAGACGCAGGCCGCGGGCTCAATCAACAACGTCTTTGACTAAAGTCACACTTGAGACTCCTCCATCTGTGCCTCGCGCATTAGCTTTCCATCACCCTTACCACCCCGAACCCTGGACGCCAGAGTCACCCATCCTGCTGCTGCTGTCGCGCTTCTCCCACGCCACCGATCCAAGTGCTGCTCTGGTCAGCTCAGGCGTCATGTCCGGCTTGCTCTTTTACCTTACCCAGCGTGAGGATCCCAGCAGCAAGTGCTTCCGCATGCTTTGCCGGCTGAGCTGCAACCCGAACTGTTTGCAGTCGCTTCTCCGAACAGGTTCTGTAGCGCTCATTCGCCACCATCTCTGCCAGAGAGAAGAAGGATTTGAAGGAGGAGACAGGCAGACGGACAGAGTGAAAGCCAAAGTTAAACAGCTTGGTGAGATGAGCACAGTCATGTTAAAATAAGTGAAACCTTATACAAGATTTAAATAATGCACACATAAGTAATTAAATATGCTCACAGGGTAGAGGTGCAGTGTTAGTCTTTTACATTTAAAATCTGCTTATTTTGCTTTATTGGAATCATTTTTATTTGAACTGAGAAAGCCAGGCTACAAGTGAAATGACTCCTAACAAGTAACCCTGAACTTTACACTGATACACTGAAAATTCAACTAATTCAATTGCTGCTTGGTCACATTTGGTTAACTACAGGGACGATATTGATTCGCTGTTGATCAGAATTTATCTCAGGAACCGTCTTTTGTTCGATCAAATATAATATCTGGTCTTTTTGTTTTTTTATGTAAGACTAAAGAGTTTATAATTGTGTGCTGACTTTGCAGGTGTGGCCCTTCTGAATAACCTGCGTGTCCAGTGTGAGTCTGGATTTGGCTCTGGGGTTCTTGCACATGTGATGCTGTCTGGCTCTGACTCAGATAAGCTGAACTGTGCACTGTCTCTGCCATTAATCAGCAGGTAAGTATTGGATGTATACTGACAATGTATTCATAAAAAAATACTAAATGTATAACAGTAGGGCTGCAAGGATTTATTGAGTATTTCGAAAAATTCAGTTCTAAAAAGTTCTCGGCACACATTCTTTGCTTCGACACTTCGTTTAAGGCACGGCCCTGTAGCGGAACATTGTCACCATGGAAACGTGAGCGCTTCTCCCAGACTTGTGACTTAAAAAACAGACGTGCAATACAAACATATTTAGGATCAGCATGTGAAAAAAACAAACAAACTCAGCTCCCAATTTTAAACAAAAACACAGATGACCCAACAGCAGCAGTGATGATGCTACCACAGTTTAATGGGGAGGCGGAGTCTGTTTACATCCCGCGAAGAGCAAAGAGGCGGAGTCATTACGCGACGGTGAGCTCAGGTTGATTGAAAGAAAACGTGTTTCTCGTGTCCAAAACAGCAGGCTCTTCATCAAACCAACTCACCAACAAACTGCGATATGAAGAAAAACAATCTTTGTAGCTGCTCCATTCACCGCCATTTGTTTTACACAGAGAAAAATCTGCAGCAAGCCTCCAGGAGTTGTATTAAAATATGCCGATGAACTGGTAACTTAGTCTGATACCAGACTGGTTAGATTATACAGCTCGCTGACGGCTGACGGCAGCTGTCCTTTTTTACATGGATGCGAACAGGGGTGAGTCTAAACGGGGGCATGGTGTGCACTAGACCATTTATTTCAAAGCTTATGTTACATTGTTCAGATTCAAAGTGAAATAATCTGAAATACTGTCTCAATTAAATTGCGTTAATATTTAAAAATATACAAATGAAAGCTTTTTTTTCACAAGCCAAAAAAAAATGTACATGGGCCAGTAAAACTCTGAGCCACTGACCCGAGGGATCTTAGGTTGGATGGTGAATGTTAATGTTCATTATCTACACCATCATAACCT
The DNA here is from genome assembly GCF_018398535.1 of Haplochromis burtoni. NCBI lineage: Eukaryota > Metazoa > Chordata > Actinopteri > Cichliformes > Cichlidae > Haplochromis > Haplochromis burtoni. The sequence goes on from NW_024582413.1 coordinate 1,694,966, forward strand.
CTTGTGTTCAGCAACACAAAAGCTTTGCATCAATGCACGGGGCAAACTTCAGAATAGTCAGATATGCTTGCTTCTCTTCGTTGCAGCCACTACATTTTCCTTTTTCCTTACAGACGCAAACTCAGTCATTCAGTTGCACACTTTTAAAACATATAAAAACACATGTACAAAAACTCAAAAAGCCTTCTAAGAAGACATTAAAGATTCATGTTTTATGCCTTAGTTTAGATTGCATATTCATCTTATTTTATTTGACTATACTTGAGAGTATTTTTTAAAATATATTTTTGCATTTAAGACAATTTTTTAAATTTAAAACGTAAATAAAAAGGGTTTGTTTTGTTGACGGATAAGACAAAAAACACGGGAACACAATGAGCAGTTTGTTTTAAAAAAAACTGTATTTTTTTTCCGCATCACTCATTAATAAGACAAATATTTCTACTACTCGATTAATCGATGGAATAATTGATAAATTAATCAATTAGTAAAATAATCGATAGCTGCAGCCCCACATAACAGTAATCTGTGATGAATTTTGAAGTAGACCAAATATAGTGGATTCTATTCTACTTGCATTATATTTCTGAAATATGGAAATCTTCTATCTGAAACAAGCTGTTGTAGTTCTTCAACCTTTACACCAAATATCCTCAGACTGCCTGTTTCTTGTAAACAGAAGGCTTGAACAGCAGGCAGGCGGGGCTTCTGTTCTCTTACCTGCGTGCCTGAAACAACTATATTAGAAACTGCCAGACATCCTGACATCTTATAGATCAGATAAAGAAAAGCCTGAAAATAAGCTTACTGTAGTGTGAGGTTTTGTCTCAGGGATTACTTGTACATATGCTGACCTTATTATTTGAAACAATTTCCTTCTTGAATACTAGTATCCATCATTGTAACAGTGTGTATATGAGAGGGAACAAAGAAGGTCAGAATAGACAATAAACACTCACTATTAATGTTTTTACCTTTTTCTTTTTCTCGTACAGCAACAAGTCACTGCTGAAGAAACTTCTTCTGGACAGCGGCGGGCTGCTCTTGGCCCTGCGGCCCCTCAGCTGTGACGACGACGATGGTGCGGACGAAGACCACCCTGCTGAATGTGAAAGACTGCTTTCTGACTTTTTGAATTCTCCACGTTCAGGCGTGACCTCACATCTCCACTCGCTGTACTTCTCTCTCCTGATTGGATGCCTGTCTGCTCTCACAGGTACCATTAAAACCGAGCTCGACAAAAAACATTCAATTTCAGTTATAAGACAGTCGATCAGTAGCCTTCGTCATTTTTCTCCGCCTCCCTCTAAAAAAGCTCGGCTAGCAGACACGTGCCCTTACAGCGTCTCTAACTTTGATCTGTTCTTGCTGCTGGATGATGGGACCCAGGTCCCAGCCTGCAGGGAGGCTGTAGCTGGGGTTGAGGGCACAGGTGGGGTTGGCTCTGAGTATTTCAGGGCCCTGTTGAGAGGTGGATTTGGAGAAGCTCAGGGCAATTCAAAAGAAGCTATCCCCATTAAAGATGTCAGCAGAGGTGCATTATTACCAGTGCTACATTATCTGCATGGATGTCGCTTTACTAAGGGTGAAGAAACAATTAAGGAAAGGGAGGAAGGAAGGAAGAGTGGACAGTGCCAGATTTTGGACAAATTGGTGCTCGATGGTCTGAGTCTCTATGAAAGCGAGACAGAGGAGCGCTCGGAAGGAAATGTGGATTTCCAGAAAACTCCGTTATGTGAGATGATGATTGGAGGTTGCAGGTTTTTGGTAAGTGAGCTACAGAGAGACTTAGAGGACCTGTGTGTGTCGTTTCTCCTGTCCTGCTGTCCGAAAGCTGCTAATCGGACTACAACAGAGGCCAACGCTGAAAAGGATGCATCCAAAATGGACCACGAGTGTCCCGAGTCTGCTGAGGAAAGCCTGGCCAATCGAACGTCAGAGCTAGAGCTGACAGGATTTAAGATGCAAACTGAAAAAACAAAGAAACCAAATTCCCTGCAACAGACAGACGGTAAGAAAACAGTGGACAAATCAGTCAGTTCAGAAGAGCTGACTTTAAGACCAAAGAGCTTGATTAAAGGTTCAGAGCAGCTTCCTAAATCTGCGGCTCAGGGCTCTCGCTCCTCGGAAACATTTGCTGAAGGTGGTGTTCTGGCTGCTCTGCTGCCCCAGTTGTACTGGTTTTCCCAGCGGTACAGCTACCCAGCACTGGGCCGGGCTTGCCTGTCCTTGCTGCTGGGCTGTCAGGACTGTCCTCGGCCCTTCCTGTCCTCCTCCATTGCCGGGGACTGCCTTCGCAGACTGGCCAGAGAAGCTGACTGTGCAGAGACTCTCAAACAAGATCTGTTAAGTTTGGTCTCCGTAGCTTTGACCTGAGCAAGGATCGAAATACTGATTGATCACATAATTTAAAGGGGCACAGCGTGAGTTTAAGTGTCTAGAGTTTCCATTGTCATACGTTTAGGAAGCACATGGATTATGTGGTTTACAGCAGCATGGTTACCTTAAAAAATGCTGCTCCAGCACTTACAGAAGGAACTGCTGATTTATGTTGATTTATTTTGATCATTTTGAAGAATACATTTCTGTTTAGCTTGGATGTAAATGTAGCACGTCCCAGCATGATGTACATCTACTATAATTTACTGTTGGTGATTTTTTTTTTTCCGATTTTTATTTTTTTTTTAAACCGGGGAAACGTTAAAGCAGATGTCTGTCATGCATTTGATAAAAATAGCTAAAATTATGAGGTTGGTCTGAGAGCCAGTTGTTGGAGATGAAGTGGAATAGCAGATAAGCAACGTATATACATTTCAAATGGCTCATAAATTTATGCCAGTAAATATATTGGTGGAACATCACTTTGGTCTCAGTTTCTTCTTGTGGGAGTGTGTGCGTACACAAAAAAGGGAAAACCTAAAGCCTTGAAAGTTAATTGAGTTTTGGTTAACTTGGATAACTAGCAGTAGAGAAAGTCAAGCTCTCCAGATGACTCTGGTGTTTTCAGGGTTTCTGCTACTGCATTACAAAGTTTCTGGGGTTAAAGATTTTTTTATAGGTAAAAGAAGCAGGCAAGTACCTGTTCAGCTTTTTTTTTTTTTTTTGGACTGCACGTAACAGTTAACAAAAGCATTCAATGCTCTCACATAGATATAGGTATACAGTACTTTCTTTTCATGTTTGAGGTGGGTGATTAACCTCCCACTGTCTTTGTTTCCTTCCAGTCCAACATTTGTTTTCCCTCTGACAAATCATTCTGGTTTGTCAAAAAGTGGTTTCTACTAATCAAATTATCTACCTGGCAACACAAGGAATTATACAAAATTCTGTAGTGCAATTTTTTGTCAGTGGAGAGGGAATCTGAGGACCTGCAGGCAATCAGGATATTTTGTTCTGACCAAAAGTTCTCATTATTCAGAATCATATACATTATATTAATTGATCATAACCATTAATTCGTGAATGTGTAGATCAGCTGGAGAAGATTTTATTTCTACTGCTGGATAGCTTTATCAATAAGCCAACATAAAATAATTTCTAGTTTAAAATCTCCCCAAGTAAGCTTTAAAATTGATGCTATTTTGCATTTATAATATAATGTAGTAGAAAGCTGTGTAACAGAGGAATAAAACACAAATACATTAAGATTGTACTAGAGTAAATGCATTCGGTTAGGTGGTGGTGTTGGGCATCGTAACATCGCTCCAGTCCAATGGAAGTCCAGCCATACGTGCATTTCAGAGGCAGCCCTGCTGTTACATTTATCACTACAGTATAATTGTGCAGTGCTGCAGACCGAACAGCTGGAGAGAGGAGGGTGACACCAGAGAGTTAACCCACCTCAATTAGGCTAGTAAATGTCAAGTTAACCTAACTGTTGTGACCAGGCTCACGGAAACTCAGGATTCTGTGTCTTTAAAAATTGGTCATGCATAAAAGTTTTCAGTCGGGGAAACAGTTGCCAAAAATTTTATGTGGGCTTGAGTTGGCGTGAAGCAACGTGCCAGTGCAGTCGTCTGGATAGTTTGTGGAAAACAATGCACCTTTATGACACGGTGGAATCTGCCACTGAGTCAGGTCACTTATGATACTTGATGCTACTTATTGTTTAACAATAGGAAAAAACTAATGTTTGATAGAATAATAGTTTTATATTTAAAGCCTGATATATGTTGGATTTTAATCTTTCTAAATTTGGCACTCCTCATGGAAAAACTCAGTGCAATCTGCAATCACATCGGTCTAAAATGTAAATACACTTTCATCACAGCACCACACACACAGACACATATTTTGTGTATTGATTAAATTAAAATGAGCACTTCTCCAATTTAAAAAATGAACTGGCACTCATGGTAATACAGCACAAAGTGGTTTTATTCCTGGCTGTCTACTTGGCCCCTCAGCCGTTTTAATTAAACCAAGTAGACTGCAGACCGGAGTTTGAAGCATGCAGCAGGATAGAGCCGAGAAACTGAGCCGATCCTCTCAGTGATGGGAGCTCTCGTAGCCGTCAGGCAGAGGGTTGGTGTGCGGGTTGTGGAACAGACTGTGGTTTCCATCTCCCCAGGGAAATTTCTGGAAGGGGACATATAGTATTTTGGAGAAAATGATATTGAAAGAGTGAGCATTTATAGTTAGAAATGGTTGTTAATTAATACATTAACCAGAGACTCACCTTAGTGCGGATACGCAGGTGAGAATATGGCACAAATTCGAGCTGTTCATGTGAGTGCGCCTGGGCCTTCATGTAAGCATTGGCTATGCAGACACTAACCCCAGGAAAGGCCAAGACGATGGTCAGTATCTTCCAGGTCTTTGCTGTCCGAAACAACAGAAATACACAAGTGAAGCACTTGTTAAAGCACGAGGAATAAATCACAGGACCTGCCTCACTATTGGTCAGTTTGTGATTATTTGCCAGAGCAAGGATAGCTGTCGGCTCTGCAGACATTTCAGTTAATGTTCAACTAAAAAGTAAATGTGCCTTAGTTTTGATCTCTAATGGGGAGGCTTTGAACCATTATGGTATTTAGTTATAAAGGACAGGCTGACCTCCTCCTTCATTGCCTGAATGTGACGCAGCAGCAAGCACCCGGCGAGCGGCTAAGGCGGCCGACATCTGAACAGGTGGAATGAGAGAAAACAAAGTTTAATAGCAGCTGTAGATATAAATAATGCACTTTTTACACCAGAGTGCACGTAGAAACAGACAGAATCTGACTATTGGAATTTTATGTGCAATATAAAAAGTAAAATGAAGCAACATTTAATTATTTTAATTTTAAGAAGAAATTAAAGATCAGCTGAAAAGAACATGCAGTGATAAGGTTATTTAAACCACGTGTGTCATGTGCTTTAGTACCAAACAAAGTAGCTACAAAGCAGGTTTGAGCAAAGGCCTACCACTGCTGGTCTATGTCCAGAATTTTGACAGCCCCTTTTTCAGTTAAAATACAGTAAAATCTGGTAAAAACTTACTGTTCCTCAGGTAGATGGTGCTCAGTATTCGTTATTGTCCTCTTATTTTTATATCAAACCAGTTCTTTCTCCCCGTTTGTCCTTCAGTCTGTCCTAAGCTGAACTCTTTGTCAGACTCCTCCCCATTTCAGCCTGTCGCCGGGCCAAGAAACATTTATATTTGGTCAAGTGCAAAGGCGGGCTGATATACATGACGAAGGGGATAGGAAGGAGGTGCTGCAGAGCACATTCAGCCTGCATGAGAAGGGCTCAGAGTTTTTAGATATAAACAGTGTGTTTGCTTTCATATGTAGTTTCATCCGGAGCATAGCGGTGAAAGTGAGAGAGACACTGGTTCATCTGTGGGTCGAAGGTTCAAAGTAGTCTGGAGTTTATTTACACTTAGCATTATATTCACATCAGTTTACATCAGCAGTTTACATACATCGTGCACATGCATGCACTGGTGATTTGGGGGGTTTTAATGATCAGTTGACATCTGCAGACATCTTTAAAAACAGGACTCGAGTGCACACATTTTAATTTATCTGTGTATTTACAGTGCTGTGAAAAAGTATTTGCCCCTTTCCTGATTTCTTTAAAAAAGTGGTTTTAAAATGGTGATTTCATCTTTTAAGAGAAGAAAGACATCCAAACCTGCCCCTAAACCTAATAACTGGTTGTGTCACCGGTGCCAGCATGAACTGCAATCAAATGTTTGGGTTTTCTAACATGAACGGTGTGTTTAAGGTCATGCAAAAGCATCTCAATCAGTCTGGACTTTGACTAGGCCACTCCAATTTATTTATTTATTTTTTTAAAGCCACGCTTTCTTCAAATCTCTGTCCTACGTTCTCCTTCAGAATTTTCTGGTAAAGAGCAGAATTCATGGTTCCAGCAATTACAACAGACGTCCAGGTCCTAAAACGGCAAAGCAGCCCGACACCATCACGCTGCACGACCATGTTTGAGTGTTGGTCTGAAGTTCTTTTTAAGAACCTCGCGATAACTTATCGCGAGGTTCAGTTCTTTTTGGTCAGCAGTGGTTTTCTACTTGGAAATCTCCATTATTGCCGTTCCTATTATTGAATCCTGAACTCTGACTTTAACAGGTGAGGCTTTTGGCAAGTGAGGCTTGCAGCTCCTTAGATGATATCCTGGGTTCTTTTGTGACCCGGGTTATCTTAGTCTAATATAAATTTTAATATTAGACTAAGATGATGATCTGAAACATCTAAACAAATATGCAAAAACGAGAAATCAGATTCAGAAGGGAGGCAAATAAATTCCTGTGGCACTGTAGATGCTACTGTTGTGAACACTCTTCTTAATGCATGGAAAGCCTAGCATCCTGAGACTCTGAGCATTAGAAACAGGAGATTAGTGGAGGATTAGCTAGCGTCAGAGTCACAGTCCAGGATAAAAACACAAAACATCAAGAAGATGGCAGATGAGCTTCTCCAAGAGTGCCTCAGGCAGCAGTGATGATGAATAAGAGAAGGTCCTGTCATGTAAGACCAAGCATGCATGGGATGTACCATCAACAGACAGGAAGGAAATCCTGCCAGTGGTTAGAAGCACCAGATCCACAGAGGCAGGACTAAGAAGATGAGAGGGAGCTTTTATTTACTTATGTAATTCTAGTCTTTTGGTGTCATTATATTGGTACCTCAGACTGAGGTGTGCATCTTTTTGATAGACTCGAGGAAGCAGCAAATATCATCCTAAATCCAAATGTACGCACACCAGGTCATAGATGCAGTTTAATTTTGGCTCTAATCTACTTGTAAAACCCTTCATTAATGTGTTAGGTCTTAATTGACTCGTCAGAACTTAAGCATTAAAGGTCAAGAATTGTCATTAGGAGTTGCTGATGAAACTTCCAGAGCTTAATAAATCCTCAGAGTCTTCAAATCTTGCCATAACAAAGGACGACCATTGAGTTGAGGCTCAGATTGAGGATCTGTTAATGAAGCTAATTAATGCCTTCAAAAGCAGGCTATAAAAAGACATTAAGGTGCTTTCACTCTGTAATTTCCGGCGTCCAGAATGTCATTAAGAAATGCAGTTAAAGACGAACTGTGGAAGTCAAGACAAGATCTTAATGATGAAGAGAACTTTGAGATAAAACTGCACGTTTGCTGAAAAGAAAAGCAAAAGCCCCAAACTGCTGCAAGCCTGGTGTAGCATCTCACGTGAGTGGTGGCACACGTTTCCACTCATGGTTACAGTGGGTCCATGTGAGAAAGTCAGTAATAGAAAACCTTACCTGTGACATCATGACAAAGGTCAGCTCTAGTCCTCAAGTAAACTTCTTGATGAGTGGATAAATAACGTTTAAATCAAAGTTCCTGGCCACAGTTAGAAGCATTTGATGAAAAAGTGCGTCTATTCTGCTGCGAGATGTTTGGCAGTCAGTGCACAGAAAAAGAGCAGACTGTCCAGCAGATGGGGTAGTGCTGCTGTGAAAAGCAAACTGTCCTTAAACGCTCCTTTAGGCCTCCTGTGCTGTTGCTCTGTAATGTTAAACACTTTCATTTCTGCACTGAACACTACTTCCTCCCTCTGAAAGTTCAGCAGTTTCATTAGAGTTCATTAGACTGCTGCAAGTTTTGTCATATGTATCGATTTTGGTTGATTTACTGCACACAGCTTGGATGCCGAATGGTGTTAACTGAGTCTGTTTTACACCTGTGTCGGGTCATAAATCATATTTTTTAAAAACTTTTTTAACATTAAAAATATCTCCATAAAAAGGTAGCGTCTCCACTTTGAGTTCTCCTCTCCATGAGTGTTAATTTGCGATTTTCACACTCAGTAATGGCTTTGTCGTCTCTGTTTGGACGGCTTCAGGCTGCAGAGCAAACAGCAACGAGAGCCAGCGGTGATGTCAGCCAGACATGCAAGCATCCTGTCTGAACGTCTAGCACTTGTGTTATTTTGGGCAGAGGTTAGGCGCCATCTCACTGCACACACTGAGGTTTGCATGTGCTGCAGCTGTGCTGAAGTTAAAGCGGCCAAAACTGCAGTCAACCTCAAGAGATGTTATTTCAATCGCCCACTGACCTATCAAAGCTCTGCGTTGATAAGTATCTGTAAACAGGCATTCAAATCGAAACAAAATGTATTCGGTATAGAAGTTTACGATTCATATGAGTCTACTGTTGCAGAACTTTAGACGCTCCAAAAGTTGTGCAAGAGAATCAGATTTAACAAATTAAAATGAAATATTACATATATTACATTGTTTTTGGTGTTATCCCCTTTTTTGTTATGCAAAGAAACTGCAGTTTAGCATTTGTAGTAACTGTCTCTCAGTTCTGCACATCGGCTTGGAGGAGCTGTTGTGGCCTTTATGCCGCAAAACATGCCCTAACACCACAATGTGTCATAGAAATAGAAACCGAGCTTATCAGCATTACACTTCATATTTAAAATAAAAACATCTAGTTAGTCTCATCCAAACATGTTCAGACAGCTGCCTCGTCTGTCCGTATGATCTCTAGCAAACTCACTTTCAGTGTGTGTGTGTGTCCACGTTCCGGTCCAGAAAACCTTCAGCAACAATGAAACAATTAAAGGTTACAATATTTTTTAAAGAATTTTTTTTTCTCATTCTGTGCAACTGTTATTTATTCAGGTGGGCAGAGTTTAGTTCATATTAAAAAACCCTCTCGGTTTTCACATTTTTCTGCAGCTCTACTGTACTTTACTGCTTTAGATCCATGGAGGTGGCACCAAGGAATATGAGATCAGTTTCTTGGCTTGTCCGTTTACTTTGATCTCAAATGTATCACAAAAACAACACAAAACCCAGGGAGTGTGGCAGTTTGGCAGATTTAATTAGCTTTTTGTGATGTTCGTTATTATGAATCACACTGGCTTACGTGGCTGTTTATTTATGTTTTCCTCTAGTGCCATCATAAGGTTGATAACTTCAAAGAAATAATAATCCCATTAGCCTAAGCTGCACTACTGCGATACTGAGCATGGTCAAAATTACTCCTGCTTAGCAGCGCTGTGCCTGAATTCTCACTATCTGAGCTAAGTGTCTCTCCAGCATTGAACACAGCACCTTTGTCTGTAGGCAGGATGAAGGACAGCTGCACGCAGATTGAACTGATTCAACAGCTTTTCTGCACAAGCTTCAGGAACAGCGCCTTTCAGTAGTGTGTGTGGAGGCAGCCAGAGGAAACACTGCAGACTAAACACGGAGAGGCACGTGTAAATTAAAAATATGGGCAAACATCGCTGAGGTGATAGTCTTGTAATTAGTCTCATTCCACTTATACTTGTTTTGCATTTACAGAACAAATGGTTTAAAACATCCATCAAACTGTTCTGAAATTTAAAAAAAAAAAAGGAACCTCAGGTGCTTCGACCCTTCCTGACATCCCTTAACACCCACACAGCTGAGTCTGTGGATATTTCCTGCCAAGAGAAAGACAACGGTGGATTGTATGCAATGCAATAAGTGTGTGAGATGTTGGACAGAAGCGAAGAGAACCTCCGCCAGCCTGTCTCACATGCGTTCACATGAGAACAGCTCACACCTAAGCGCTTTGTTGAATTAAGAACTTCAAGGCTACGGTTTCTGTCATTAAGCAAACCAAATCAGGATTACAAATCATTTTGGAATGGCAGTTTTTCTACCTTTGATTATATGTATATTGAAAGTATAGAGAAATAATCACTTAAAATAGGAAGTAAGAGATGGAAATGGACCGAATGCTATAGGGTGGGGTACACTCTGGACATGTCGCTACACTGTCACATGGCTAACGCAAAGAAATAAGAGCGACCATTCACACTTGTATTCACACCTATGGGCAATTTAGAATCACCAATTAGCCTAGCCCTACTAGCTGCATGCTTTGGACTGTGGGATGTAGTTGGAGTAGCCAGAGAAAACCCACAAAGAGATTGGGAGAAATCCACACAGAAAGCCTCTGAGCAGATGGTGGTGCAGAGCTTCTGCTGTGAGGCAACGGTGCTAACCACGGTGCCACTGTGCTGCCCCTTAAGTAGTAACAGAACAAGTACATATACAGTACTGTGCAAAAGTTTTAGGGGAGCGAGAAAAATGCTGTAAACAAAGAATGCTTTCAAAAAATGGAAGTGTTAATCATTTATTTTCATCAATCAACACAATGCAGTGAATGAACAAAAGATAAATCTAAATCAAATCAATATGTGGTGTGACCACCCTTTGCTTTCAAAACAGCATCAGTTCTTCTAACTACACTTACACACAGTTTTTGAAGGAACTCGGCTGGTAGGTTGTTCCAAATATCTTGGAGAATTAACCACAGATCTTCTGTGGATGTAGGCTTCCTCACATACTTCTGTCTCTTTGTGCAATTTCCAGACACACTCGATGATGTTGAGATCAGGGCTCTGTGTGGGCCGCACCATCACTTCCAGTACTTTTTGTTCTTCTTTATGCTGAAGATGGTTCTAAATGACTTTGGCTGTGTGGTTGGGGTCGTTGTTTCTGCTGCAGAATACATTTGGGGCCAGTAAACAATCATTTATATTTCCAAGAGCATTCCTTGTTTACTGCATTTTTTCCACACCTGCCTAAAACTTTTGCACAGTACTGTACATATACAGTCCATTATAAGTGAAACAGTAAGAGAAATCTGCAGGTGCATAGTTTGCTTATTTGGCATTGATTGGATTTATTCAGTAGTGACACAGCTAGAGAGAAAGCATCTGCTTCTTCACAGACAAAAGTCTGTTAAACTGCCTCTTTTCTTTTCTTTTCTTTTCTTTTCTTTTCTTTTCTTTTCTTTTCTTTTCTTTTCTTTGCCCCTGCGACTGAGGATAATGTGTCTTGGTGAACTGGAAATAAAAGAAAATAACAGTTAAAAAATTGACAATGGCTCAATAAACCTTCTCCGGTCTGAAAACTCCTGAAGCAGATCTTTCATTGTTGCCCTGATTTTAAGGAAACGCAGTGGATTATCTGTTTCCATCTCTTGCTGTCGTTTGCATTTTTCGGTGTCGCTCCAACCGCCCGCACGCTCCCTCTCATCACGTCTGCATTTTGTTTCCCTCTTGCCTCGCAGCTCCATCTTTGCTATCCTTCTCCCAGTGAACCCAGTATCTCTCACCTGCATATGTCCATGCCTACTCAGTCTCACCTCTCTTACTTTATCCCTGAACTGTCCAGCCTGAGCTAGCCCTTTGAGGTACTCATTCCTAATCCTTTCTATTCTTGTTGCTCCCAATGCAACTCTAAGCATCCTTGCATTTAATTAAAACTGAAGGCTCAGATTTGAGAGTCCCGATTTAGGGATGGGTGACTTGCTTTCAGTGTGTCGCCACTGTTTAGTATTGTCCCAATCTCTGGTTGTGCAGTCTTCTCCTTGGGGCTTTAGATAGAAAAATACATGCAAGGCTTTTGCTTTGTTTTTTTGTGTGAAACTTGCTCATTGTCATGAGTCAACCAGTTCATACAGAGTCATGCAGTTTTAGTATGTTTTCATATTTTAATTGCAACTTTTATCAGTGCCTAATACCGTTGCCTTTTACAGTGCAAAGTACCAAAGTAGAGTCTAGTATGAGCTAATCTGCTGAGGGGAAACAGTTCAACCTTTCTCTTATGGGATGAATATGAGTGAGACAGGACTGCAGAGTGACTGGGTGCAGACACTTGAGCAAATCGTGAGAAGCCAGATTTGACCATCAGTATTGCCCCACCATGACTGAGACGGGAGGGGATTCAGAGTGACGCGAGCGGTGTTTCTCCACAGTGGAAACTTCCATATAACACCCATCACATGAGCAGCGCCCATGTGGACAGAATGAGTGGAGGGAAAGTTCTGTGTGTCTATTATCTGCTGTATGGATGTTTTCCAACAGTCTGACATAACACGCACACTTATGTGCCACTCAGGTTTTACTGTATGAGACTTGTTCAAGGTGTTTTTGTTTTAATTTTCATCTGCAAGTGGAAATGTTCAATGCTACTGAACACTGAAGTTGTTCACAGGACTCTGGGCAGCCCTATGTAGCAGTCAGCAAGTGTGAGCAGCTTTGCAAAAGCAGAAGCTGTGGCATTTTGCTGGTATTGAGCATTGAAGCGTGCATTAACATGATGCAACAGTCTTCCCAGGATTGGTTTTCTCCAGCAAATTCACCCCAAAGTCAGACCATGCAAAGCTAATAGAAGCAGCAAAAATCCCAAGAGCTCAATTTCAGCCTCTGCAAGGCCTCAGCTAGCATGTTGAATGTTAAAGTTCCTCACTGTACTTTGAGTAAAAGCCTGAACAAGTGTGGCTTGTTTTAGAAGGATTGCCAGGAGAAAACCTTTTCTCTCGAAAAAGAAGATGATAGCATGGCTTAGGTTTGCAAAGCTGCATCTGAAAAAAACCACAAGACTTTTGGAATAATGTTCTTTATGGAGATGAGACCAAACTGAAGATGTTTGGCTACATTTTTAGAAACACAGCAAATAATCAAAGGTACCTCAAATCAACTAAAGCTTTGACCAAACTGGGTTATGCTACAGGACAAAGCAGAAAATCTTCAAGCGAATGTTTTTGAATTATAACAAGAATCAAGGTGCAACAATGGCCAAGGCAAAAATAACTGCCTGTAAACCTCAATGAACTAAGCAACATTGTAAAGAAGAGTGGGCAAAAATTCCTCCACATCCATCTGAGAGACTGATGAAGTCATACAGTGAACAATTACTAAATTATCACTGATAAAGTTTGTTCTACAAGCTACTGAATTATGGGTTGCACTCAGTTTTTCAAAGGACTGCACGGAGCCATGTAAAAACTTTCTTTTGCTTGTGGTTACGTTAAATATAACCAAGATATATATCTGGAACTAAAGCATGCTAATAATGAAACTAGGATCCTTATGGTGATGCAATATATCCTGCAAGCTATTTAATACATAATACATACGTTTCATTCCATATAGTCAAATTTCATTTAACATTTTCAAACAAAAACAGTTCCTAAACTGATATATCATCAGGTTTCCAGAAATGTTCTCAGCTTTCTTTCACAAACAGTTATTTTGAAAAATTCTGGGAGCTCAATTTTATGATAGACTCCCTGATTAAATACTGTTGGGGTATGTAACGTCTTCAAAAGACACAAAAAAAATAAATAAATTGTGAGAGGTTTCAGCCCTCCACAAGCACTGACCGAACTTTTAGCTGAAACACCTTCCCTAAAAACCAGCACCAGTACAGTCACTCGGCAGGTCTTTGTGTTCTTCTCTTTATGCTACATGGAGCTTAACACTAATATTAAGCCCCCCTGGAGGTGGCCCACAGTGCTTCACAAGCTGGATGAAGACGAGCATAAAACCTCCAATAAACAGTTCTGTTCCAAACTGCCACAGCGAGAGTCTACAAAGAGTAAACAATGATTGTTTTTCCAGGGTGAAGGTTTACTTCACTGAGACAAAACTGTTCCTTTCTGATGACAGATACTGACGTTACGAGCAATGATAAGTAATTCCATGTGTTTGTATTTACACGAGACCACCAAGTTGATCATCTTATTGGCTGCAATTGGAAAACTTAATATCAAAGGTGACTTTAAACCTACTCAGGTGTTTTTCACTGTCCATGTGCCCTCGTTACATTGTATCCAAGTCTTTGTTAATGCTTAAGTTTGGTTTCGCAGTTCCTGTTGAGCATTTTTGTTTGTTTTAAGTGTCTCGCTTACCACTATTTTACTGAATCAGAACATTTCAGTCCAACTGACCTTCATCAGGTACAAAACGATGTATTAGAAGCCATGTAAAATGCATACAATACATCGTTTTGTACCTGATGAAGGTCAGTTAAAAGCAATGTGACTTATTAAAAAAAAGTGGTAAGTAAGTTTGTAAAAATTCTTTCTCTCTCCTATGCATCTGTTGTTCATTCGGGTGTGCAGAGATTTTGAACCAGTTGTTTATTTTAAATGAAAATGGAGCCGTGACTCTTTCTAAATGCTACCTGATTGCTTCTTATTGACAAGAATGTGTCATATGTGCATTTTAATTTCAACAAATAGTGAAATGGAGACCAGAATTAAGCCTTTGGCCACAACAGTTACGGAGCAGGCATCGATGACATCAAACACGACACTGATTAAAGCGATTTTTATTTCCTGTTGTGGACACAAACACGATCAACTGCAGACACCATGGACGAGTCATTCCTGTTATAATTCTTTGAAGTCTGCTTAAAGTCCGACTGAAGGGCGTAGTTGCTGCGTTGTAAAGTAGCATCTCTGTAGATGTCTGTGTGGAACCTTACGCTCAGTGTCTGGCGATGAAAGCTGCATCACTCGGACCAGAGGGGATCCTAGCAGATGTGCTGAAACCGTAACACGCCCATAACTCAGACTGAGTATGCAAAGGGGGATTAATGTAGAGAGGGGGTTGCAAAGCAGCTTGCAGGTGCATCAGCAAAAGTAGATGGGCTGAAGTAACTTATATAATACTCCCTGTGTGGGATTTGCCTAATGGGTGCGTAATAGGATATCAGCTGATCTACCAGGATTAAGAGGAGGTAAATCAGATAAAATGAGTCCTCAATTCAACTCTTACCCAAAGTGTCAGCTGTTAAAAAGTCAATTGTACAGGTCACTCGTGCTCTCCTCTTTTCTTCTTAAAGGACACATGAGGGCAACACATGGCACATTATATGTATATACTGGGGTACAGTGTTTTACCGACCACACTGAACACACCGTCCAGATGTGTCTCTCCAAACTGAAGTTATATTACTCTTCTCTCGGTTAATGAGCCAACACACTTCATACCACCCGCTCTTCTTTTCAGAGCTTTGACTTCTCCTCGTGATAAACTCGCACACTCCTTATAAATGCATTGTTTTAAAGGCACCTCTCAAATGTGTAGACAGATAAATATTTGGAGGTGAATCATGGGTGAACGAGTAATGAGTCAGACGTGGCTCCTGTTATTGTCTTACGCTCGGTACCACCAGGGGAGACGATGTGGTGGTCTGCACGTGTGACTTCAGTTTTCCTTCTGTGGCGTCTTTAAAAGCAAAAACATCGCATGTGGTTCTTCGTTCCAGTCAGACGTTTGCATCGAGCGCTGCCGTGCCTCAGGTTAAGACATAAACTTAAACATTACATTAAAAAAAATGGCTTTCATGCACAAGACCTCACACACTCTATATGATCCTGAGCTTGGCATTGATATTGCCATGGGTTAATGCTTCTTGTGCCCAGTCTCAACAGACTGTAGTGGCACACACTGCTGTCTATGTTGTCCCAGAGATGGCAGCTGACAGCCTGTTTTAAGAGATTACAATGCTCCCCTGTAGAAAAGTTCTTAAAATTACATTTTAATTGAGGTTTGAGACTACTGGAGACACAGCAGTACCTTGTGCACACAAATATAATAATGTCGTCATGTATTAAGTCTGCAATTTCCAAGTTCCTTTTTTAACCGGGATATTTGAATTTATACGAACAGATTCTTTTTGTATACTCCTTTCCCCCCTCTGTTTAGGAGGTGCAGTATTTGTTCTACTAACAAAAAGCAGGAAAAACCGGCCTGCTGTTAAACATTATTTAGTTTATGTGGAAAAGGAGTTCAGATGTGTCATAATTATCTGCAAATCATCTGTCTTCACTTTCATATATAAATGTTTTCCAGGGCATGGGTGCTGTATTTGCATTAGTGAGCAGGGAAATTGAGTTTGTGTGTGTGTCATCAGCTTTTTTCATAGTTGTTCCTCAAACTGAAGAGAGTCGGTATGGAGAAAACACTGTTGTGTGTTTTTCAGTGGCCTTTTGTCTGAGCTGTTTAGAAAAGCATCCAAATTTGTAAAACAAAAAAAGCATCAGCAGCTGGTTTGGGAGACGGTTTGCTGGACCTTAGATCCCAGGAGATCAGTGGAGAAGGTGGAGAACCGGAGATAGTGAGATTATGAAGCATCCCACTGCCCTGGACCAATAGACTGCAGCGTTGTTATCCTGGATTTGGGAAAGAGGATCGACATGAAGGACAAAGTGGCAGGTTAAAAAACAAAAAGTAGATTTTAAAGGTGATATGATAAAACCAGAGATGCAAAATAAAGGCTTAATATAAAAATAAATAAAATATAGAGTACACAGATAGACAGACTATACATAGAATGGACACTGGAGTAGACAGCCTGTATTTAAATACGTGAGATATTTGGAAACACCTGAAATGTCAATAAAGAAAGCAGAACCATGACAGTCTATGTGTTCAGGGAATTGCCAACAGACACAGAACAAAGCTCTTCTTTACCCCCTGTCAGCTCAGTGAGCCAAATTCTGTCCACTCTGCTTTGTACAGCATCTTTAGCTTGCCTTGGCATATAGTTCCTGTCTTGTACATTATGTATTTGCATATTTTTCATATTATTCAGGGTGTTCAACAGAAAAACAAACAAACAAACACAGACAAAAAAAGGTAACTGCCATGTTGGCAGGAAAAACATATCTAAAGGGCAAATAGGAAAAATCCAGAAACGCAGAGAGCCAGCAGGAGAAAACGAGGACTACACAAGACACAGAAGAAGGGAAGGGGTAATAAAGAACCAGTGGACTTAATCAGACACTAAATAAAGTGTCAAAAGAACAAATGAGGGAAGTAAAACCCTCAAAAATCATATGAGCATCTAAGCTTCAAAGTGAAATATTAAGTCAACTGAACGAGAGACAAACTTAGATACAGACACAAGGGAACACAGAAAAAATAGCAACGGCAAAACAATAACTAAGGATATCAAACATCCAAGAATCAATATTCAGCCCCACAAAATAGAAAAAAAACAAGGATAATAAGAGTAGAGCCATGAATATTTACAAAGACTATGACAACAAGCTTTTAGCATTGCACCACAGTGCATTTCATTACACTTTGCATTATAAGTGTGAATGTATAAGAGATTACTGAATCTTTGGCTCCTTATATGTGTTAACAGTGAAAACAGTAGATTTGATTATCACTCATTAAAATGATCGTGGATTTGTGTGTGTGTGTGTGTGTCTGCATTCTCATCTAAAGGAAATGGAGCGAAATGGGCCTTTGGCTTTGCCCATTCAGACTGATGTGTGTTTTCAGAGGGCAGGACTGGCCAGTGGGAGTGTATAAAAGCATATAAAAGAGGCTGCGGTGCTTTAAGTACCAGACTTGTATTTGTCTTTCTGTACATCTCTTTCTTCTCTTTAAGTGCTGCTGGTTTTTGCACAGTGCCTCCTCCATCATGCTGGCTCGAGCTCTGCTCCAGACTTCGCTGGTTCTCTGGTTGGCTCAGCAAACTCTGCAAGGCGGTAAGAAACTCACGGGACAAAGTCTAAAGTTTTATGAACTATTTTTCTTGGCCTTTTTTTTTTTTCGATTTGTAATGGTTTAGATCCATGAGCTTTAACACAAAAGTATTCATTCATGTTTTAATTATCGTGTTTGCTGCTTTAAAAACATTGGAATTGGAATTGCACAAAGATTAATATAAGTCTAACTGGCATAATCCAACTTAATGTAAAGAAGTTACTAAATTTAGTTGGAAGAAAAATAATTTATGTTGATATTTAACATGATCTAAAGAAATGCTGCACAAAAATGCTTTTTTATTTAGTCAAAATTGAATTCATTTTGTCTAGCGTCAAGATTAATTGTATCTTTAGCTGACAAATGAATTAGATCATATCATATTTTGGTCCAAGTTAAAGTCCCGATGAATCAGCATCTTTAGTGAGTCCCTCTCACTCACTTGTTAGATCTCATCTCTTTGAGACTGAGGGGAGGACTGTATGGACTCTGGGCTCCAACAGCAGAGTCACCGCCAAGTTGCTTTGGTTTATATGATCTAATTTCACTGATTCAAAGGATGCAATGAAAAGGTGGCATAAGCAGGCAAAATGTCACATCCAACTGTGAGAAGAACTAACAGGCTCCACACTGGCGCTGTATTTGATCTCGTGCTCTGGTCGCATCAGTGGATATCTGTTTGTCTCGCACCTTTAGTCCAATCAGGTTCCACTACTGATGTAATCCTCAACTGACATCTAAACTGTAATTCCCACAGTTTTAAGGTCATCTTTTGAGTCTCCTACACAGTGATAGTGTTGGCATAAAATTAAAAATTTAGATTAATAAAAACAAATAATGCTTTTGTTGAAGGACCTCTAATGTCCTTTAAAAAAAGTTCATGCAGTAAATCTGTGAAACAAATATGTTAACGTTTCCTTAATGCGCATCACTTCTTTACACTGTATTTTACAGTTATGCATATCATATTTTCCTTATCTGCATTTTTTAATCAGTTGCATAAAGTGAAAATAGCAGGACGAAAATAAATCTCTAGGTCTCCCAATAGATATCCTGATATTTGTAGGTGAAATATTCATAATCCTGTCAATAAAACATTTTGTAGTTGTTCTTTTTGTTTTTGGTACGTATGTGGCTACAGACTCTCACCATCTTCACTCACTTTTATTATAAGTTAGATTCATTAGAAATATAAGTATAATTAATTATAAATCACAGATTCATTAACTAACACAACACAACAGTATTGTTATCATTACACTGTTTGGTGTTTGATAGGCTGTAACCATGGTGACTGTGAAAAACTGTTCACATTTTTTTAATGTTTCAGGGGTTAAACCTCAAAGTGTTTCCTGGGGGAGGGTGCTTCCAGCCAGAGGTATTTATACATTTTTAAATTGTTTTTAAGTTATTTCAATGTTTAATTCATGTTTTAAAAAAACAACAACACAGACTGTATATAAAGGATGGACAGCCACTGTGACATCATTCTGTGATTTTGAACTCCAAATGTCTTAAATCATCAGTATCGCTGCAATGCACGGACACATTTTATATCATAATTAGTGCTAAACAACAGACCAATAATAATTTAGCACAAAACAATTGTTAAAACTCGCAAAAAATTGTCAAAATTTCTTGGAGAGTCTGTACCACAGCACAGGTTGTAATATTTGTCAGATAAATCCATTAAAAATGCTGCAGAAGGCACCAACAGTGTAAACATGATGGAGTTCAGTGACTCAAATTAGCGGCACTGAGGCCCATTACTGGAAGCCACGCCCCTATGTGTTGGTGGAGTTATAAAAAATTGATACAACTCTGTTACAAAGGGGGAAACTATCCATTTCGATCAAAAATAACAGGTTAAATACACTGTTTCCTTAAACTCTGAAATTTTCTTATGTGCCTTTAACTGTTTTCCGGTTTTGTGTCTTTTTTTGTTTTGTTTTATTGAGGTGTGGGAATCGGCGGCTTGAAACCTGGAGGTAAGTCTTTCATACAGCATACATTAGCAATGTTCTGGCTGATTTGTGTCTTTGGATGCACAAATGCACATATTGTAGTCTATTCCTTCGATGGGCATTAACTCTATGAGTGACTAGGGCTGATAAATTATGGTAAAAATCTTAATGGCAATTATTTTGGTCAAAACTGTAATAGCTAAAGTAATATTTAAAAAAAAAGCAGAGTGTAAAATAATTTTTCTGTTTCCTCTCAGTTACTGGTGCCCTTGGAGCACTGGGTAGCCGATATGGCAACAAAGCAATGAAGACTGGAAGTAGGTTTAATCTGCTTGATTTTCTGCCTCTTATGTCTCTTTAACCATACAGAGGGGATATTTAAACTTTTACTTTGTTAAATATTTCAGTTGGACGTTATCCTGCAGCCCAGCTTGGTGTTGGTGAGCAAATCAAACATGCAAAAACAATTTCTCCTGTTTAAAAGGGATCCATCACACAGTTTTTTAAAAATGTTTTTGACCATGATATTACTTGGGATTTACTATGCACAGAAAGATTCTGTTGATGCACCTGGTTTAAAAACTATATTCTTTAACTATAACTTTAACTATATTCTGTATATGTATTATTTTCATTGTGCCCTCAGGAGGCTACAGATCTCTTGGATTAGGAGGAAGAGCTGGTCTGATGCAAGGTGGATATGGAAACCAGGGAGCCTATGGTACACACTCAAACCCTCACAGCATACTTTTTCATTCTTTTCTCTTGGATGTGGTCAGTCTAGTTCATGAAATAAATAATAGTTTATTAAAAATGTATGATAAATTTTCCCTGTGGCTTTAGGTGCCAGTCTGGGCCCAGGAATGGGGCTGGGGGCTGGGCTCACAAACGGACTGGGACTGGGATTGGGCCAGGGAGGAAAACGTGGTAAGACTGATATATAAAGAAAGACTTAATAGGCCCTATTTATATATCTTCTTCTTTAGGGAGCCATTTACTTTACTTTGTGTTTTTGTTATTGGTCGTTATTTATTACTCGAAATAAATAACTATGTGTGCTGCTTACATGTGTTACATATGTCAAGGTTGTTGAAACTTTACCCTCACTGTTCTGATTTGCAAATTACCTTATACATTTTTTTTACTCTTATGATTCATCATAGTTATCATATTAACAATGCCACCAATTATTTTCTCAGTACTTAAGATATTAAGCCTCCCAGTGTGGTCTGGTGCAAGATTGGGGTTATTTTTAGTTGTGCTCACACCTAGCAGCAGAAATCTTGGCAGCCTGTATTGCATGCAAATCCTGGCAGAAAACCAAGAAGGCTAAGATGCAACCAGTTTTGTGAAAGGTTGAACTGCTACAACTCATGTCACACCTTTTACAGATATTACACAGCAAGGATGAGGATGAATCTAACAAACGGTTGGATAGCAGCTGCAGGGATCTTTGTAAAGAAATATTAACTCTGTGTTTTTGTGACTTTTCAGCTTATGGTGCTGGCTTGGGAACACTTCCAGGTAAACACTTTTGTTTCCTTGTGCTGTATGCACAAATGAGAGTAAAGAAATTGGTTTAATAAACACAATAAGTTGGACCCTGTCAACCTGTCAGTGGACATGGTATATGGGGCAGACTGCATCTCAGCTAATGGATTATGTGTCCTTGTAGTATTGAGAGAAACCCAGGATGTCAGTGACGTAACCCCCGTGCTGATTTATTTAAAGATGAGCTGTTTTTGTTTCCTTGCCAGGATATGGATCTTTAGGGGGCATTGGATATCTTGGAGCACGACCAGGTAAGTGATGAACTATGTTTCATGTGATGTCCTGTTCTTTTAGCTTTGAACTGTTTTAGGCCTGTTGCCAGACTTGATGCAGAGGCATGCATACACATCAGCCTTATCAAGCTGATCAGCAGAGATTGTTTCTCAGAAGCTGTCTTAATACATTATACAGTACAATAATAATACGCTCACATCTGTGACACAAGCACTTTGCAGAGATTGTGTCTTTGCAAAAAAAAAACAAACTCCTAAACTGTAATACGCTGGCTTGCGATGCTGCTGTTATCAGTGACATCTGCTTTATGGGTTTCACCCGTGCAGGTGTAAAATCTGTGGTGTTTCTGTGTAATCAGTCTGTCTTCATCTTTGCTGACTTGTGATTCACTGCTATTGATGTTGATTTCATGTCTTTATGTGCATGAAAACAGATCATCTGTATCTATTTTACTATCATCTGAAGACTGGTCTGTTTTATTTTGTGCGCACAGTTCATCGTGTCTATTGGTGTTTCATCTCGACTGCATGTTGCATGACTTCCTGGCTCTTTCAGCCTAGTGTTTCGAAACCAGATGTCCTGAGAAAGCTCTGACTGAGATCACCGAATGCTCATTGGCTGATGACTTGTGGCTGACATGTTGTTAGCCAATGACTTGTCCTCATTTGTGGTTGTTAGAACAGCAAGAATTTACTAATTAAAATACATGTTTTAGTCAGCAAGGGAGCAAATGAGTGAGGGCCATTTTCCCATAGACTTTTTTGTAACCCTAAGCTTTTATGCAACCAGAAGCATCCCTGTCAGGTATTAGAAAGAATGCAATTTTAAGACACTTCCACATTGGCTTCCTTCCCCTCCACCACTCCAGCCCCCACCTGTGGGCTACTTATTATTCCTTATGCTGCACACACATGGTTTAAAGGCAAAATAAGAAATTACTCACACTCACACTTTATTTGTTTTTTGCCTTTGAGATATGTTTTAAAACTGTTTGGCGACTCTGGTTCTGGCTCATAGTAAATGTAAATATGCTTGTAGTTTAAACACATATTATGAGTAAACCCTCACTTTAAGAATCAGAAAAATTTCAGTTGCTTTTGCTGTGGACTGCAGGCTTCTGCTTTCATGCCCACTCAGCTCCGTTGTTGTGTGTCATACACAGATGTTGCTCGAGTCAGGATATCCTTTTGTCTTGTGCTTGAACGCTGGTGTGTTTTTTGACATTTCAACAATTTGTGAAGGAAACAATGTGTTGTCATGTCACGTTTTATGTGCTGGTGTCATTACTCTAAATGAATGTGTAAGTCTGTCTGAGTTCCCACTGATTCTATCCTTGGTTTGGTTCTGATTTTTCTGTGGATGCTCCGATTTATATTACAAACTTCAAAGAAAGGCTTGAAGTTTGCTGCTACAGTGTGCTGCTGGACCTCAAAGAAACACTGTTGTCTCTGAGGTGAGATGAAGTTGTGAATGCATGCTGATATCTCTCTGCCAGGTGTGTCTGCAGAACATTTGGTTGGACCTGAGATGGCCAGTCAGGGTCAAGCTGTTCAAGATCTTAAACGAGAAAAAATCAGAGGTCTAGACTCGTTTGGAAAGCAGGAGGTCAAAAGCTTTGATTCAACAGTCCAGTCATCGAGTCTTGGACACACAACACCTACTGATCAAGGACAAAGTAACCACCCTGCAATACCCAAAAGAAAGCTGGCCCCAAATCATGAAGTCATTTTGGGAGCTGGAGGTCCGAGAAGACAACTGCCTGTTGATAAAGACAACATCCAAAGTCTGGGTTCTTATTCATCTCAGAGTGCCCGAGACTATGATTCATCCAAACGTGAAAATCAGCGAGTGGAAAACTGTGGATCTCCTATTAATTTACTAGAAAACAATCGCTTAGATTCAGGAATTCAAAAGGGTCAAAGTTCAATTGCTCAGCCGCATCTTGGTGAAGAACTCAGACATCTTGGTAGCACGACGTCACAAAAAGAAAAAGACAAAACCTCTCGACTACCTTTTTCAGAAGCTGGGGATGTAAGAAGACGTATTTACGCGACTCCACTGGATCAGAGAATAAGAGATTATTTCTCTGCTGTGGCAGACAGGCAGCGCGTCAAAGGACTTCTAGCTGAAAACGCAAATGGAATCAGAATCCGTGGGACTGTTACGGTACAAGATGGCAGATATAGTACTGCAAACCTTCCAGCAAAAGGAGGAAGGCGCTATGGAGCAGTGATCCCAGGTACTAGTGGAACCCTAAGTGTAGGCAGTGCCTCTAATAGAGCAGATGGACAGGAAGCTCCAGGCTTTAATGGAGATGATCAGAGTGCTAAACAGAATTCCCAAACTGAACATGATGTCAAAAAGCCAAAAGCCCTCCCTATCCCAGGGCAGACTGGGAGGAATGCCCAGACTCCAAGTAAGAGCAAAGCTTTTTCACCATCTAAATGTCTTTTTTGATTCATATCTGTCTGTCTGTGGTCCGTTCTTGAGATTTTTGAGAAACAATTTCATATTTCTGAGACTGGCTTTCAGATTGTTGTTTGTGTGATGTCTATGCTTTTAAACAGACTTTAGTTTCCTCCACTAGTTGGCATTGAGACTTTTGCTGTACTAGTCAAACAAAACACTTTACCAAGTTAGCCTTTTAAACTAGTGACTCTAATTGCTAGTATTGTTTTGCCAAAATCCAAGTTCAAATTTTTTGGCTTAAAAAAAGTTGAACTAGTCAAACAAAAGAGGCAGTTTTGAAAGGTTTTCCCTCTTCTAATGTGACCAAATGTAAAATTCATGCTGAAAAACTAGCGACTGAGCTGTTTTCTATGGAAGCCCGTTTCCGCCACTAAATAAAAACAAAAAACTAGTATCCATAACTCGAAATTTCGAGTTACTTTTCTCAAAATTTCAAGTTAGCTCTGCCAATCAAAAATCTACGTGAATGAGGTCGCTTTCTTGTTACCCGGAAGCATATGGCGCAGAGGAACGCGCACTCAAAAATGGATCCCAACAAATTGCGAGTATGTTTGCTGATAGTCACGTGATGTGATTCAGCTAAAAACACAGGGATTTCATCATTTGTGAAGCCACGCTGACAACACTCAGCAATCTGTGCATTCACGACTGGATGTAATACCAGTAGCTTAGTATTTTCAGATGCTCATATTTAGTTTTAACCAAAAAATAAATAAACAAATTAGACTGCGTTATATATAACACACAATAATTACATATTAACATGATAAATATAAGCTGCAAGGCAGTGGAGCAATCACCTTGGAAAACCTTGAATCATGACTTCTAACCTCGGTTTGGTGAAGGTTTGTGATTTTGGCTTTCAGCTCTGATGCACCTTCAGGTCTGTTTGGATATCTTTGCATTTTGTAGGAAAGTCAAAACACATGCAGTGCACACCGCTTGAGCCATAGTAAACAGCTGTTTGCTATCTTGTAGCTTAGATCTCTTGGGCTGCAGTTGCCAGTGATACTGAAAATAGTCAATCTGGGCATTGCACTGAGGGAAATTCAAGATTTAATCACTGGTGAGAGCAGTGATCATTGATTAGATTTTAGTTTCCATGTTCAAATCCAGAAGCTGCTACACGACACAAAACTGAAACCAGTGTGGCTTCAGCCTGTTTTTTATGCTAATGTGCATTCCAGTAAGAGATTTGCATTGTTCTTGGTAACAGGCTTCTGATCATACTACATCGAGTGCTGGGAGGAGCTTTGAGTTGTTCATTTGTTTTTATGTTTTCTCGTTATGTATGGAATTTAACTCTAAAACAATATATGTCACATGTACATTCTTCCTTCTTACAGCCGGGTTTTGTGTGTGGTTTACTGTCTGTGTGTAAAAATATTGCTGGAGTCTTTATTAATCAAATTAGACCATATCTAAACTCATATTTATCCAGATTGGAACCCAGGAATGTATAACTTGTTTTGCTGGGAGCAATAGTAAAACATAAAAAATCCCAAATACCTCAGTCTTTCATCTGGGTATCTGTGACTTAGGGAGTGATTTTAGGTGGTCGTTGTGGTTTTTAGGACTCAGTCCAGTGGAGAGGATCTCCCAATACAAGTCTGACAAAGATGAAGACATTTATGGCCTGATGAGGTTGAAAAAGCGTTCCATAACTGTCTTTATTATGTAAGGAAAGGAAAAGTGAAGTGCGTTTAGCCTAAAGTAAATCTCGGGTGATTTTGCTGAGCTTGTTTACCTTCTTCTCAGGTTATGCTGGTGGAGCGGGAAACTACATGGGAGCAAGCCTGGGCGCTTTGGGTTATGGAGCAGGTAATGCTGGGCAATGACACATAATTCACGAAGACTAGCTGCTGTTTTTAGCAGATGGAGAGGTAGGTTTACAACTTTGGTAAAGACTTACGATGTGCTGCCAGCAGGGTTGGGACAGGGAGCGTATCTGGGTGGAGCAGCTGGAAAACTTGGAGGTATGCATGTAAATTTTCCTTATTTTGTCTTTTCTTTGCTTGGAGATAAGAAATCATGTTTTGCATTTCATATTCTGTGTTTCTTCCTGTTCGTGTGAAATAAATTTTACATTTTAGCTGCTGCTGCACTTGGGCAGGGTGGTTATCCCCAAGGTGTTGCAGGAAAGTCGACTGGTAAGGCTGTAACATATTTATTTGGTCTCTGTCGGCATCATTTCCCCAGGCTTCACTGAACAGTTTAAAATTTTTAACAGGATGCTTTCTTGGCCTGCTAGATAATAATTTGGATGCAATTTGAAAGCACCTTTGGGTCACAGTTACACTATCTGAACCAATTACTCCCAGTGTTGGTCAAGTTACTTGAAAAAAGTAATCAGTAACTAATTACTGATTACTTCCCCAAAAAAGTAATCCCGTTACTTTACTGATTACTTATTTTCAAAAGTAATTAATTACTTAGTTACTTAGTTACTTTTTAAAAACACGATTTACAACCTGAATAGGTAATAAAGCGATAGATCTTTCAGCCCAATTCTACTTTTTCTGCATAATCCATCATACAAAATGTAATCAAATGGAAAAGTCTCTTTTTTTAACTTGTTTTATCAGTTTTAATCTTTTAACTTTATGCATCAAGCAAAAATTTAATTATATGCAACATTCTCTGACTTGAATAAATTAGTTTAACATTGAAACCTATTTTCTGCACATTCCAGCACATAAAATAAAATATTTTTTGTGTTTACACTCACTCTTTCAAATAGATGCAAGTAAAACACAGCAGAAAATAAATAAAGTCAAAGACTCAGCGGTCCTGTTGCTCTATTTTCACCTGTAAAGCAGGACTGGGTAGGCGGAGGTTTACCCTGGTGCAGGTGTGCCGCGGTCAGTTGAAGAATCCGCGAGTTTCTCTGTGAGTTTCCCATTAGTCGTATGCTACTCGGTGCTTGTTTAGGGTTTTTTTCGCTGTAAAAAGAAGTTTTCTTCCCACGCACAACGGACGCTAATGTTTTTGTCACTTTTTATGGAATCAAACTCAAAGTAAGGTCAGTACTTCCACGCTTTAAACGCTGCACGCTCATACTCTCTCCCACAATCGATATATGATCCATTGTTGATCTGCACACAGCTGTTGTCACTAACGGCGCACTTGCTTACGTCACTGTCATGAGACATTCTTCCTACGGGAAAGTAACGGTAATCTAATTACCGTTTTTGCAATAGTAATCCCTTACTTTACTCGTTACTTGAAAGAGTAATCAGATTACAGTAACGCGTTACATCTCTGACTAGGCCAGCTTACCCGTTACACCTACAGGAGCTGCTCAGCCATAGACACCCAGGACACGAAGATCCACAGTTTTTGTGTTGCTCTTCATTCCAGAGGAGGTTTGGACCACTGTAGTTACTGAGTCAATAGAGATGTGGTGACATTTATTCAAAGATCAAGCGGTGTGGCCCTATCCTTGTATGCATGGAAAAAAATTTCCTGGTGGAAGCTTTCTGGTCTGGTTTATAGTCTGTTTTCACACCAAATTCTGTTGGCCAGTCACAGTTGCACAGTCTTTGGTTATATGCAGTTAAATAGTTCATGTATAAAACAAAAGAAAACGTGCATTTGCTGACATGCAAACAACTAGCCACTGACAATGATCTCACGGACATGCCCCCAAACAGGCCGTTGTCTCACCAGACTAGCCAGTAAATTTCCAGACTACCTTAATAATCAGGTGTTTCTCAGTCTGTGTGCTAAGCTGTTTGGCTACTACCTTTAATTTAAACAGAGGCTATCAGTTAAACTCATGGCAAAGAAATGGAGGCCTATTCATGGGTCTCTCCCACAGACCCCGGGGTCCTGTGCAGATGTAGAAGCTTGTCAGAAAAGACTTGAGGATATGCTTGATAAGAAAATACGAAGTAATTTGCCTACTCGAATTTTGTTTTTAAGGCAGTGAATGGAGGTAAGGCCTCAAAGCCAGACAGCATAATTCCTACTTTGCCTTGTAAACCAATCATTTGCTTGTCAGTTGTATGTGAGGAGGTAAAGAAAAAAATCTCTACCTTACGTTCAAGGTCACACCAGAGGTTTCCTTTCAGATGAATGATTAATAAGTAAGAGACAAAAACAAGTAAAACAATCAACGTGTCAGCCATCTTTAAACTGTCCTGTTAATATACAGTTGTTCTTTTTTACATTCAAGAAAAAAGACTTATATTTATGTAAACTTCAGTCATGTAAATCTATATAGAGACTTAAATCTATACATCATACTCATCATCCCATTAAGTAAACAGTGAATGTGTGTTATTACAGGTTATGGTGATGGAGCAACAGGATATCTTGGTGCTGTGGCAGGGAACGGCTTGGGTAAGTTCAGCAAGTTAGAGAAGTATACATCAAAGAGTATTTAAACTGAGGAAAACTTTAACCTGCACTGGCAGAGAATCGTTCGTCACTCTGCTTGGTGTCAAAGACAGCCCGCATCAAAGCTGTTGATATTCAGTCAAGATGGACTTTTTCTTTGTTGCCGTTACTTTTGTGTTTCACTGTAGGCTGAGGCAGTTTTGCAAAAGCTTTGTCTAGCACGATCACAGACTTGAATTTTTTCCCCTCTCTTTCATGTATAACTGCAATCTTTTAAGTGCTTCTACATCTCTCCTCTCAACAGGTTACGGGAATGGTGACGGCTATGGAGCTGGTGAGTGAAGCCTGAATATTACTGGAGCAAAATGTGGTGTGAAAGTCAGTCTAGCTCTCGACATATACAACATAATTAGTGTTTGGCTTCGCCGCTGCCGGGTGTAGTTAAATTGCTTTTTGCTAACTTTGTTTGTATCTTGTTTGTTTTTTTTATTTTTATAATCTGTTATATCTTGTAAAGCACTTTGTGATTTCTATCTAGAAATGTGCTATATAAATAAAATTTTACTTTACTTACTTTACTTAATTAGTACTATGTTTCAGACCTTGCTTACCCTGCAGAGTTAGCCGATGGTGCTGAGAAAAAAGCAGGGAAGAGTGAAGGTAACAGTTCTGAGGAGCGATAACCTGCTTAAAAAACCTGTGAGGAGTGATGGCACTAACCTTTAGAGGCTTAACCCATGATACTGGATAGCTTGACAAAGTAGATGTCAATAGAAACGGCTTCCTCTAATATGCTCAGTGTGGTTTTTTTTATCCACTGGGTGTAGCTATTGTCTCTGATTTATTGAAGCTGACCAGTTAAATCTGGTGGTTTCTGCCCTCCTGCTCCCGTAGATGCTTTTAAAACTAACAACTAGTTAATCGGTTGAATCGATTAATGACACAAGAATGTTTGACCTGTGTGTTTATGTTTGTCTTTTTTCAGCCCTCAGTCCTGGAGGCTATGCTGGACAGGTCCAGGGGGGCTATGGTAGGAGATTTAAGGAAACTCTCTCACATAAACCAACAGAAGTAAACAGAAGGGCTCAAAAGCATTTGGTTATAGAATATAAAGCATCTGTTCTCCTCCAAATCTGTTTGAATTTAATTTCAAACCAGTAAACACCCTGCATGGAACATAAGCCTTGCATTTACCAGCAAGGAGTGATGCCTACATGTGCTTTCTGCGACGTGTGAAGTCTTGACTCAAAAAGCCCTCTCGTCCTCTTTCAGGAGCACTTGGGGCAGGCCTGGAATCAACTGGTGGCAAATATGGTGAGCAACGGTGACAGCACCTCGCCCTTCAGTCATGCTATTAGTCAGGCAACTGTCAGTGTGGGTTTCCACACGTGACTCAGACTATAGTGGTGGAGAGTGCACAGCTTGCTGATTAATCATGGAGGTCGAAGGGTGAAGAGAGAGAGATGACGATGTATGAGTCAGATTGACCATTTGATTTTCTTCTTCCCCCTGCAGGAGGAGGAGCTGGTCAGGCTCCTTATGGTAATGCCCCAGTGCTTCCTGCTGGACTGGAAGGTAGTAGATACATGAGCTTGATATCATAGCTGCAACAATAATCATTGCAAAATACCTGCGCCACACAACATTGTATATTATATCAAACTTTTGCACATCATAAAAGCTTCACCATGCTATTAACAGGTAGTGTTACACTTTTTCAGATCAGTACATCACATCATGGGAAGATATTGTATGTCCTTTCACGCTACACTAAACACTTGCAGGATATTGTCTTTATAGAGACATTTTTGTCCTGCACTAAAGAGGTTTTTTCTTGTCAAATGGTACAAAATAACAGGAAAATGTAATGTAACACAGGCTTAGTGACTTTATTACAAGTAGATGAATGTGGCTTATTCTGAGTCCTGCAGACTAAAGAAAAAAAAATCATAGACTGTAGATAAAAGAGGGAAATAGATGTAGCCACCCATTGTTTTCTGAACCCATTTTGAAGTCTTAACATTAGCATCGTCCTCATTTTGGCGTTTTGGGGCCAGAAGCTAGGTTATATGCTAATGCTAGCAAGCATTAGCATATAACCTTACATAGTACACAGGCAGGTATCTGTTTATTAGTGCTAAATAACAGGCTAATAAAATGCTAGAAATGACCATGACCACAGACTTATTGGACCAATATAATTAATTCTGCAAGTTATACATTTTAAAAGCGAAATCTAATAAAATTACTTCAAGAAAACAATCCTGTTAGCAGATATGAGGCTCAGCATGCAGCTAACTGCTACAGCCAGCTATCATGATATCCACCTGTCAATCAAAGTGACCATACACTGAACTTGAATTCATTCATTCAATTTTATTGCATTTTATATCACCCAAATGTGCCACAGCTATCTCAAATACCTATATATTACACGTTAAAGACCCTACAGTGTTAGAAATATACCCCAATAAGCACATGATCCCCCTTTGAGCAAGCACACGGCATCAATGGGAAGGAAAAACTTTCTAAGTCTTAATAAATTTTGCATGTCTGAGTTGTAAGACAAGCACGTAAAATTTTAAATTTTGGTAAAGTTGTTCTACAGCCAAGCAGACAATACTACAGCAGTCAGCCTGCAGTAAAAATCACGATTACTCACCATTTTTTCATGTTATTTTACATTTGACATAACATTAATGTTTCACAAACAATTTTTTATTGATATTTTATGTATTTAAGAATAAGAGTAAAATTCTTTAAAATTTATTTGATAAATTCATTTAAATTATCATTTTTTTACAGTGTACTTTACATTTCTTGATCTGGGCATGAGGGGATGATTTAGATGTAGAGTTCAAAACTGCTGAATTTTCTGCTTTCAAATTAGGCTTTTTTTTTTAAAATTACAGTCCAGTGGTACTGCTGCTGGCTTCAGTTGCTTTGTACAGACATGGGAAAGGTATTGATTACCTTATCAAAGTCTAGAGCGAATAAGCCTTTATCTGAATGGTCTCAACTGTTAGGGCAGCAGCTGCAGCAGTGTTTTAATTAAGATGAATGACTGGGTAACTGCTGTAAACTGGAAGTATGAGTATAGTAATAGGAAATAACTCAATAATCATAGAAAGTCTGTTCATATATGAAGATCGTAGGCTTCCCCTTTTGTTTTCGAGTCATTTTGCATCTTGTTATATGAGGACGCTTTTCACTTCACTATAAATTTATAAAGTGAAAAATCCAGTCATGCAGGTTATTGGGACATCATCTTTGTTTGAGGGGCCTCGAAATGCTGCATAAACAATGATCACGCAACCAAAATGAAACTGGCCTAGCCCCAGCCTTGGTATACTTGTTAGTATAAAGTATATAAACGAATAAATCAACAAGGCTTACAATTTTCTCTTTTTCTCACATCCTGTCAGTTTATCACAGTATTAAAGCTCAGTGAACTGCTAAATAGTCACATTTAACCAATTTCTTTCATTGCCCACAGGTGATGGCGGCTATCCGTATGCTGCACAGCAGCTTGGTCTTGGAGCTGAAGGTGCTAAATCTGCAAAATATGGTGAGAAAAAAAGTGTGAGAAACTCTAAAGTGGAAAGTTACCATGCGGCCAGATAAACTGTGTCGTTTTGGTTTTCTTTTTTTCTAGTTCAGTACCAATGAGGTCAAAAGCCTCAGAGATAGTGAAAAATAAAACTCATCAGAAGCATTGTGAGTGCAGATAAGCTGCAGGGCTGTTTCTATGTGATCCTGCCTGATATTGACTCTTTATTGTTGCCCTTTTTCTGTGCTGTTTCAGGCCCTGGTGCAGGATATGGAGCTCAACAAGCAGGTTCAATTTAATGCACTTTTTCTCTCAAAGTACTTCCAGTGTACTCCTAAATTCTCAGAGTGTACTCCTGGCATGTTTGCAGATACGTACGTCCCAAGTCCTGGCCTTAAAAGTGTAATTTCTGTTGTGTGTGTTTTATTAGGGTTCGGTGCACAGCTAGGGCCAGCTCAAGATGCTTTGGGTAAGAAAACCACCGACACTTCCTCATTTGTGATGAGCTACCACTACTGCTGCTTCTGGTTACCTTATTAGTCATGTCGTTTTGCACAATATCGCAGCACAACAGACAGCACACAACAGATGTTACTGTGCTGAAAAATGCCTTCATATGTAATAATCACGTGATTTTGCAGGAGTCAAAATATTAGTGTCCTTTACTTGGATTCTTTTTAAATAAGAATAGCAACACAAATGTGATGCAGTTTAAAAAAAAACCTTATTCACTGTTATTCTTTTTACTTAAGTAGCTTGCACACTGAAAGTGCAGCTGCATGTATTATGCATTATATCCCTCTTTAGGAAAGGTATGTGACCTGCATAGTGTGATAGCTAAGTCCTCTAATGCTACTTTTTTTGCCAGGTTTAACACATAGCTGTTAGATTTCTTTGTCTCAATGTAACAGTTTCGTTTTTAGTGAATTTGTAACACTGACCTGTGCCGATTGCTTAACAGGAGAGCAGACTGGCAAATATGATCGAGTGAATGCTGCCCTGGGTAACGGATACAAAGGTGAGAAATAGTGCACGAAGGTCTGGTTAACTAATAAAGTGGAGTTAATACACTTTTTCTTGTTTTCTATCATTATTTCTACGGAGCCCCGCAGGGGACATGGGAGAAAAAAAATTAAGACGGACTTTTGCGAGATCTCGCAAAACAAACTCGGGATCTCGCAAAACAACTCGGGATCTCGCAAAAGTTTTAGCCGCATTCTTCGGACGCCGGCTCGAAGCCGACCGGGAGGTCGAGGCACGATGTGCCGGGAAAGCGGTGTTCCTCCCGGCTGTAGTAGGTCTCGACCTCCCGTTAGCTCGAGCTAACGGGAGGTCGGCGAAGAATGCGGCTAAAACTTTTGCGAGATCTCGCAAAACTTTTGCGAGATCCCGAGTTTGTTTTGCGAGATCTCGCAAAAGTCCGTCTTAATTTTTTTTTCTCCCATGTCCCCTGCGGGGCTCCGTATATATTTACTGTTACAGTGACAGATGGTTGTATTAAACATGGTCAAATAGTGAAGTCAGTGTATGACCCGTGAGTCAAAACCTCAGGTTTCCCACTGGTTTGTGAGAATTGTTTTCTACTCTTTGATCTGTGTGATGTCAGAGAGTGGATATTCCCAGTATTGTCATCTCAGACGCAAATCTGCTGTTTATGAGGGGTTGTCAGCTACAGTTGGCTTAAAGCGAGAGGAGCGCCTTCTCGTCCTGGCATATGCTATCATGTCCTTTGGCAACTGAGAGATAACAACAACTTTGTTGAGATCTTCAGTCTGTATTAGGTGGCTTGAGTTGCCACACGTTTGACTATAGTTAGTGTCCCTTTGTCTGACTTTTTCTCTTAGAGATATATATTTAGTTCATTTAGTTTATTTCACACCCTGAAATTAAGCTACCAAATACTACTCACTTAGTCTTAGGGTGTGAAAAAAAATGGTTACACTCAGATAGAAAGGCTGGTTTAGGTACCTCTTCACAAAAGGTCTGCTCGCTGAACAATAATAGATTGACAGACCAGTCTTTCTAATGCCATACCTGTGGCTAACTGACAAACCAGACAGGAAAACGAGCCCATCTGCTTGCTATCTAGATTTTCTTTCTGCCACTGGCAGCCAATGATATATAAATTGGCTTAAGTGGACGATGGCCTTTAAGGTGGAGGTGACTAAAACTGCTTCTTCTGCTGTTTTCAAACATACACTGCTGCTCTGAACTATACTGAGACAGAGGCGAATCACCACTTTTCTTCTACGTCTTGTGAATGCCTTCTATCTAGCACTCACACACATTCACTCTCCAATAAACACATCTGAACTTGGGGTTCAGTATCTTACCCAAGAATACTTTGGTCCTCCTGAGCTACAGTATGCTGTCCTATTGTCCTATTACCCAAGCCTCGCTGCCACCATCACGTGTGTCACCTCTTGCATGTTTACCCAGAAAGCTAAACCATAAACCGTATTCGAGAGTGTATAATGTTTATTTCTGGGTGTTGCATGTGAAAAAGAACAGCTGCGCAACAAAATCTGAACCTGCTTAGTTTGTAACTGTACAAAGGTGATGGGTGAAAACTTTAGCTGTTAGACAGTGGATGAGCACCAAGGTAAAGCATAAGATACATAAGGATTATTTCGAACTGTGAATTATGCAAAGCTACTCTAATAGAGTCCAATAATAACCTTACGGGAAATGGGCACAATAATTCCCTTTATTAGTATCAGAATCAGAATATTTAATTGTCATTAAGACAAAAGCAAATGCTGCTCCATTCAGTGCAAAGAAAACTGTATAACTATTCGTAAACTTGTATTCTATGTACAAGAAAAGAAGTTTTAATAAAGAAAGTATAAAATGGTATAAAAGCATGAATAAATAAATCTGTACACATTTGTTTATGTTTGTGATTGAGTCATTATTAATTATCGTTATTGAATATGTAGGTTTATATGGGTTTGAATGTGAAAATTAGACATAGGATGGGCTTGTTTTGTACATTTTTCACACATTTTTTGTGTGATTAATGATTCTCTTCCGTATTAATGATCTTTGTGCTCTCCCCTTTTCCTCTGTGTCTGTGTCTAACCAGGCTAATTCCCACGACGTTGACCTCTTCAAGTGGATCATTACCATAAAGTGTTCAGTCCAATGAGGTTGCAGAGCTTTTCTGTGTGATTTACTCTACTTTGTTATGTTGTCATGTCTGTATGTCTTTTGTTTCATTCTTCTCATCCACCTTGTCCTTCTCTGTGAACGGACATCTGTAAACCAGATGTCTGTCTGCTTGTCTCCCTCCTCTCAAACCTGCAGCACCCACGGGTTTGTTCCTGGCAGTGCTAAAAAGGCTTGGTGGTGATTGATAAACATAAATGGATGTGAAATGCAAGAAATATGTCCCTTTGTTTTGGAATAATGATTTGTTCTGTTTTAATCCAATAAATTATATCACCCAGTGACGCTAAATAGAAGCCTCTGAGTCAAAACATTTTGTGTGCGATAGTGTGCTCTTTAATAGACACAATGAAACCTCATCCGCACACAGGAAGTTTTACCACTTCCCTTTTCGAGTTAGGTGACATTGCCAAAGAAAAAGTAAACACTACCACCAAAAGCAGGGTGAAATATCGACAAGAACAACGTGTTCAGATATTATATATTTATTGTGCATAATAAAGCTCCATTTATAGTGAGAATAAAACAGATATGGTATATTGGAACATTGTGCAAATACTTGAACTGACACATAAACTGCTGCAAAATGCAGGAAAATTCATTTTGCTAATGATGTAGGTAAAATCATTATTAATGAGGGATAATAACATTATAAATTAAGGTTGAGCTGGATTAGCAGAAACTTTTATATGATCTACAACAGACATGGCTACATAATGTCTTCATATCTAACTGGCTTTAGGGAATACAAATGCATACATCCATAAACAAACACAAAATATTTATTAAATGTATTTGAATATATTAATCCAGTTTTCTGACATCTAGAACATTAAAACATTGCACAAATGATCCTATATGGAGAAATATTAGTGACGGATAAGGTATAGTCTAGAAATTGCAAGATGAAAGCAAAGAATGAATCCTTCACGTTGAAGCCGAGTCTCTTCTGGTTAGGTTTTCGAGTGAATCCTGAGATCTGTTTTCAGTCCTGAAAAACAGACAAACAGATGAATAACCAAACAAATCAATACATCACCCCCTTTGGCCCAGGTAGAAATAATCTTCCCTTTTAAGTCTTACCAAATTCGTAAGTGCGTGTTATTTTATGCCATACGTGAAGCTCTTGCGAGCAAAACTCTGGTTTTTCCATGAGCTTGATTTGTCCACAAACACGCCCATTTTTGACAGGATGGCCGGTGGAATAGGATGAGCGTTGCGTGACACATATAGCTTTTTCAGACTTGGATTAATAGGAGTGGGTTTATATTCCGTGCATGACTTTCCAGTCAGACTCGGAGCACATTGCACTTCCACTTTGTAGAACAGCTGGCCGTGCTGCAGAGGACAGAGATCGGTTGTAACTCCAGAAGTCAAAAGTGGCTCACATTCTCCCAACAGGTCATCGTCCCACTTGCTGTCCTCGTCCCAGACTTCAAATCTGAATTTGGTAATTGATGAGACATCCTGCGTGCCCAGGTCGATGACCGTGGCCCAGTGTGGGTTGTTGTTGTTATAAATGACAGGAGTACGCTGCGCCACTGTTCCAGCAAAGTGCACCTTCACATAGCCATCTGTAGCAGTGGTATGGTCCCCCCACAGATCAGTGGCCCGCTGTACTGTTATGATGACCCGTGCCATACCTTTACGAGCTGGGCAGCAGTCTTGGTTCACGGCGGGGTCATTGTGGCACTGGCAGACGCAGGAATCCCTCGAGTCACTCTTAATCCCAGCCTGACAGCGAGCGCTGCAGTTTCTCCACAGGCCTTTCTCCAGGATGTAATGGCTAATGGCAGAGCGCAGGTTTTTCCGGGCTTTGGCTGTGGCAGGAAGCAACTCATGAAGGGAATTTAAGGAGTATGAAATGATATCTGGATTTTTTGGTAGGGTTTCCAGCCATTCCTTGTAGGCAGCTGGATTTTTTTCCGCAGAGAAGAGAAGGTCTGTGTCTGTGGTATGCCCACCTTTTATATCTGTAAACCTGCAAAAGAGGGGACTATTTCAAACAGATGTGCCGAAATATTAGCTGAAAATATTAGCGTGAGTTGTTAAAGGGTGAAAACAGATAAAACATTTCAGGTAAAGTGAAATCATGTAGTTTAAAATAGACATGCATGTGACTGAAAGTAGCCTGGCCAAGCTGGACAATGCAACATCACATAACCTCAGGAACGACTAAACAAAGCACTGGAGGTGTTCACTCGAGCTCCCGCCTTTCTCATTACTTATCTCAATCCAATCAGTCATCGATGGGGGGAATATTGGACAGGACGTTTTGATGTTGTTGCTGATCAGTGTGTAATAAAATGTTCTCTACCTGTCATTGAAGAGGTCGGAGAAAGAGTTCTTATTTTCCAACTTCTCTGAAGCTTTCTGGCAGTGTTTTGTTTCGGCTTTTATTGTAGCTTTAATGCTCGCAGACGCCTCAGCTTCCAGACACAGCTCCACCTCCTCCAAGCTGAGTCCCTGCAGGCTGGCCTGACACTGCTTGATGCTGGTCACAGAGTCAATACTTCCTCCGAGCTTTACCTGGGATGATACATGAAAGACATATAAAGAAAAGTTTACTTCCTTTTACAATGCCAACTTTTATTGATTAGATACTGTGTTTACATATTTTCCTTTACCTTTGTGATGTAATGGGTACCGAAGTTGTCAATCAGTTTGTAAAACCGTTGTTTGAATTCTGGGGCGTAATATTTGGGAAGATCTTTCACTGCTTTCCGAAATTCTGTGTGCAGCTTTGGAGTATTTGACACTCGGTAGCTTGTTCACAGAGAGATGAAAGACAAGAAAAGACAGAAAGCGTATAAAACAAGCGTGTGACACTATCGCATTTATTTCATAAAGGGTGGAGCTCCTTACCTGTAGTACTCACACGACACACTCTGGCTAGTGAAGCTGAATTTGTCACTCTTTGTTTTCTCCATGGAGTACTCTGCCAGTTTAGAATTGGTACCAGCCAGCATAACAGAGCCACTTTTGTCATTTATTTCAACTTCTAGATCGGTCTTCCAGTTGTTTTCAACAGAAGAAACGCTGGAACTGACAAGAGACTCGCTGGATTTGTGAAGTTTAGTGGAAACTTTGGCGCTGCAGGACTGTTTTGCCCTCCAGTCCACCACTGTCAGGGGTAGCTTTTGCTTTATGTTCTCAAGATAAGGGTTGGTACACAGCATGCATGTTTTATCTTTGCGTTTCCACACATTCATGTTGAGCACGAAGGCTCCTTTACGTTCCATTTTGGTGATGTCGAAGCCTTCTCCGGCCAAATTGATGCCCGGAGCAAATTCTGCATCGGCGCACTGTTTTGGTGTCCCTTCTGTGCACGACTGAAACGTGCAGTGAGGGAGGGACAGCAGGAGGCCAGCACAGATCCAGATGTTCACCTGAAACATGTTGCTGCTGATGTGGACGCTAAAAAAAACAAAAACAAATGAAGGTTTTCAGTTAAATAGACATAAGCATATTTATTAGTACACAAAGAGTTCCTTCCGGTTTTTAAATTCTAAACGAGACCTGACACGATATCAAATTTTTGATTAAAGAAAATGAACACTAACAATGTAACTGCAATAAAACAGCACATGCAAATTAATGATGAATTCAAGAAATATTTTTCAAGACAGAGCATGAAAAATTTGTGTTACATCTTCCGTTTTTGAAAAATTAACTAAACTTAAAATGCAAGTGCAGAGAAAAGAACAGCTACACTGACAAGACATCGAGTTTTCCATTTTTAAACCAGAAGAACTCTGAGACTGCAAACCTCCTCACTCTCTAGGCAGTATTTATTCTTTACGCTCACTGAGTCACAGCAGCAGTTGGGGAAACCTTGACTGAAACTCTCCAAATCAATCCAGAGCTTTCAGTCTCTCTAAAAATCCTGAATCAGAGACTCCTGTTTGTACACTGTTAAATCCCCAATATTTCAGTCAAGATAAACATCTATCATCTATAATAATGCGTGAGCCCTCTTCAGATGTGTAATTGTGCATTCGGTCACTTCTCTGAGGCCTTTTTAAAGTATTTCAAAGCTGATTTTTTTTTATAGCTTAGGACTACAACAGCATTTGTTGTTGAAAAGTTCCAGTCAGGTTTTTCTCCTACATAAAGCATATTTGGTGGCTTCAGACAAGATAGCGTTATTTTAATGTTGCTGGATGTTACTGGTGCTTTAGTAGTCTGCAGAGCCCTGTGGTTTAAAATCTTATCATCAAAGTGGATCAGTTTCACTTCTGACTGATTATATTACATCTTGCTTTGAGACTTCTTTTTTGTGGTGTACCTCAAAGCTCTATTTAAGTAAGGACCAATTGTTTTATTTCAGTACACTTCGACTTGCATTTAGTTTTAGAAAGTACTAAATATATAAATAAGGCTGGTACGTTTGTAACAAGGTCAGCTATGATGTTTTTTGGGGGTTGTTATTTTGGGGGGTAAAATAAAACTTTTGATCTTTTAAGAGAAAACTAAGGATATCTGACTTTGGCTCCAAAGATGTTAAATTTCAGAGCACCGAAAGTTTCCTTTAACTAACTGAGAATGAAAGAACCCTTTTCATATTAGTCGGCCTCTCGGGTTTTGTGAGTAGTCCAACCAACATTTCCAGCATTTTAAAATGTTTCTTCACAATTGACTGGGAGTCAGCCTAAGATTATTTTGAAATAGCACTTTTAAAAACTAATTGTTGTGTTGCTTGAGGTTTGCTAAGAGCCGATCCTGATTTTATTATTATCGTGGTTTTTTTTTGATACACGTGGAACAACATTGATCGGCACAAGTATGTTCTATCCCAAAACTTTTTTGATGTTCTGGGCAAATTCTCCTGCAAAAATATAGAGAACTGTGTAAAAGTCTAAAGCGTTCTATATATTTTCTGTCCCTCTCTCCTGTTCGTCATGTGGTTAGCTCTCGCATCACAAATTCCTCTACTGCTGTTAAATTTCTGATGCTTTCAAGTTAGTTTTACCTCCTTATAACGATGTGGATTTACTAACAAATCTTTTTAAGAACTCTTGTCTCTCTACTTTAGACAACGTTTGTCCTGTGAAACCAGATTAGCTCCTGTTTCTAAGCCGTCCCCCTGGATAAATGACAACATTTGCTGTTTAAAGCGTTCCTGCCGCAAAGTTGAGCGACTATGGAGGAAAACACTCCTCTCTTTCACTTAAAGGACCTTTTAGTTGCATTTAACACTTCAGTTCGTGATGCGCGGGCTGCCTATTTCTCAGACCTAGTATCAACGAGCAGAGGTAACCCCAAGGTACTTTTTGACACCATTAGTGATATTGTTGCTCCTGCTCCACCTGCTGTTTCAATTACTTCGAATTACCTCGAATGAAGATTGTGAAAATTTTCTTTCTTTCTTTGTTGAAAAAGTTCACAATGTCTGTCTTGTCTGCCCCAACTCCACCTAGGCCTGTTATTTTAGAAAGTTTCTTACCTGTGTCCTTATCTCAGCTGCTCAAATTAGTTAATTCGATGAAAGCGTCCTCCTGCTCTCTTGATATTTTAGCTGGATCTTTGTGTAAAAATGTCTTTCAGTCTGTCGGTCCCTCTGTGCTTACAATTATCAATACCTCATTGGTTTCTGGTGAGGTCCCTGGTTATTGGTTCAAAAAAACCTAAGCTTGAACCTTGGTGACTCAGCTCTGACTTTGGACACTCGTGCTAATTTGTTGGTTCGCTCCAGTTTTTAACATTTAAAAATATTGCTAAGCTGAGTCCCATTGTATCACGCTCAGAACTAGAAATGGTCATCCATGCATTTGTCTCATCTCGTTTGGATTATTGTAATTCTTTGTCCACGTGTTCATGTAAAGCCTCTGTGGATCATCTGCAGGTTGTTCAGAACGCTGCCGCAAAGCTTCTGACCAAGTCTTCTAAAT
>NW_024582413.1:1736170-1737886 GCF_018398535.1 Haplochromis burtoni
TTGGTTGATTTTACTTTTATGTTTCAGCTTTTCTGTGAAGCACTTTGTGATTTTTATCTTGAAAGGTGCTATGCAAATAAAATGTTACTTACTTACTTACAAGGAGCTAAATATACAGTTCTTCAGGCTTTCTGAAGGTCTTTCAAAGGTTTTCTTTGGACACTTGTTGCTTTCACAGTGGTTTTCAAGTTCTTGTACCCCACCAGTTCCTAAGGAATATTTTTTTATTGCAACATCTGTTTTTGTCTTAAGTACTGCATTTCCATGTATGTCTGCATGTACTTGAGTTTCATCTACTTATTATTTTCACAGCAAACTATAAAGAGGGGTCGGCCAAGACTTTTGCACAGTCAGACTGCAGATGTGATCAGACGTTATCTGTTGTGGCTCTTCCACCTTGTGGCATCCTCCTTACCCTTTGATCTCTTTTTTTTTTTACTGCATTG
The DNA here is from genome assembly GCF_018398535.1 of Haplochromis burtoni. Taxonomy (NCBI): domain Eukaryota; kingdom Metazoa; phylum Chordata; class Actinopteri; order Cichliformes; family Cichlidae; genus Haplochromis; species Haplochromis burtoni. Next base: position 1,736,617 of record NW_024582413.1, read on the forward strand.
GATTTGTTAAAAAACAGAATTATTGTATTTTTTCCTCATTAAAGAGCTTTTGAGTCTCCAAACCTTCTATGACGACTGTGGTTTAGCATTTTTTGCGCTTAAACGAGCTCCGTGTTGCAATGGACTTGAGTTACACATAGCAAACTCGCTGAACATTTAAATGCATTGCTTTCAAAGATGCAATATGACTAAACTCTACCACACGATTGCTTCTGCTGCAGAACGCAGAATGATATGACCCCCCCACCACACACACAAATACACATATTGCTGCGTACATTCAGTGAATAAAAAGATCATATCGATGTAAGCACATAAGCAAAGACTCACCTTCAGCTTGATGGTTCACAGTGCAACTGTGAAACTGACAGCAGTTAGCAGGAATACCAGTGCTTAATGTATAAGAGTCACAAAAGCAGGGCATGGGGGTGGGGTGAGGGGGTGTGGTATGAAGTGACAGTGGTCTTTAAAAGAACAGAGAGGAAACAAACAGTGCTTTAATAGCTCTATCGGTCTTCAGCTTACCGAGCACAAGGGGGAGGAGACGATGGTCTACAGACACCCTTGCACAAGTAGTGACAACATAAAAGCTCGACTGGCTTTCCAGTCAGTGAGGAACCAGAGACCACAAACCTATCATTTCTCTGAAGTGGTGGGAGGGAGTGGTGGGTTCCTGAGAACCAAGGTTTCTTTACTTTGTACAAGTGGCGTGGTCTCACAAAAGCTTATTACAGGAAATAGTTTAAGCAGCAAATACTGACAAAGAAACACACATAATCTGTAGAAAGAGAAAATGAGCGTAAGAGCGTAATACAGCGTAAGAGTATTTTGAAAAGACATTTTATTTTGCAGTAGTTAAAAAAAGTAAATCTAAGTTGCACAAATATAAAAAAGAACAACTATTTTAAACAAAGGAAACCTATGAAATTCAACAGCACTGCATGAAAAATATCTAAATGTGAATCCTTTTCATTCTCTCACTACCTTAAGGAATGGGAGTCACGCTATAAAAATGGCCGACAAAGCAACTAAAATGAATAAAACAGGCTAGCGCGTGTTATAAGTGCCTCTACATAAGAAATAAAAATGAACACTTGCTAAAATAATGCATATATATGATTTTTAATTAAGCTTGGATTTCAGCTTTAATATGATCAGCTGCAGTGATAATGAGATAGCTCATGCTTTATTACCAGTGGGCAGAAGTATAACCTTTACTTTGAACTGCTAAAGATGTTGTCACAGACATATTCACTGAAAACTAAAGATA
>NW_024582413.1:1737906-1749325 GCF_018398535.1 Haplochromis burtoni
GTTCTCTACCTTATTTAGCACAATATTGCATTTTAATTAACTTCATTTATAGCCCACATAAGATGATGTCTTCTCAAAACAGTTAACTTTATGACTCAAACCAGTCAGCTCTTCAGTTGAGGCTACTCACCTTGTCTCATGTGTTTTCGCTGCACGCCAGCATCAGACTGAGAGCATCAGTGCCAGAATGTCGCCTTATAAAGACAAAGAAAAAAGGCTGAACATAACTGATGGTGTTACTTTGTGAGAAAAAAACAAATACAAGTAGGGGGGTTTAGACTGGTCTAACAGTTGCCACAAAATGAACCTGTTATTTTTCTCATGTGGTTGTGGACACCGATCAAAGGTGAGAAGAAAACATTGTATCTGTTGCAACTCTTTTAACAGTTAACGGCTTTAAAACTAACACCAGCTCCTCAGAATGGAGAAAGGTGGGTTTGGGGCTGTGATATGAACTGAGTTAAAGAGTCTAGCTGATGAAGGTGTAATTATAATGAGTTCCAAAGATGAGGTGCAGCCCAGCTTAAGGCTCGGGCACTGACAGTGTCAAGTTTGAAGTGAGGCGTCAGGAAAGCAGATGAACCTGAGCGAAAGGCAGAGGAAGGGGTGCAGGGTTGAAGGAGGTTTAAAAGACATGGGGGTGCCAAGTCAGTGAGAGGTTTCAAGTCACACTGGGCAACAGTCTTGGTGCCACGTTGAGTGGAAGCTGGATGAGAATGGGAGTAAGATTGTCTGTAGTCTTGGTTTGAGTGATGACGCTTGCTGCAGAGTTCTGTACCATGTGGAGCAAACTATGGTGTTATTTTGGGAGGCCAGAGAGAATGGCATTCCAGTATTCCAAAGAACAGGTGATCAAAGCATGAACTAGAAAGGAAAAGGACGAAGTCCTGAAAAGTTACAAAGATGGAGAGATCTCACTGATAGAGAGTATTCTCCAAAATGACTCAAAGACTTCTGACACTATGTGAATTTTGTACCTGATATCCATCTATAGAACACTATAGAACTTCACTTTTATTGCCTGTGGAATTTTAGCTGATTGACTGTGACCCCACTGATGATGGCCTGTAGGAAGGAGGTGAGGACAGGAGGGGGACGTTCTGGGTTTAGTAGAATAGTACATTTGTGTGTCGTCTGCATAAAAATGTATACCAAAATGATGGACGACATCCTTTTGGTATGCCTTTTTCTGTCAGTTTTCTGTCAGACAGGTAGGATGTAAACCACTTTAAGTGCTGTGTACTTATTTTCAGATGTTCTAACTAAAGAGCTTCAGTGCTGCTTGTCAAAACCAGCACTGAAGTCAAGAACGATGAAGATGGTGAGAAAGCCAGCATTGAATGTGAGCTGGAGGTCACTGGTGATTTTAACAGGAGCTGGTTCAGTACTGTGTCGAGAATGGAAACCAGACTGAAACGACTCATAAAGGTTTACTACTGATGCTACTGTATGTTCCAGAACGTTAAAGATAAATGGGAGGTTGGAAATGGGTCGATAGTTGGTGAGGTTCAATTTTTGTAGTTATGATCGGTTACAGTGTAGGAAGATAGTCTTTGATCAAGGCAGTTGGAAGGGCATCCAGTCAGCACTCTGGACAGGTTGCCAGTTTGTTGAAGGGCTAACGCACGGACAGAAAACCATTCATACTCACATTCGTACCCACGGCCAAATTTGAATGACCAGTTAACCTAATACATGCATGGGTTCAGACTGTGGGAGGATGCCAGAGCACCCGCACAGGTGGGGAAAACACAGAAAGCCCCCATCCAGTCAATGGATTTGAACCCAGAGTCTTGTTGCAGTGTTGCTAACCAATATAACACCATGCCTCACATATATTTGTGAGAACGAATAAATTATTACTATTCTCAACTCTAGACCAGGAATTTTACACTAAGAAACCAGCTTCAGTCTTCCGATGATATGTCGAATGTTTTTTCACTATAACGGAATTTGTTTCCTCATACCTAGATTTATTATGATTAAAATAAATCATAATACTATTAATAACATGTCAGTAGGAATAAGAGGAACTTACTTTTTCATTATTGCAGTCTTTATTTACGACAACTTATTTGTATATCCCACAATCAGAAAGAGAAAAACCAGAAAGATATATATTTTTAAACATTTCTTACTAGTGGGATCTCAAAAAAATATAAAAATAATTTGTAAATCTGTATTCAGGTTAAGAATATATTATTTTTTAATCTACTGAAGGTAGTTCAATGAAGCAGAAAAGAACCAAAAGTTAAAAATCTGATTCTAATTTGAAACCAAAAATATTTTAAGATCAGATTTGTACCTTAAAAACCATCTTTCCTTCTATCTTTGCTTTTCAAATAAAGTCAGTTGAATCATGAAAAGTGCTTCTGCAGAATTTTAGTAGCCCCAGATTTTCAGGCTCACTAATTTGGTCAGTAGCCTAAATGCATACTCTAAAGTCGAGACTACTCACCTTCTCTTGTGTACTCTTGCTTCACACCTGCATCAGACTGTGAGCATCAGTATCAGTGTACTGTGTTTTAAAGACAAACAAGAATGATCGGACATAACTAATGGGGTCGTGTTGTGGAAAAAAAAGTAGGGGGCTGGTTTAACAGTTTGTGACCACAAACTAAACCTGCTATTTGTCTCGTGTGCTTGTGAAAAAACGGGCACAGGTGTGAAAATATTATGCTTTATTTCTTGCAACTGTTTTCCCATGTACAAAATGTTTCTCAAACCAGTATCTGATTGATATTAACTGAGAATAAGTTGGATGCAAGGTAATAGAAAACAGAATAAAATCAGTGTGAAGGTCAAGTGTTAAACATGTTGCATTGTTGTACTTTGTCATGTTTCTCAGGTCTTTGTCTGAATTTCTACCAACATTACTTGTCATGTTCTCATGTTATTGCTAAGGATTGTCTATTGCATTGGAGTCACATTGGGTTAAATATGTACACTTGGGTTTTAAGGGGTATTTATTATTTTCTTCTTTTTTTGGGTTGTATGGAAGCCCCAAACGCAATTTCATTGTTCTTGACAATGACAATAAATAAATACTACTATGTTCAGACAGAAGCGGAACTGGGTGAAACATAAAGAATTGTAATTAATAAGTCATATTGTTTCTCTCAATTCTGCATTTCGTCAGAAAAGAGTCATTGTGAAACCTGGACCACATGATTAACATCGCATGTGGCCTTCACAGAGGTGGGGTTGTAGTTGCTACATGCCACAAGGTGGTCACAGTAGAGTGGGTTGAGAAGTAAGGGGTGGTGTAAATTGTTCAGATCTTCCACGGTTCTCGATCATGACGGCTTTACAGGACGTCACCTGCTCCTGAGAACTCAAAGTATATCCTTTAATTTTGTGCAGTAATAATAGCAAAGTTGGCCCAATGATGACAGTAGGCTGGAGGCTATCCCAGCTGTCAAAAGGCAGGATACGGCCTGGAGAGGTTGTCAGTTTGCTGCAGACAGAAAACTATTCACACCTTCGGTGGCTGTACTCAGGGGGTAGAGTAAGTCAACAGCAGGCCTAACTATCAGAAGGCTGGTCCCTGGCTGCTCCAGTCTGCATGTCAAATATCCTTGGGCAAGACATTAACCCCAGATTACCGTCTGATAATTCCATCGGAGTATGAATGCGTGTTATTGTTAGATCAAAAGCACTTAAGCGTATAGGAAAAAAGTGCTTGCATGAATGGGTGAATGAGGCATATTGTATAAAGCCATGTTCCACAATTCTCGAGAAAGTAAAGTTATCTTTCCTACTGACACAGTAATACCTATTTTCATTTTTTTTCACAAAGTTTGTTCTACATTCTAAAATACAAGGTTGTATAACCTACTGATGATAATTATCTACATTATTTTATATTATTCTAGAATTATGCATCAGCAAACTGAGCATCATAATGTGGCATAATGGGGCAGAAGGGTGACTGAAGTGACATTGGAGATGGCATGTTTGTTGGTGCTTAAATATCCTTGAAATCCTTGGTGATGCAACAAGTCAAAAGAGATCTTTCAACAGATAGAAAGGTAAAAGTAACTTAAACACTGACTTGTTGCAATGAAGGTATGCAGAAGATAATCTATGATCTTTGAAGATCATCTGCTAACTAAGAACAGGAATCTGAGGCTACAATTCATACAGGCTAACCTCCTGCTGATGGTGTAATATCAGGATATTTTCTTTGCACACTCCAGGCACTCATCTCAAACAGGTTTCTCGAACAAGACAATGAGTTCATTGAACTGAAATGGCATCGATAGTCAGCATATTTCAATCCAAAAGAAGATCTTTGAAATGTGGTGGAATGGGAAATTTGCATCATTAATCTGCCTTTGACAAATTTGAAAAATTGTGCCATAGTATTTCATCAGTATAGACCAAATCTCTAAGGAATGCGTCACATACTTTATTGAATCTTTGTTATCAACACAGCTCTGAAGGAAAAAAGGGGTCCAACCCCAAGCAAGCAAAGTGCAAATGTTCCAATACATTTTCCATATGTATGTATGAAATATATATATATATGTACATATGTATTTATACATAACAGGACATGTGAAACATATGTAAGTATGTAACCGCAGTTCATTTTGAATGAGAAGGCACCACTCTGAGTCATGGTGCTTACCACAACAGCTATTTATGAATATGTACACACCCTTAACCTTGGTGAAAGATGCTACACAGGGTTAGGCTGCCTCGTCAGGCGTTAAAACCAGATGCAAGTGGGTTGAAAGCCACCTAGAGTGAAGCAATGGCATCCTTCCCAGCCTACATACTGCATTAGGCCCATTTAACTTTTTCTTCTTTCGGCTGCTCGATTTACTCATTACAAACTGTTTCAACTAACATCAAGACTAAAATAAAAATTTGAAGATACCTTTTTGTCAAGTGTTGTGTGAAGTGGGCAGGATTGGAGGACCCAAAATGACAAAAAGCAGTTTTATTGCTGTACTATAGAAATACAAAACTAAACTGGAAGGTATTGGAAACTAGACAACCAGGCAGAACACACAGCTGAGAGTAAGGGATATTGGGGGGCGGGACAGACCCTAAATACAAGAGGGAATAAGGGCAAAGAGGAAACACCCGGGGAACACGGCTGGCAACAATCTAGCAGACGACACAGGGGGCCGCTAAACTGAACATGATGCACACCACTAGGTCAAACAAGAATCATGCACACTGAGACACAGACTGACAGAACCGGAGAGGGCGAGGGACAGAGAGACACACACATAGAAACACGAGTGGGAAAGTAGAGAACCAGGCAAACATGAAGACAAGCCTGATTTAATGAGGGCAAAGCTGAGGGAAGGACACAGAGACAAGACAAAGACATCAACGGGACCATATACGTACCAAGACAACCTACACTAAGAATACTGAATAAATTCAAGAGAGTAAGCAAACTAAACAAAAAAACACAAGATACAAGGCAACTATAATGAATAAACAAGACTCAAAACTGTATTAACTGAAAACACTGGGTCAACCACCCAGGTATCCTAACACTTAACTACTTAGCGAAGCCAATTTTTCTTCACCGCATCACACTATCATACTTGGGACTCTCGGCAGCAACACTCTGATTTTTCCATGAACTTGATTGGTCCACAAACACACCCATCTCTGACAGGATGGCCTCTGGAATAGGACGAGCATGACGGGACACATAGAACTTCTTCAGACTTGAATTCATAGGTGAAGGTTTATAGTCCGTGCACGACTTTCCGCTCAGACTTGGAGCGCACTGCACATCCAGTTTGTAGAACAGTTGGCCGTGGTTCAGATTACAGAGATCCTCTTTAACTCCAGCAGTCAGAAGTGGCTCACATGCTCCTAACAGGTCATCATCCCACTTGTTGTCCTCATCCCAAACTTCAAATCTCAGTTTAGCTGATGAAATATCCTCTGAGCCCAGGTCGACGACCATGCCCCAGTGTGGGTTGTTGTTGTTATAAATGACAGGAGAACGCCGGACTTCTAATTTGTTGAAAATCACCTTCACGTATCCATCTGTACCGGTGGTGTGGTCGCCCCACAGACCAGAAGCCCGCTGTATTGTTATGATGACCCGTGCCATTCCCTTACGAACAGGGCAGCAATCTTGGTTCACGGCAGGGTCATTGTGGCACTGGCAGACGCAGGCATCCCTCGAGTCGGTTCTAATTCCAGCCTTACAGCGATCAGTGCAGTTTCTCCACAGGCCTTTCTCCAGGATGTAATGGCTAATGGCAGAGCGCAGGTTTTTTCTGACTTTGCTCGTGCTAGGTAGTAACTCATGCAGAGAGTCCAGGGAATATGACACGATATCTGGGTTTTGTGGTAATGTGCTCAGCCATCCCTTGTAGGCTTCTGGATTTTTGTCCGCAGAGAAGAGAAGGTCTGGCTCTGTGGTATGACCACCTTTTATTTCTGTGAACCTGTGGAGGACAGAGTTGCTTGAACAGCTGCGACAGAAAGAAATCATAACAACACTGGAGGAGTCAGTCTTTAAAGAGTTTAACTCTGAAGCCACCGGATACAAGGCATAAAATAGCTGTTAATTATTATGGTTTAGTTAATGGAAGAAGCAAGTCTGACACCTCGTTGGGGTTAGAAGAGATAACAAATCAGAAATATCTGAGAAAACTTTTACATACCTGTCATTGAAGAGGCTGGAGAAGGCAGACTTACTGTCTGTCTGCTGTATATCCTTTTTGCAGTGTTTTGTTTGAGTACTTATTGTAGCTTTAATACTTGCAGACGCTTCAACTTCGAGGCACATCTGCACTTCCTCGGCACTGAGCCCTTGAAGGCTGGCCTGGCACTGTCTGATGCTGGTGACAGACTCGATACTTCCCCCCAGTTTCACCTGGAGTCAAATATTCCAACACAATTTGCATGTGTTACTCAGAAATGACTGACACAATTTTGCTGTGTTTCAGGTGCACTGTTGTTATTGTGGTTCACCTTGGTGATGTAGTGGGTCCCAAAGTCATCAATGAGTTTGTAAAACCGTTGTTTGGTTTCTGCGCTGTAGGTTTTGGGAAGTTTTTTCAGAGCTTTGCGAAATTCTCTGTGCAGCTTTGGAGCACTGGACACTCTGTAGCTGATTTCAGAACAACAATTAAACATCAGAATTGCATTTCAGCATTTTTATCTTGATAACAAAGAGACAGCGCATCAGAGCACTCGTATTCTTACCTGTAGTACTCGCAGGACATGCTGTGGCTTGCGAAGCTGTACTTGTCATTCTTGGTTTTCTCCATGGAGTAACTCGAGAGATGAGAATTGGTACCAGCCAGCATCAGTGATGCACCTTTATTCCCCGCTTGAAGATCTAGATTCGCCTTCCAGTTGTTTTCAACAGAGGAGACGCTGGAACTGACAAGAGACTCGCTGGATTTGTGAAGTTTGGTGGAAACTTTGGCGCTGCAGGACTGCTTTGCTCTCCAGTCCACCACTGTCAGGGGTAGCTTTTGGTTTTTGTTCTCCAAGAAAGGGTTGGTACACAGCATGCATGTTTTATCTTTACGTTTCCACTGATTCATGTCGAGCACAAAGGCTCCTTTACGTTCCATTTTGGTGATATCAAAGCCCTCCCCGGCCAAATTGGCTCCCGGAGCAAATTCTGCATCGGCGCACTGTTTCGGTGTCCCTTCTGTGCACGACTGATACGTGCAGTGAGGGAGGGACAGCAGGAGGCCAGCACAGATCCAGATGTTTACAAGAAACATGTTGCTACTGAGCTGGAAATATTTATTGAAAGCCTGTGTTATTGAAAGCTGAAAAGGAAACAATTTAAGGTGAAAAACAGAGAACTGAAGCAGTTCTGCAGTATATAGTACGTTCTGTTATTTCTAACTTCTTAAAACAACCTTCTTGTGCTTAAAGTCAATGATGGTTTTCATCTGTCAAATTAAATGCCTAAATATTCATTCTTTTTATTTTGAATACAACTGAAAATTTCAACTTCTGGGCGTCTGTATTCATAGCCCCTAGAAGGTGATCATGAGTCCAAAGACGAAGCACAGCACAGCTAACGGTCCGAGATCCATGTTTCAAACGAGGACTCATTAGAGCAGTTGAAGCTCAGCGAAAAGCACAAAGTGATGTATGGGTGAAGGAGATCCAGATGATATGGGGATGCCCATTCACTGACAGCTTTGAAGGTGAGTAGCGAAATCTTGTATTGAGCAGCAGTCTTGGTTCTACATTAAAGAATGGGAGCCTGTTAAGCTGAATGAGAATGAGTGCAATATAATCAGTAGATTTGGTTTGTTTTGTATAAATAATAATTTTTTTAACCTGAATATAGATAAAAAACCAAAAGATTTATACAAATATAATCTTTTAAAAAAAGTCTGTACAGAAGGTTATGAAGATATTATTTCAGAATCTACTGAAGGTGTTTTAATGAAGTAGAAAAGAACCAGAAGTTAAAATATTTTGGTTTCAAATTATAATCAGATTTTTAACATCAGATTTGTACCTTAAAAAAAACATTGTTACTTCTTTTTTAAAACAAAGTTGGATAAATTTAAAGAGCATGAAAAGTGTCCCTGCAGAGCTTCAGTAACCCCAGATTTTCAGGCTCACTAATTTGGTCATTAGCCTAAATGCATACTCTAAAGTCGAGACTACTCACCTTCTCTTGTGTGCTTTTGCTTCACAAGTGCATCAGACTGTGAGCATCAGTATTAGTATACCGTTTTAAAGACCAACAAGAAAGACTGAAGATAAATTATGAGGTCATACTGTTGGGAAAAAAAGTAGGGGGCTGGTTTAACAGTTTATTACCACGAAATAAACCTGCTATTTGTCTTGTGTGTTTGTGGACACTGGCCACAGGTGAGAGGAAATGATGCTTCATTTCTTGCAACTGGTTTCCCACGTACAAAGGCTTTATCAAACTAATATCTGCTTGACATTAACTGTGAATACATTTGACACAAGGTAATAGAATAAAATCAGTGTAAAGGTCAAGTGTTAAACAGATATTCAGACAGAAGCGGAACTGAGGGAAACATAAGGAAATTTTAAAAAAAATTGTCACGTTGTTCTTTCCATTACATTTCTTCAGAAATGAGTCATAGTGAAACCTGGACCACATGATTTGCATCGCATGTGGCCTGCACAGAGGTGGGATTGTAGTTGCTACATGTCACAGGATGGCTGCAGAGGTAAGGGGTGGTGTAAATTGTTCAGATCTTCCACAGTTCTCATTAATGAGAGGTTTACAGGACATCACCTACTCCCTTCGAGTACTCCTCAGAACTCCAAGTTCGTCCTTTATCTTTGTGCAGTAATAATAGCATAGTTGGCCTGACGATGACAGTTCAGCCCTCATATAAAGTTGTCTGACAACTCAGGAGTGCAACACTTGAAACATTTTATAAGACACTGTATGCAAGTACACCTGTTGATCTGTGAAACCACTTTTACATTTCTTGGGTGATTTATACTATTTAGCTGTGGGTTTTTTTTTGTTTTGTTTTTTAAATTTTTATTCCATATTATAGGTTCATGCTTATCCCAACTGTCATGTGGCAAAGGCCAGTGTACAGCCCGGAGAGGTTACCAGTTTGTTGCAGTGCTACAAAACAGAGGGGAAACCATTTACGCTCTTATTCACACCTGCTCAGCTGAGGGGATGGAGCAGGTCATTTGGCAGCTCCAGTCTTCATGCCAAATATCCTTGGGCAAGATACTAACCTCAAGTTAATCCTGGATGCATGGATTAAAGCATGAACTTGTGTGAATGTTAGACAGAAAGCACTTAAGCATATAGAATTAGTGGGTTTACCTATTGTTACGCCTCCTCGAGGGCAGGAGGGGGTAACACAGCAACTCCAGAAACCCAGTACAAGTGTTATATGTTGAGACAAGTTTAATGGCAGCTTTCACACAAAAAACAATGACCCAAAAAATGTGGGGGAGAAAGGGACAGTTAGGTTGCGCCAGAAAAAACACCAAAAAAGACAAAACCAAAACTTAGCTGAGCTCTTACCCTCGAAAATCTAGGAGGGAAAAAAAGTCCTAACCCTCAACTCAAAACAAGCTCAAAAATTACATGGGTGGCACCAACCAACTTACCTAATGTTTCTAACAGTAAAGATTCTACGTCAGTAAGTGTATGTGGTCTACAGACTTATCTACTCCTCTTTACTCCCACCACAACCTTCTAACAAAAGAAATGCACCAGAGACGCTCTACACATGTGCTAAACAATTCCAAACAAGGAATAGAGACACGCCTCCAGCCACAGGTGAGTTTCCTTATCAGGGTGTGGACTCCAGGTTTGTCCATTCAAAGCCTCTTTCCCCTAATTAGCTGGAGACCCCCAAATTGACACCAGCCTGCAGTCTGTGTACCTGGGGAAATGGCGAGCAAAGGGAGAGGGAAAGAAAACATGCAAACTGCAGACACGCACCACTATCAATCAGAAATCATTCATCAAAGAGAATAATGTTTCACACATCAATAACTATTTACATTGTTTGCACAAAGTTTGTTCTGGATTTCTCTAAAATACCGGGATATATAACCTATTATTGTAATATTATTACTGAAGGATAACAGGTTTCTTCTATGTATTTAATACACTTGTTACTAGTGGCATACAAGAACAAATTGTCATTTTTAAATCTATACTCAGGGTACAAATTTTCCATATGTGTATACGATTTATTATTATTATTTTTTACATGTCTATACATTATGGGACATGTGAGCCATATATAAGTATGTAACGGCAGTTGACTTTGAGTGGGACGGCACCAAAATTGTGTCATAGTATTTCATCAGTATAGACCAAAACTCTAAGGAATGTGTCCAATACCTTGTTGAATCTTTGTTATCAACACAGTTCTGAAGGGAAAAAGGGGTCCAACCCCAAGCAAGCAAAGTGCAAAATTTTCACTACATTTTCCATATTTATTTATGAAAAATATATATACATACGTATTTATACATAATAGGACATGTGAACCATATGTAAGTTTGTAACCGCAGTTATATGTACACACCCTTAGCCTTGGTGCAAGATGCTACCCAGACATAGCCTCCCTAGCCAGACGTTAAAGCCAGATGCAAGTGGGTTAAAAGCCTCCTAGACTGAAGTAATGACATCAGTCTGAGCCATCAGAACTGCATGTGGCTCGTAGTGCGGGAATCATGTTTGTTCACACTTCACTGAATAAACTGCTGTATGCCACACTGTTGCGCAAATCTTTAAGAAGGAAGCACCTCGTCATAAAGCTAAAGAGGTAGTAGGACCTTGCGCAGAGTGCCTACATGTCTGCATTATGCCAATGGGCTTTTTTGACACGTAAGTTTAACTTCTTCTACTTTCAGCTGCTGCCTTTCAGAGTCATTACAAGAAGTTTCAAAAACATCAAGACTAAAATAAAACTGTTGATAACTCATC
>NW_024582413.1:1751455-1805277 GCF_018398535.1 Haplochromis burtoni
GAAACATGTTGCTACTGAGCTGGAAATATTTATTTAATGAGCCTGTGTCATTGAAAGCTGAAAAAGAAACAATTTCAGGTAAATAAACAGACACGTGAAGCAGTTCTGTAGTATATAGTGCGTCCTGAAAGACCACATATCATTTGTGGTTAAACTCAATCACGGTTTTGATTTGTCTAAACCTGAAAGATGTCTATTAATTTTAAGATTTTTGCCATCTTATTAAGTAAAATAAGCCCCAGAATTAGATTTTTTGCCTTAGCACTTTGAAAAATCTTCAAAAAAGCTCCCCAAAATGGATCAAGCAACTCTACAGGTAAGACTACTCACTTTCTGTGTGTTCCCGCTGCACATACGCATCAGACTGTGAGCAGCAGTGTCACGATATAATCTTTTATATGCAGAGAACAAAGGATGAACACAGTGGGGTAGCAGAGGTGTGAAAAGCAAGTATGCAGGCGGTCTGAATGACACTAAGCGAACCTGTTATTTTTCTCATGTGATCATGGAAAGTATTTTAGCATGTCTTTTTCTTCTTTGTTTATCAAACTAAAATCAGCTTGACAGCAACTGAGAACAAACTGGACATGAGGTTACAAAAAACCCGACAATAACATGGTCAGTCAAAAGTGTGATCGTGTAAAAGATAAATTATTTTTAAAAAAACTCAAGCTCCTTTCTCATTTTCTTTTTTTCAGAAATTAGTCATTGTGAAACCTGCACCACATCATTTGCGACATATAGGCTGTCCAGACCAAAGAATGACTGAGTGAGAGGAAAAGAACGGTGTGAATCGTCCAGAAGCGTTTACAGGATGTCACCTGCCGCCTTTCAGTGCTTCTCGGGAACTTCGAAAGCATGCATGTCTGTGAACTGTAGGAAGACCCCAGAGTACCCGTATAGATGGGGAAAACATTACAACTCTTCAGAGAAAGTCCCCAATCTAAGTCAGTGGATTTGAACCCAGAATCGTTATGTGATGGTGTGAACCACAACATCACCATGCCTCACATATACTTCACTGCTAAAGTAATAAAAATTTCACACTATAGACCAGAAACTTTTGACTGAGGATCCAACTTCAACCTGTACTTTTGTGTCAATCTGTACTTTTATGTCAGTGACCCTTTGAGGTGTAACCCTCAGCAATTTGAACATGTAATTAATGTTTTTATTAGTTTTGGCAATCAGGTAACAAAACAAAAAAAAAAAATCCAAACCAAAACATTATTACTGTCACCCATCAATAACTATTTAGATTTTTCTCAGAAAGTGTGCTCTGGACTTCCCAAAAATACAGGGTTAGGGTTATAATCTCTGATGAGTTCCATGATTTAGACCTCAGAGTGTTAAAGAAACCTTGGAGTCAAACAGATTAAGGCTAGGAGCCTTTTAGTCTAATGACCAGTTATATATGTCTTGATGCATGCTCAATCATCAAGGTAACGACTAAAAAACTGATTCTGTTCATCTGGACATAGTGTTTTCAGGTTGAAGAGTATGTAACTCTAGCTGTACAAAAAATATGCACAAAGAACAATTACACCATGAGGTCTGTACAATATCTGAAGATATAAGAAGTATATCTTTGTAGAGCAAACAATATAAGAAATTCACAATAAGTATTACAATTTTAGCACTTTCTGAAGACAGTTGACTCAGTTTCATGTCACTCATGAATTATTAAGTTGTTTACCTGAGTTGTTAGTCCAAGCTGTAGGATGACTCATATTAATGACAATGGGCTTGTAGTTTATTGTCTGCCTTAATGATTAGACTGGCAAAGGCCTTTGTTGGTCTTGTTATAATGTTTGTTATTAGTTATTTATCCCAGGAGCTCAAATATGCCCCCCTCTCCTAATGACCAAGTACTCTGTCTGTCCACAGCAGATGTCAGCATGACACTTCGTAGAGTAAACCAACGAAAAGCTGGTAAAGAAGTTGGACATACTAGGAATAAACACCGCTCTCCACAACTGGATCTTGAACTTCCTAACTGTCAGGCCGCAGTCTGTCTCCATAGGAAATAAAACCTCCAAAGTCCTCAGACTGAGTACAGGATCGGCGCAGGGCTGTGTGCTTGGTTCACTGCTGTTCACCCTGCTAACACATGACTGTACTGCGCAGTACAGCTCAAATCACATCATCAAGTTTGCGGATGACACAACAGTGGTGGGTCTCATCACCAACAACTATGAGTCTGAATTCAGAGAGGAGGTACAACACCTGGTGGACTGGTGTCAGAATAACAACAAGAGCTCAATGACCCACACCGCACTGCACATCAATGGATCTGCTGTTGAGATGAAGTTCCTGGGTGTGCACATATCAGATGACCTCTCCTGGAACCTGAACAAGCCACCATCATGAAAAAAGCCCAACAACATCTTCACTTTCTTAGGAAACTGAAGAAGGCCAGTCTCCCTCCTCCCATCCTCCCATCATTTTACCAGGGAACCATTGACTGCGCCCTCGCTGAAAAGAAGTCTCTGCAGCGGATAGTGAGGACAGCAGAGAGGATCATTGGAGGCCCTCTCCCACCCATCTCCCAATCTATGACAAACACATCATCCGACGTGCAAATAGCATAGTGAAGGACACTTTCCACCCCTCATGTGCAACGTTCTCCCTCCTTCTATCTGGCAGACAGTTTTGCAGCATCAAAACTGTAACGACCAGACACTGCAAGAGCTTCTTTCCGCAAGCAGTCAGAGCCCTCAGCTCACTACCACCAAAGGACTGATATACACATACACCTTTACAAATACAAATACACCTCACAATACTCACCAAAAGACTCAAAAACAACAAAAACCTCCACAAATCCGCTGCAAACTGGACCTGGAAGCAATATGCTTATTTGCTCACTCAGTCACATAGTTACTGAAAACACATTTAAATTATACTAGATTTGCACATTTTGGAACTTGCACACGTCTTCGTCCTGTCTTGTCTACAATTTCCTGACAACAACTTGAACCCAGTATTCAATACCTACTGCACAATCCACTTTGTATTGTCTATGTCCTGTCTTTGTTTATTGTACAGTTATCATTATAGTACTGTATAGTATTATATAGTTAGTAATTGTCCCCTAATTTTACCAAAATTTTGCATGTTATTTATTTGTAATTCCTAGTTTTATATCTCTGGGAGATATAAAATATACTTAGAAATTATATACTCGGGTTTTGTAAATTATTTATATACGCGTAAATGCACCCCGGGGTGCTTGGGGTCAAACAGCATTTGGGTATGCCAAATGCATACTGTGTATGCGGTTGTATTGACAATAAAGCTCTGGAATCTTGAAATATGAGAATTTCTTTCCAACTCAACTTTGACAAGTGAAACAATAAAGTTCCTTGACTTCTTTTTGTAAATGTAGCTATTATTTGTTGTAAATCTACCAGTTTTCTTTGTGTAAATTTGCCCTTTTTGTTCCATATATTTGCCTTTTTGACTCTCTGAATTTCCTCTAAATATTTTTCTCCTAAATTTGAAAGTTTCTTTCTCATTAGTTATTTCTGTATTCTTTTTTTTTTACTTTTTTTTTTTTTTTTTTACCTCTGATATGCAAGCTTGTTTCTGCTTTTGCTTCTTTTGCTATCCGTAAGTAAAACTGATTTCAAAACTCAAAATATTGAGGTACTCAGAAGTAACTCAAAATACTTATCAGCTACTTGTTAAGAAGTACTACTAAGTTACTTATTTAGAAGTAACTTAAAATTTCAAGATAACTAACTCAAAACTTTAGGCCAATAAGTCATAATTTCGATTTACCTGTGGCTTCCTTTTCCTTCCCACCATCCTTCTCTGTCACAGCAGTCACCTGCATGTTCCCCATCACTATTGTATTTTTGTCATTGCCACCGTCTGTAAACTATACATCATATCAGGTCTGATTACCATCTTGTAAACCTTTCACTCTATCCTTCTGTCACAAATCACCTCCAACACTTGGTTCCACTCACTCCACCCTGGCTGCACTCTGTTCTTCACTTCTCTTGTGCGCTGTCTGTTGTTTTGGATTTTTGACCTTAGGTGTTTAGACTCATTTGTCTTCTCTGCTCCCTACAGCTTCGCTGTTACATCTGTCTCCCTCTCATGCACAACACGTGCATTGTCTTGCTTCTACCGACTTTGGAGAGATGAGAGCCATCTCTCCACGAAGAGAGCTTATTATCACTAAAGATCACACTGTACCAACATCACTGTCCATGGAG
Source organism: Haplochromis burtoni (assembly GCF_018398535.1). NCBI lineage: Eukaryota > Metazoa > Chordata > Actinopteri > Cichliformes > Cichlidae > Haplochromis > Haplochromis burtoni. Next base: position 1,755,682 of record NW_024582413.1, read on the forward strand.
ACCGCTGCCTGACCTCATCCTACCTCTCTCTGCCTGGCTTTTTTATCACTGGCGGAAGCAACCTTCCAAACCCTAATATCCTGTTGTATTTTTCACTCGCAGCTTTACTTTTAGGTAACTATAACAACCTTATTTGAGAATAGTTGTGCGAAACTTCCTGGCTTTTATTTTGAAAACAACGATCGGAAATGTCCAGGTTTCTGTCTGAGTAACTTGACGCTTGGAAGACGATGCAGGGGAGACTCGAGGCCGCCGGAGAGGACTCCGCATTCCAAGGAAAACAGCCACCTAGAAATAATGATGGATCATAGTTGGCTCAAACACTTGATGAAGACACTGAATACTCGCCGTATGAAGCAGGCTGGGCGTGTTTAAAGCCAGCCGGCTCAAGTATCCGCTTTTACATCCTCAGCTACCGGACGTTGGTAGGCGATTGCCCGGCTTGCTAGCCCGCAGTCCTTCAAAATCTCTGCTCCACAATCACGGACCTTCTCCATTTATTTTTTTATTTTTTCAGTGGCATTACGAAACCTAGCAAGTATACAAGGGGCTGGATTAACAAAAAGCGCACGTCTACTTTCAATACAGTGAAGGTGTAACCTGCTAGTCCTCTATTTCACATCTGACCGCTGGGATCGAGCTAGCATCATCTGGAGTTGGACGCTGGCGCGGCTCCCCTACAGCATCCTTGCCTGTGCCGCTGCACCGGAATGCTAACTAACGAGGAAATGGCTTTAACGTGACCGCGAACCCTTCGCCTCTCAAACGCCTAGCGCTTGTAGGTGGCACACGGACACTTTAGATGTCAAATGTAATGTCCGCCGGGAGCTTGCATCATGCGTGTGGCTTTCCGCGTCTGTCTCCAGCCTCGCGGATGACACTCGCACAGGTACCGGCGGTTCAAAGCGAGCAGCGACGGCGCGCGCACACAGTTGCCGGGTAGCGCTTAGAGACTTCTCCTGAGCTAGCTAGCGCCGAGCTAGGCGGCTAACAGCACAAAATAATAATTAAAAAAACAAAGCAAAAAACAAACAAACAACAACAACCCCAAAACAAAAACCTCACAACCAATACCAATGGTTTCCCATAAGGTTTTAGTCGCAATAATCTTACTGAACGTGTATATAGGTGTACAGTCAGTTTTTTACTTATTCGGCGGTGTCCTTTTAACCGTCCTCTTTGCTATGGCATTTTTAAATGGACCCAGGCTGCTGGACTGGGCGAGTTCACCTCCACATCTTCAGTTCAACAAATACGTCCTTACGGGATACCGGCCAATTTCCTCCGTGCAGGACTGCATCAGAAGCCTGTTTTACCTGCACAATGAACTTGGAAACATATACACTCACGGTGAGTACAACAAAAATCAGATTGGAATGCTTAGTCAGCAGGTGAGATTTGTGTAGAGAGGGAGACAGACCCTGTACCTGCTAAAGGATGCACTGCCAGACTCTGCAACACAGGCTGGGAAGCTTTCATGAAGGCATACATGACTCACTAAAAAAAATATACATTATTTATCCAGATGACAGCAATTTACAGTTTATTTCTTGTACAACTCTTCAGTGTGATTCATCTAAAACGTACAATAACAGAACACAAAAGCAGAACATGGTTTGACTGACTGATTTATTTATTTTTCATTTTTTTATTTTTAATGTGTCACGCATAAGGGAATCAGTCCAATCCAAACAGGCTTACAAGGCACAAATAGGAAGAAACCAGAGCTAGAGTAGGACCATACAAATTACAAGAGTACTAAAGAAATAATCCAGCTTTGAAGTCTCACGCATTAGGAGCAAAGGCAGCAGACTCATAGACATCAAAAATGATTAAAAACCATCTTCAGTCATCATCAGCGTATCAACACATTTATGGTTTGACAAAGAGTTCATTAACTATCACAGAAGGACAATGCAAAATAAACTGATTTATTTTCAAGCATAAAATAAGATTTGGCGACTATCACCAGTTATTACACTGGAAATACTACTGCCAAGTTTATTCAGTTTTCAATGAATAAAAAAAGCAGGAAATCATATACTTTGAAAAGCTGTAATGTTTGCAAGGCAATGTTTGCATTGTTGCAATGTATATACTCCATAATGAGCATATGATGTTTGTAATGAAGTAATTAACACTTTGATATATATAGATATGTGCATGTAAGTATTTTAGAATTATATTAAAATGAAAATTAAAAGTCTCTTAACTCTCTAGCACTGCATGTTATAAACTAGTTGGTAAGTTATTGTGAGGCCTCTGCACCAGCTCTGGTACATGTGCTGCAGGCAGTGCTGAGAGTATTAAAACAATAGATTTGCTGGATGAAGCATCTTTTTCTGCATGATGTTTATTAAAAGAAAATGTTTTCATGTTGATAAACACTGCCAGGGCCAATATCATTCATGTGAAACACTCAGCCCACCAAAGAGCTGAAATCCTGCTCACTGGAATGCTTTGCGGAGAAGAAGGACATCAGTTTGACGTTTGACTGCATTTTGCAGGCTGCTCTTTGCTGCTATACCTAAAACAAAGGATCACATCATGAAAATGTTTGGCCGACCTGTTATTTTCATCTGAGTCATGTCAGTTTTACAGCCATTGTTTGCCATACCATGCCACTGAAAAGTGCTGGGTTTCAGCCCTGTCCACTATACTGTTACATTTCTCTGTCATGACGTTAGAAAAATGTAACATGTGGAAAAATTGAGGTATATTCTTGAAATAGCAGAGATTTTTCTTCAGATTTCTCAGGCTGTCCATCAGTTTTATACATGTTACTTCTATTAAAGGCTGAGCTTATGTGAAATCTGGCACCCACCACTTAGGTTTTGGCCTTTTGCAGAAGAGGATCTAATTTACTCAAACTGAAAATACATTTTTGATTAACAAGCATCCAAAAATAACAGGAAAAAGCAAAAACTTGTATTAACTAATGTAACAAAGGCTCTTTGTCTTAACTGTATTGCACCAGTCGTGCTTGTGTGCATTTTCACCCTTGAAAGGCACATTTTTAATTCATGAGAAACACTGAAATGCTGATGTTTTAAAGAATGTGCTTAAACTTCTTTGCATTAACTAAAAGTTTAGGTGTTTTTCACAGGCCCAACTTTTCCAAGTTTCGAAACCTTGGCTTTGAGTATCTGCCAATGCCGAGTAGTGTTAGATAAATAAGCTGTAATCCTTAACATGGATAAAAAATGGGGAATATGAAGGCAGCATTAGTCTCCACTTAAACTTTGTTTTTCAGCTTTGTAAGAATAAATGGTCTTGCCTAATTACTGAGCGTTTAAAAGTCTTCTTTCAGTCAGGATTCACAATGATGAAACTTTCCATCGTGTTGTGTACGTCTCATTACTAGTTTAGTAAACGTTAGGTCCCGGATGTCTTGCCTGCAAAGAAATAATCTTGGCTTAACTTTGCATAGTCATTTTCATGTGCAGTTCCACGCCTGCTTAGAACAAATGCAGCAATCACAACGTGATCAGGAGTGTGACTGTACCTATGTAATCTAAGACCTATTCTGGATCAAAATAAAAAGTTCGTTTTATAAATGTTTACATTTTGAGTTTTAGCAATGAGGATAATCTGCGGCTCGCTCACTGGCTAACGACTTGTGACTGACAAATCGTGACGTCTATCTTTTATACTGTGGTGGTCAAGTAAATGCATCGGACTGAACCGAATACATCATCCCGTAGATCAGCACACTGTCGTTGCTTGATTTTGCTTTTTCAACTCAGGATTAAAATTATATCCAATCCAAATATCAGAGCAGAGCATCCTTAATCTGGCCCTGTTAAAAACAGAAATTAAATGGATTTGACACCCCTGATTTAAGCCAGTAGTGCCCAACTTATTCAAAGGACTCTACTCTATTTTAAAAGCTGTCACCCTCCCAAGGTGATTTCTTTTGGTTTAGATGTTAACTGTATGGCAGTTTTGCAAAGAGGGAATTTTTGTTGGCAAAGAAATGTTTTTCCAAGACTTTCCTGCTTGGAGGCAAGTGTTTAAACGTGGACTGAATTCTTAAAAAGCAGTTTGACTTGCACGTAATAGCAGACTTGTACATAAGAGAGCAGATGAAAAACAGCGTTTTTCATCTGCTCTTGAACTCTGTGTTTACACAATGTGCAATTCTTTTAATAGTTTGCTACAAGCCCAGATTAATTGCAGAATTGTGTTAATCTGTTCAGCCAAAGGTGAGAGTGAGGTGTTGGCCTGTTAGCAGTTTGCGTGGTGGGTTTTTTCTATTTTCAAACTGAGATGATTAGACAGCCTGTAATGTGGCACTCAGCAGCATGACTTGTGTCTTTTGCCCTCCTCTTTTCATATCAAAGTGCAATCTGGATGGTGTCATTTAACTTTGTTGTGGCGCTCCAGCATCCAGCAGTCACGGCGCAGTTAAACAGCATCAGTGATTATCAGCTAAGTGGCTCTGGATGTCTTTATTGCACTCCAGTGATGTTGGCTTAGCGTGTGACCTCAACATAACAGGCTAATGTTTAATCTAATGAGCATTATTTTCCAGTTTTCCAGATCTGAGAAGAAGAAGAAAAAGCTGCGCTGTGCTTGTAATTCTTCTTTATTATTGTGCTGTAACATTTCGGCTGAGTTTCATGAGCCGGCTTGTTTTGCATATAAACTGAAAACATCCTGCCCGCAGCTCAGGTCTCAGATACTCAGAGGTCCTCGCTCCCGCTGCTGTGTCCACGCCTGACTTCAACTCGCCAGCTCAGGGCGAATGCTGATAGGGAGATAATGTGCTTAAAATAGATGTGTTACAGTTGCATGCCATTCCTTGTATCACCTGCCTTTGTCTTCAGTGAGAGCAAGTATGAGAGAAAGGGAGGAGTGCTGTAGGTGTGTCTCAGAGTGATAAGAGCCGTATGTAAGCGGATCAAATTTCAAGGTCTGCATTTTGCTCACGTAGCAGTCAAATTCCCTGCCAAACAGGGAAACTTAAATGGGAGCCGTGTAGCCATTAGCAGCGTGGCCTTTTGCTGCATCAGAATTAGAGCTTAGTGGGAGCTTTGGCTTTCTCTCAATGGGGAATCACAGATACGTTGGTGCCAATCACGTAGGTTTCCCCTTTGGCTCTTCTTGCTGGTATCTGTGCACTCTCAGCAGCCATTCACAGCTACTGATTCTCATATAGTGTGAAAAACAGCGTCCTCGATTCCAGAAACTCCTGAGCGAGATAATCCATCACCGTAAACACGACACCTTAATTTGCTTTTGTCAGAGTTGAGCGGATGGTTTTCATAACAGCATGTGGGCATATTACCTCAGGCAACATTATCCGTTGGACTCTATTTACAAGCAGAAGTAAAAGATGGTGCTTTAGTCGTTTTAATTGCATGTCATCAGATTTGTTAAAAGTGTTGCATAAACAGGCATTATTTGACACAAGAAGCACTGCTGTCAGGACGTGTGTGTCTTTACATATGAGATAAGATAAGCTTTACTTTATTCATTCTAGAAGTTTTGAGAAAGTATATTTTTTCTTGTATGGAATAACAATGAAAATAATATACTAAATAATAATAATAATACCAATAGTAATTGTATTATTAAATGGAGGTACATAAAGCAGGTAATATTATTTATAAATATAATAAAATAAAATAAATAAAATATAGAAATTAAATAGTGATATGAATGTTAATTAAATCAAAGTTATGAGATATATGCATGTATTAATAATAATGATTTTAAAATATAAAATGCAGATTACAAGGTTAAATAAAATGAAGTATTGTTATTTAATATTTTACTTTATTGTGTTTTTACAAAAGACATTTTTTAAATTATTAATTCAATCATTGCCCTGTATTAAGCTCAGCCTTTTACATGACGTTCTGTTGTTTAGACTATTTAGACTTTTATGTAGCTCATTAATTTCATTTGATTATTCAATTTCTTATTTTTTCTATTTATTTAAAGTTTATTTGATCTTTCTCTTGTGTCGTTTTAACGTTACAATTTCCGCCTAATTACCTTCAGGATAAACACAGTTTAAAAACCACCTCCAGTCTTTTCCTGTTTCATTGTGTGCATATTTCACAGTGTGTTTATTTTTCCACTTCCAGTCATTACACATGCTTTTAAATTTACAGATCAGAGTGGTTCTACAAAGATAAAAAATAAAAGTGTTTCACTTCTGTATGAATTGACTTGTTGAGCCCTAGAAGGACTTTAAATTAAACCCCTGTGTAGTAAAAAAAACATTTTTAAATACTACTACATTCCCATTCAGCGAGTATTTGTATTTGGAGGCTGATTCCAGAGCAACTAAAAACTCTTGAATTATGCCACATTCTGCAGATGTGATAAAGTCAGTCTTTTACAAGTCTTTTATTGTGTGGTATAGGTAAAGCCTTCTTTTATAACCACTGCTCTCTCGGTTTCTCTGCCTGCTCACTCTTCAGGCATCCCTCTGGTTTGCTTCCTGGTGCTGCTGCCTCTTAACATCCCCTGGTCTCAGATCAGCGTGACATGGCTGGGTGTGGTGCACTTCCTGGCCTGCCTGTCACCCCAGCTGGGCTCTGTGGTCTACCACCTGTTCATGAACCACGAGGGAGGGGAGCCAGTCTACCACACCCTCCTGAAGCTGGACGTGTGTGGAATCTGCATGATCAACACGCTGGGTGAGGCCTCATGGATTCATTGTCAGCTGTTGTTCTCTTATTGCTGATCTGTTTTCTTCCAGGATGGAATTGATTGTCAGTGATTTACCGTGCAAGTGTTTTGCTTGGAGGTGTACCAGTATTGATTTGTCGCAACACACTCTGATTCGATCTTACTTTGCAAGCAATGATTCGAGCTCTGAAATGATTATTGATCTGTCCATGCTGCCTACATCACCCTATTGTAAGAAAAAATGACAGGCACATTATTTTTTATTTCTTTATAGACTTCTACACTTTGAATGAACCTTTTAGATTTGCCCACTACACCGATATCGATAATACAGTACATTCATTATTAATATTGTGACAAAGCATGGGAATAACAGGAATTGTGCCAGGAATTTTTACCAACCCTGCAACCTGCCAGGCCTAAGCACCGGTGATATTTATTTATCTTTACGACCAAAGCTACAACCCTTACGTTAGCTTACAGGCCTCCTGTTCCCATTAACTGTTTTTAACCATAAAACATATTTGGAAAATCTACAATAAAGTCTAAAAAAGGGATTAAACACCCAAGAAAACATTTTGATGTATTACTGTTTTACCTGATAATCTGATGTCCATCCACTTATGCCCACTAATTATTCATTTAGGTAGGCTAAATCATTCATCAGTGTATGTTAACAAGATTAAATATGATATAAATGTTCTTTTCATGCTAGTTGCAGATAAAGTATCCTTTTTGTTTCATCACAGAGCTGCATAGACAAAGGTCTTTCTGTCTGTGCCATTCAGCAATTATCAATTAGTCGTTTGTCGGCTGCACTTTTTTTGAGGGGTTTCCGCAATGGTACATAAGCATCTGAGTATTGGAATAGGGCACAACCCTCCTGGTGTATTCAGAGTTAGGGTATGCACTAGTAGAACACTAACTTGTGACTTCCTGTGCTTTGGTTGCACAGTTTTACCCAACTAGTCGTTAAGAAAATACCATGAAAGCAGTTGGCATCATTTAATTGCACTAAATTCCTTCATCCCCTTAAATTCACTGTTATAGCCGGATCTGAAATCCTTTCTATCTAAAGGTTTAGCAGCAAAGTCTAGAGGCTATGAACAACTAGGGTTGGGTTGACATGATAAAAAGAACAGAATAACAGCTCTCAGGAATGCAGACAGACGAGTGGATACACGTCCTCCCGAATTAACTAATGCATACAATTCATGTGAACGTAAAGAAAACTCTGTCAGGATTAGTGAAGTTAAACAGACTCAAATGCAGGGCAGGCAGAGAGTAAAACAATATGAATATTAATGGACAGACCTACAGGTAATTTTCAGGATTTTCAGCAAGTAAATAACAAAACTCCAACATAAGGGAACAGAAGATGGTTAGCAGTGCAGAATTAGGCAAGAAGACAAAGGCAAAGGCAAATATAGCTTTAGACAGAGGACAGACCAGGAAACAATAAACGTGAGAATAATTAAAGCAGGAAATCCAAAAAGGAAGGAAAATCCACAAAGGCAGGAAACAATGAAACATGTAAGAAAATGAACCTTTACAGCAAAATATGAGTCAACTAAAAGACTAATAACTCACCCTGCCGACAGGAGGACTCAGGTAGGAGAACACAGAGGGCAGGAGAAGTCTAACAACAATGTAATATATAACAAGGATCACTTCTTCTTTTTCTCTTTGCCTACAAATGATTTTCCATTTGCAGTTAAAATGAATCAGAAGAAAACAGTTAATGATCACATCTGAGTCACAAATTAATTGTGTCTTGTTCGGTTAATGGATTCATCACCCTCAGCTCAAGGTTGACTGTGAGTTTAATAAAACAGAAATGCTTTCAGTCTACAAAATAATAACTTTTCCGTTGAAACAACGTCCTCTACTTATTTTATTTTTTCCTTTGTGCTAAAAAAACCTCCTTTATTTTACTGAGTTATCCACGTCTAGAAAGCTTAGCTTATTTAGTAGCTGTATTAGGAACAGTGCATTTAAAGCTCAGTTGAACATTAGAAGAACTGAATGCTGCAAATCTATGGGGCAGAGTCTGCAATATTAGCAGTCTTGATTCATGATTAAGCTTGTTGAACAAGTACTTTGATGAAGGACCCTTATTAGCTTTTGACCCACAAAGGTTATGACTATGGTTACAGCAATGAATGACACAGTTATTAACTCTAATAAAATGATTTCACTCAACCTGGGTTCACCTTCTCTGTAACGGTACTACCTGCTGATTGTGTGTCAGAGAGGACAGGCTGCAGACCCCTAATGACAACATAGAGAAAAACAAAGGGCCAAATTTTACAATACTGACGATTCACACACTTGGTCCTGAATACGTTTTACAGTCCACATGCTTCTATTTTTAGTCGCACACTGTAAATCTCTGTCCCATCAGTGTTGCCTTCCTGCTGAGTTCTCTAGAAAAGAGAACTGCCTCCTTATTTCAGTAACCTCATCATCCACTTCCTGTAATGTGACATAAAAAATACAAAGTTGGAGGTTGTTTCAGCCACCTTCCTGCACAGTTGCACTGTGATTACTGAAACCATCAAGCTTTGGCCAAAAGCGCAGAGTTACACACGCAGCTTTAAAGGGTCAACGATTCAACCTTTGTGCTTTTCACGAGGCGTGGCTTCATCGCTCTCCTGACTTCCCTCTGTCTTTTTTCGTGTCTTAGGAGCGCTGCCTATCGTCTACACCACACTGCTGTGCTACCCATTTATCCGCACTGTGGCCCTTTTAGTCTACATCCTGCTGTCCAGCCACGCCATCTACTGCGCCGTCACCGCTCGGAGCAGCGTTCGGCGGTTGCGCTCCTTCGCCTGGCAAGCGCTGTTTCGCTTCTCCTTCTTCCTGCTCCGCTGGGTGGGCGTGGGCGGCGGCAGTCCCACCTCGCTACGCCACTTTCTCACGATGGATGCACTGGCCGTGCTGGGCGGGGTCATCAACATCACGCGCATCCCGGAGCGTTTTTGGCCGGGTCTCTTCGACTACTGGTGCAACAGCCACCAGATCATGCATGTACTGGTGGTGATCTCCATCCTTTACCTGCACTGGGGCGTGCTGGACGACCTTCTCTGGATCACCAGCTACGACTGCCCCTCAGATTGACCCACACAGCAGCCCCCTGGCCCCTCACAAGGAGTGCTGGAACATACCATTGAAAGACCTCTGGGGGGAGGGGGGAGCCTGGAAAGGGAAGGGAAAGGACAGGGATCACAGAAACTAATGCTGTGCATGTGTTCACTTCATGCGCTGAAACTCAGAATGTTCATATCTCCGTCCATCTTGATTTGTGCGAATGCAGGTAAAAGTATGTCGAGTAACACGCACAATCATTCTGACTTGCTCAGTTGCCACAAACTTGGTGCAAAGGCGTATACATACACACATGCAGACACAAACACACACACACAGACACATTCATACACAAACCGATAAAAAAAGTGTAAAATTTTAAAAAGTAAATTTATTAACCGAGTTTTAAACCCTATAATGTCTTAGGTAAAGGTTACAGCTCGAAGCCTTTTACATAATGATAGAAGTTTCTTTTAAGGATTACTTGATGTCGTTGACTAAAATGGTCTAAATCAGTGGTTCTGAAAGTTGGGTCTACGGCCCACAGCTAAAATATCTAGTGATAAATTTCCTTTAAATTGCTGAAATTACATTCTGATCTTAAAAAGTGGCGATCTACAGATGGAGACTATATTTTGTGTCCTTTAATCACGCCCATGTTATCTTTGGACGAGTAGAAACTGACACGCGTCTAAAATGTTTAGATTTAAAAGTTTCATAATTTTGGCATGCAAGAGTAGAAATGGTAGTAAGCATGCGGTTTGTCAGTGTTGGGATTATAAGCGAGACCTTGGAAAAATGTTCTTGCCCGTCGCCTCAGGAATACACCGAGCTCGGCTGTGTTGCATTCCAAGTCTCATGCTGCTCCCGAAGCTGATCTCGCCCACTCACGACAATGCTTGCAAATCCATCAGACAGGTTGCGGCACGCCCCAGAAGCAGCTTTGTGTCCTGAGTGTTTTTTATGGAAGCTGCATTAAGATGCACAGAGTAGGGCCGGAATTCAGACCCAGAAGAGCAAAGAGTGTCTTGCCAATTTTGAAAGAGTGCTGGGCGGTATTCTGATTCTAATTTAATTCATCTGAATATGAATTTAAGAAAATAAACGAGGCTTTTTACTGGTAGAGACCTAGAAAAGACAAAACACTTACTGTGACCTTTGGAGGGGTTTATATGTGGTAAAACATTTTGTGTAAGAAGTACTTTGGAGTGTTTTGAGAAGGGGCTTGTATTAACTTTTCAAACTCAAGGTTACCACTGTGTGTTAACGCCACTGAAGGTTTCATAAAAATTTAAGGGGCTGGGTGAGTGGGAGGAAAATTCATGACACAACCTCAGAACTCTCAAGATTGAAGCTGTAAAAAGGACAGAATGGCACATTTATGAGGAAAAAGTCCAAAGTTTATATTCCTGAATCGCCTGTGTGGTCTTCCTCTTTTCCTCTTGCCTGGCAGATTCATCTTCAACATCATTTGTCCAGTATATGCACTACCCCTCCTCTGCACATGTCCAAACTATCTCAGCCTTGCCAATTCGGGTCCATATATCACAGCAGGTCTCACCATCTTGTAAACCTTTCCCTTCATTCTTGCTACTAACAAATCACTCCTGGCACTTGTCTCCACCCGCCCCACTCTGTTCTTCACCTCTGTTGTGCACTGTCTGCTCCTTTGAAGGGTTGACACCAGGTATTTAAACTAACCTATGTTTCTAACTCATTCACCTCTCCGCCTCCTTCTCATTCACACACGTATTCTACCTTCTACTGACTTTAATTCCCACCCCCATCTCGGAGCCATCTGTCACTCCTACCGCACACCTCACCACTGTCTCTCTATCCTTATGCATGTCCTGCACCACTCTGCTATACTTCTCTGTCACTCTTGACTTTCTCATGCAGTTACATAGTTCCTCTTTTGGGACCCTATCATATCGTTCGATCCACAAAGACACAAGTCTTACCTGCTCTATACTTCTCCATCAACACTATCAAAGCAAACATCACGTCTGTAGTGCGCTTTCTCGTTTTGAAACCATACTGCTGCTGACTGGTCATCACCTCTCTTTTTCATGGCATGGCTCATCACCTTCATCCTGCTGTACTTACTGCAGCTCTGCACATGACCTTTGTTCTTGAAAATCAGCACCAGTACACTTTATTCCGGAGACACCTGCTCTCTCCAGGGTTTTGGTAAACAAGCTGATTAAAGATCCACTGCCCTTTCTCCCAGACATCTCCATACCTCCACAGGTATGTCTGGACCAACTGCCTCTTCATAGCGGCCCTCACGTCCTCCTTTCTAATCCTCTGCACTTTCTGATTCACAAACTGTCCTCCACCTCCTCTCTCTCATTTTCTTCACTCATCAGCTCTTCAAAGCACTCCTTCCACCTTCTCAACGCTCTCTTCAGTTATAAGTACATTTCCATTTCTATCCTTAATCACCCTGCACATCTTTTCCAGTTGAATCTCTCCACCTAGCCAATCAATACAAGTTCTTTCCTCTCCAACTTCACGTAACACTCACTGAAAGTCTTTGCTTTGCCATTTCTTTTGTTGCTGTACTCCTAGCATCCCAGTAGTCCTGTTTTTCTTCAGTCAACCACCTAGGCTTCTTGTCTCCTTGTCATCCTGAAGATACACAAAATACCTTCATTGCAGTTTTCCTCACTTTTTCAGCTCTGCTTTCCTAATCATTAATTAACTTTCACTACCACCCAGAAACTCATCTCATCTCCTCCCTAAACTCTGTACAGGATTCTTCCTTCTTCAACTTCTAACTCTACCGTCCTGTAGAAATATGCGCTCATACCACAAGCACTATTTTAAAAATAAAGACTCTATGCAGACCAAATGAAACGCCCCTCAACCCGACGTCGATTTGCATGAGAAACAGTGACCGGTGTATTCCTGGGGTAAAGGCTCCCTGCCCCCAGACGAGTTTAAAAACCCCTCGTCCAAATGATATGACAGTCTTTGTCTACACTTGTGCAGCATATTCATATCTCACATCACATACACAGCACGCACTCTCACGCACCTTTGTTTTTACACATGTACAAAGCACTTTTAGAGTTTTAACTTCGTCCAACAGACTGAATTTTACAGGACTGTTTAGTTCCCTGTTTTCTGCCACTGCCTCTTTTTCTTCTTTGTCCTCTCTGTCGTCTGAATGGTCCTTACCGAAGGCGTGCGAGGGGCTCATTCCTGAAGCGTGCCAGCAATGAGCTTACCTGCTGAGATGTCCCAGACCACCAGATGGGATCTGTTGAGTGTTATCAGCTTTGTTTGCACCAGTGCCAAAGAAATTCAGGCATTTTTAAATCAGAAAAGAAACTGATGTCTATGAGCTGCCTTTGCCAAACTTTTGCTTATGTCCAGCCAACCCCAGGTTGATTGGTCTTACGCATTTATTATGACCTCCCTTTGTTTGGAAGACGACCGTTTCCATTTGTGCGAGACGTAATTATCTTTTTAAAGGCAGAGCCTGAGTGCTTTGTGAGTCTTCTGCGCAATTGTGTATAAAAGCCATTGAATGTGCGTAGTTGTTTTACACTGAAATGCCACCATGTGCACATAATACATAAAACTATATGTGGCAGTGCTGAAATGTAAAGGGGTAATGACTTTATAATGCTATTTATAGTTATTTGTCTTCTGGCCCCAAACGCGTAAGGATATATATTTAATCAAGAAATAGATTATATTTATGTTTGTTTTTATTCATTTGTATTAATTTGAATGTGTTTGTCAGCTGCTTAAACAGTTTACATCATTGCAGTGCAGGATCGCTCTGACTGACAGGTCAAATAAGAGGTCAAAGAAAATCCATTGTTTTATTTAAACCCAGCAATTCCGGAGGATTAGCTCCACATTTTCTCTGCGTACAGTTTTTCCTGCCTTCCTGTAATATGTGACGTCTCAGTCACACAGGATCAGATCTGTCTTTACACGTCGCAGCTCGGCGAGGAAAACAGCTGCAATGTGACCTTTAAAACAGGTGCAGGTCTATTCTGAAGTTATTTATGTCCTCAGGCATGAATGTAGATGTGCTGTGCTTAGATGTTTACTTATACCCTAAATATTATTATATGCTCAGTCATTTTTGCCACATTATTTATTTATTTAGCTGTACTTGCTTGCACTTTTCTTGAATTGATGTTTAGCCTTTTTAAAGTGGTGGTTTATACACTAAGCTGGCCTACGTATGCAGGAATGAACCCCTCTGAACCTGCCTGCCTGTCATGTATGAGTCACAGCACCTTCATGTGTGTCCAGGCTTGTTACTGTTCTGTAGAAGTAATCGTCGCACTCTTCAGTCATGTTCAGGACTGGCTTCTGAAGCCTCATTTCATACCTAGACCTTTTTTAGTGTTTTTTTTTTTAAGCATTGGGTTTGTTTCCCACGCTAGTTGCCAACCATGTTAGCCCACCTTCATCTCGCCAAATTAGCAACGTCTGCTCCCGTGACACTGTCTCACAGATGAAGAAGGATTTCCCAGAGTCTGAATGATATGCATTAACCCCAACGTGACCCGACTTTATGAACTTGCCCTCATTTAAAAAGGCAGATATTTGTCTGCTAGTCTCACTCTTACAGTGATGATTATGAGTACAATGTAAAAGCTGAAGTTAATGTATTTTTGGCAATTGAATGAAAAAAAAATGCATGAAAGTAGCTGTGAAACAGAAACTGATGTCTCATAATGTTAGCTGATTGTTAGTTCACTGTAGCCAGCAACTGATCATTCACTCGGCCGTGGAAATGACTGTGTGGTTAGTTGGAGGTGGGCTTTGGAGTGTGGCGTTACCCTGCAGGAAGAGGATTTGAAGCGATCGGAGGCCATGCATCACAATCAAAACAAACTGCACTGTTCATCGTTCTCCAAAGGGCTTTGAATTCAAGTCAATTCTGAAATACACTTAAAGTCCATATAAATAATGTAAATACATTTATGTAGATTATATACAGTGCAGAAGAATATACAGTGACTCATTTTTAACACGCGCACTTGGTTAAGGAAGAAAGACAGGAAGGAATGGGATTACCCACCCAGTGAAGATGCTTAAGACGACTTTACCAAAGTTGAGTTTTGGTTAAAAGATGGAAAGACGTTGAGAAAAAGATGCCCTTTTACAGCTAAACGTGGTTGTAAAGAAACACACTACAAACTCCTCAGAGAACCAGCAGTTCGCACCCAAATTCAGTTATTTTGGTCAATGTTGAGGTCAGAAATCAAACTAACTTTAGCCTGCAGGCTGTGTGCCATTTAGATGTCTTTTATACCTCCAATAAACTGGAAGCGGGAAAATGTGAATTCCAGCCTTTGTAGCAGCCTGAAAACTCGACTTTTAATAAATTCTGACATAAAGGGACATCTGTCTAAAGGCTAAGGACTGGCTGACCAGATTTAGCCCCAAAAACATCGTCCGTTGGACTCCTGGTGCTTGGCGGGTAATGAGGGACGCCGACGCGGCTCGATGTGGAGCTTCAGATCGATATGAGTTATGTATTTGATTAGCTATGATGATATATATGTGAAAAACACAGGGAAAAAAAAGACTGGCATTGGTTTCTGTTCAAATGTAGAGTTGTTTGACCATTTTGTGGCCCTGACTAAGAATGCTTCTGATCATTTAAATGTAACCGCTTTTTTAAAGACACACGGGAAAGATATGCGCGACCATAGCAGGGGAATCTTGGCGGGCATGTGAATACCTCGTGACTACCACTGGTCTATCTATGCATTATCAGCCGAAGGATACGTAACAGTGAAGTCAATTTGTGTTTGTCAAACTGCTCTCTGATCCGCTGTAACGGAGGGCTCTCTCCCAACATCCTGAGTCTCCCGCTTCTCAGGGTGCCATAACAGTAGCTGTAACATCTGAAGCCTGACCGCTGCTGTCTGAAACATGGACGCGAGACTCACCTGCCCTCTTTAGTCCGGTCTGTTCACGCTGGGAACCCAGCTGTCAGGGTGGGCGCAAGGGCGAAGGAAGGTGGAGCATTTCTCTGAAAACCATGTTGCAGGAGTGGAACCCGGTCAGAAAATTGGTCTTTGTCCTTTTGTCTGTATGTTTAATGAAAAAAGAAAAGACATGATGTATAAAAGCATCACTAACAAATCTAAAACCTTTTTTTTTTTTTTTTAATATTACACAGGTGCCGGACAGCCTGTTAACAACCTGTTTATAATGGATCACCTGTGTTGTTATATACTGATTATTAATGATTGCTGTTATTCTGTGGATCCTATAATGACACTGGTCTATGTGTACAGGTAATGAGACAAGCCCTTTCCTTTAGGATGAAGGGAGCTTTCTGGAGGGTCTGTCTGTTATTGTCTCCATATCTGCATGGCTTTCTTAATGTGTCAAATGAGTGAGTGTGGCTCCATCTAGTGGAAGTTCATGTTCACTAATGCAGGCATTACTGTAGCTGAACTGCAGCCAAATGAAACGTAACTAACTGGTGGTAATACTGTCACTGCTGGTCTGCAGTTATCCTCCAGCGTTATTTATTTAGATCCCCCAGATCATGTATGTACACATGTGCGTATGAGCTCTCCTGCAGAACCCATGCAAGCATGAAATCTGTATGTTGTCCCGTTTACTTTCGCCTGTTGCACCGACGGGATGCTGATTGCATTCCCAGAGTGCCTCGTTATCCAGTCTGTGTGCTTGCCGATTAATGTGCACGAACTCAGACGGTTTGTTCCTGTGCTGTAGTTCACATGTCTGTGCGACATTAGTGTCCTGTGTAACAGACAGGCTCTCACACTCCTCAGTCTCCAGCAACGATTGTGCAATAAACTGAAGTCTATATTTTTAAATCTGTCATCTCTTTTTTCCTGTTTGTTGCTGTTTCTTTTAAGATGTATGTGTGTGAGAGAGAGGAAGAGAGACTATACTTTTATGCGTGTCTTTGTGAGGAATGATTTGAGTTTGAGGTTTTTTACTTGTCCACAAGTATCTGAGTACATGTTCCCATGCCTTGCAGTTTTTTGTGAGCTCCCTACCTACGCATGCATCCTTCAGGTGGACAGTAAGCAAAGCAGCTGTCCTCGTCAGCCTGGTAATATAATCCCTGCCTGAGGCCACTCCTGCTGACAGCACGCATTTTGGGAGGGTTAAGGGTTGGTTTTAGAGTGTAGGAAAAAATTAGGAATTAGGGTAGGTGTTTGGTACAACAGGGAGTTCAGACTTAGTGTCAGGGTTAAAATTAGATTTGGAGGTTGTTTTATACTTTCAAATTTGGTGGGGTTTTTTTTAATCCAATGTTTTATTTGATTGTACACCAAAAAAAAAAAGCAGTGTATTAAAAACATAGATGCTTTTAATACTTTTATATTTCCTGCAACTAACTACAGGAGAGAGGCAGTTTTCAGGTGGTAGATGCACTTCAGTTTTCTAAATCTTAGATCCCCGTTTTGTTCAGAACGATTTTCAACTTTGAGCATCAGTATCACAGGATATATACACTGCTCAAAAAAGATAAAAGAACACCGAAAACACATCAGATCTCACTGGGAAAAAAAATCTTGCTGAATATCTATAGTGATGTGACTGGAACAAAAGGATGCCACATAGTTTGGCTGAATTCAAAGACACAAGTTATGTGGGAGGCTAGTCCAGGTAGCCAAAATGTCATTACAGCATTTCAGAATGATTCTCCTGGAGGATCTCCTTCAAGTTCTGGACCAGGGAGGTGCAATCTGGTGACATCGGATATACCAAAACATAAAACCTGTCATACAGGTGTTCTATTGAACTTGGTCAGGTGAGCGTGGGGGCCAGTCAATGGTGTCAATTTCTTCATCCTCCAGGAACTGCAGGACACACTACACCAGCGTAGTCTGACAGTGGTTCAAAACTTTCATCCCGTTATCTCGGTTATCATTGCCGAGCCTGTAGAGGTCTGTGCATCCACCACCAAATCGGAGATGCTGAATGACGCTAGAGGCTGCATAACAGTCTCCAGACCCTGTCATGTCTGCCAGAGCCCACTAGAGGGCGTCAAGCCCTCAGGCCAGCCCTCACACCAGTGGCCTGCTGGAGGCTCTGGCAGTGCTCATCAGATAGCGGTCCTGCGGGGGCCTTTTGACATTTTTTGCCTTCATTGAATTGTAAGAGTGAAGACAGACTGGAAAGCAGGGTGAGAGAGAGGGACAGACATGCAGCAAAGGACCACAGGTTGGACTCTAACCCAGGCTGCTGCTCACCCGTCATGCAGCATGGGGTCGCCTGCTTACCCACAGAGCTAAACTGCCACCGAATGTCCCAGAAAGTCAACTGACTTGATTCTATACTCTGATTAAAAAGCGTTCTTTAAATTTGTTTGAACAGTGTATCACACTACATCGGTTTATTGTCTAGGATGTAGAGTTACAGAGACCTGGATTTTTTCTGATACTTCAGTGGTGAAAACGTCCAAAACAACCAACATTTTGGTACCAGGTTGATTTTTTTTTCACTCTGATTCCCCTTGTATGAAAATAAATGTCTTATATGCTCATTTTTAAATAGTTGTCAGATTTAAGTTTGAGATTCTGTCTACTCAAAGAATTACAAATGCGTGAGTGAAAATGGTGCAATTAAAAGTAACATTTACAAAAAGGGGGTCAGGTGGTAATCTTTTTTCAGATTTGGCTGATTTTAATTGAATTACCGACACACAGGCTGATATCTAACTGTACTGTATACTGTACACCCCAGATTATTCACAGGTGTAAAACATTCAAACAGCTGCCAGTCAAAGTTGCATCTCAACAAACTACATGAATTCAGCCATGTCAGAATCAGTTTCTCTTTTAGAACATAAACACAGTGTGGCTATAAGTATAAGGATGTTGAGAAGACGGTGCATAAAGCTGTGTCTGGTTCGAAGGAAAAAACACACAAAAGTAGAAGAGTTGGGCAGATTTGTACAAAAGGCTGGCAGTGACAGAGAATGTATGCTGAATCACAGCTGGTCCAGATGTTTCACTAACTCATCTACAGATTTTCCAGAGAGTATAGGAGCCGTGGCAGTTGTTTGGCTTGAAATGACAACTGTAATCTCCATGTTTTGACTTTTTTCTCAAAATCCTATTTTGAGTTTAATCTTGAAGTTTCAGTTTAAATCTCAAAATGGACACTTTTCTTAATGTGGCCCTAATACTCTGTCGTATTATAGTGTAACTTCTAGATTAAAGAAAATGTTTTAAAGTCTTTATTGGGGCCAAAGTTAGTAAATGCTATAAGTCTGGTCTTACTATATTTGACTGGTGATTCTATGCACTGAAATTAAAACTTATTTTATATTTTATTTATTTATTTTTATCAATTCTTTTTGGGGGACTTTGGTATTTGCAAGAGGAAATACATTTTCAGAAAAAAATCAGTTTATGTTGAATTTGATTGCAGCAGTATATTTCAGAACTGGCTTGTACAGGGTCATTTTTGCCACTGTGTAGCATCCTCTCTTCTTTAAACAACACTCTGCAACCTCTGGGAACTGAGGAGGAGACCAGAGGTTGAACTTTTGAGGGAGGAATGTTGCCCCATTCTTGTCTGACAGACGATTGTAGCTGCTTAACAGTCCTGGGTCTCCATTGTTGTATTTTTAGTTTCATAACACTAAATGTTTTCAATTGGTCAAAGATCTGGACTGCAAACTAACCACTCCTACTATAAACCCATGCTGCTGCAATAAATGTGGTGTGTGGTTTTGCATTGTCTTGCTGAAGTATGCAAGGCTTTCCCAGAAAAAAAAAAGTACTATAGTCCAATGTGACGTAGGCATGCCCTGGTAAGGAAATAACAGTTGTCCTAGTTCTGCTGCATTAAACCAAATTATATTTGAGTGACATTTGCACACATGTTTTTACGCTTGTGAGGACAAGTGTAAAAACATATATGCATGAGGTTTTTTGTGTCAAAACGACAAAAAACAGGAAGTGCTTTAGCTCTGCTACTCAAGGATTAGACTGAGTTTGCTTTTATAATAAAACTTATAGACTAAAAGTTTAGAATTTTAGGAGCTGAAAGGTTCTCCCTGCTGTTTGAGTATTGCACTTCCTTATAGTTGAAGGATTTAAAAGAGGTTTAAAAGAGCAAACCTAGAGGCCCACGCATTCAGATGATTCTCCTTTGGCTGCTCCTTTTAGCAGTCACCACACGGGATCATGTGCCTCCATCTCACCTTGTCTCTAACAATCACCTCTGTCACGCCAACCCTCTGTGCGTCCTCCTTCACAAGATCTATGAATCTTCTCTGTGGTCTTCCTCTTTTACTCCAGTTTGGCAGATCCATGTTCACCATCCACTAACCTCCTCTGCGCATGTCCGAACCATCTCAGCCTTGCCTATGCATTTTCCCCTTTTGCACCTGTCTCGTTCTCATTCTACCTCGCCTCTACTGACTTTCATTGCTCTTCACTCCAGAGCATACCTCCACCTCTCCAGACTCCCTTTGTGACCTCTCCGTACTTTTGCTACAGATCAGAATGTGCTCTAAAAACATCATAAATCATGGATACCTCATCTGGTAGCCTGTCCATCACCACTCCAAAGAAGAAGGGGTTCAGAGCAGTCCTACTCAAACTTTGAATTCTGTCCTGCACCACACATACTTCGCTGTCATTCGTGACTTCCTCATTCAGCAACACAATTCTTCTCTTAACACCTTAACATATGCCACAAAGATGCACTGACACTCCTTTTGACCTTCTCCGTACTTCTCCATCAACTCTCTTCAAAGCAAAAGAACTCACTATAGTGCCCTTTAGGACCAGTACACTTTCCCTCCCTTCCTCAGACATCCTCTCACTCTCCAAGGCTTTGGTAAACGATCTGCCAATCTACTTCCCACTTCCCTCTCACCCAGACATCTCCACAGGTATATCATCTTTACCAACCACCTTTCCACTCTTCAGCTTCTTCATGGCTGCCCTGACTTCCTCTTTTCTAATCTCCTGCACTTCCCGATTCACTAACTGTCCTCCATCTGTCCTCCTCTCTCCCATTTTCCTCACTCAGCTCCTCAAAATACTCCTTCCACCTTCTCGACTCTCTCTTCACTCATAAGTACATTTTCATCTCTTTCCTTAATCACCCTGCACATCTTTTCCAGCTCGATCTCTCTGCCTAGCCAATCAATGCAAGTCATTTTCTCCTTGCTGAGTGTCCAGCCTCAGATACAACTCACCAAGCCTTTTTCTTTGCCACCCCTCAGTTTCAAGTACACCTAGCCTCCAAGCACTCCTGCCTTCTTTTTTTCTAACCTCTTGCAATGGTTGAACTATTAAATTACAGCAGCCCTGATTTCCCATAATGTAAGTGTAAGCCTTTCCACAGGCTGAGTAATCATGACTAATAAAGTGACATCATGTGCAAAAACAGCTGATTGCCAGTTTAAGTCTAATTAGGTTTGGTGTGAGAACAGGTTGCTGTAAATGTGATATGTAAATAAAGTGGGTTCGATTAGGGGTTACCTGAAATTCAGGGTCCTTTAAGAAGCCAGTCTCTGAAGCTGAAACACATGGAAGTCTTCAGACTCTGACAGGTTATTTGAAACATCATCTAAATAACTTTCATTTCATTTGAAATCATCAGCATGTACAAACTGCAGGTGTCCCCAATTGGGAAACTGCTTAAAAACTGAAAATTAGGCCTTAAAAAACTGGGTTTTTTTTTTCATCTTTGCTCTTTCCCTCATACATACTTTGTCTGTCTTAAGATTTGTCTGATGCCTTATATAAATCTAATGAAAGAATAGCAGCAGATGAGAAGCCTCTTATAGAGTATTTAACTCTAATATCTGCAGAAATCATGAGTCAAAAAGAACAGACATGCACTGACATCCGTCACTCAAGAAAATATTGAGTCTTTTTCACGCTAACTTAAACTCTGTGAGCTCTTCAGACATACTGCATTTATCTGTGTTGTTGGACGTGAAGTGGTTTTGATAACCAGGTGACTTCTAAGCAGCAATGGCCTGCATCTGTTTGCCGTTGTTGGTAAGTGTGGATTGAACTCTGCATTGCACCGCTAGACGCTTTTATCATAATTCAATCCTACAAAAGATCTTATATGGTGCCCTGTGTTTCACTTTGGTTTCTGCAGCTTGTTGCAGACGGCACATGTCACAGCCGACACCTCCTACTTCCACCTTCGTTTGAAACTCTCACTTCCTCCCTGTCATTTGTCATGTACTTTAACCTACAGTCTCCTCTTGTGTTCTCATTCTGGTGGCAGGGCGTTTGGTGCACTGCCAAAACTCCTTGAGCTGAATCACCCCCACACGACTCCCAGGTAGGCCTGCATCATCTCTCTGCAATCTCAACCTCTTGAAGATATCATCTTACCTAAAATCGGTGCATTGGTTAAAGAAGGAAATAGCTGAAGCTAACCGTATGTCACTAATTTCAGTGACACATTTTTGTTTCTCATCTTCCACATGGCCTGAGTTTCTCCTATTTCAAGGCAGTGAATTGTTTCCTACTTTGTACTGGTCAATGTTTTCCATCACAACACAGAGAGATAGTGGTCGAGACAGATTACTGACATGCATTTAGAGTCCTGATAAAATTATGGCTCACTCTGTAAAGGATTATTAAATTAGCTGCAGAGAAGCCCGAGAGGTCTTGTGATGCACATGCAGCAAAATTGTCATACGCTACCGAATCTGAGCTTAGGCGCGGCTGCAGATTTCAGGAAGTAAACTCTACAAATGGAGGTAAAGAAAGACTTATTTAGTGCTTTTCATCTGTTCCTGCGTGATGCAAAGTTCGTATATTTTGCAGCTGCTTTTGATTGAAGTTCTGATCTCATTGCGCACGCAGACACTTACATTTACCGGATATGTTTCAGCTTACTTCGTCAAATATGTCATTTAAAGCATGCCTACATGCGGGGAATTAAGTAACAGCATGACTGTATGAACTGAGGAAAAGAAAGGTTTGTGGTTTTGTTACTCTCTTTGTAGGATGTGGTGTAACTGCCGCTCGGGCAGCTTCTGTACCTTTTTTAAGGACACTGCATGTGCTTTAGATGATAAAAGGCCTACTTTTTTGTTTCCTTTCTGCTGTTTTTTTGTACATTTTCTTGCTTTTTAATATGTATGTGTTTCACACATATTAAAAAGAGAAGGAGATAGAGTGCCAGAGTACCAGTCACAGAGGAAGCAGTTGTGAAAGCTTTTGCTTCTTCCTTTTTTAGCTTTCCTCTGTTGAGTCTTTCAACGGTTTCATCAGCTTTGTGTCTGTCAGATTATTTCCGCATGAACTCAAAGAGCACCAACAAACAATATGATTTATGATGACCCATAAAATAAATCTCTCTCAACTCTGCTACAGACTTCTTGCACTTCTTGCACATTAATTTTCTCCTCTTTCCACCCTTTTTGTTTTTCATTCTTTCTCAGTTCACCATGTCCAGAAAGGTTGTGAGGTCCAGCAAGTTCCGTCACGTCTTTGGCCAGGCTGTGAAAGCCGACCAATGCTACGATGACATCCGAATCTCCCAGATGACCTGGGACAGCAATTTCTGCTCCGTTAACCCCAAGTTTGTGGCCATGATTGTAGACGCCAGCGGTGGGGGAGCCTTCATGGTGCTTCCGCTGAGCAAGGTGGGTCACAGGAATCACCAGGAAACAAAAGAACACAAATAAACCCACCGTTCGGCTCTATACTGTTTTATATACTTCTCTTAATACTATGTTTAGGTGTGTTAACTATTACACATGCAGGTTAGGGATTAAATGTTGTTTTAGCAGCATTCTTGCACTTTAAAATTTGAATGCTGCCAGTCACCATCACACATTCAGCTAAATAAGGAAGTTTGATGCTGTCTTTGAGTCTGTCTACACGTCACTTGCTCTGCTGTTGAGAAGTTTTCACCATATTAGGAGTTTGTTGTCAGCTCAGTGTAGGAGGACAGGATGTGGCCTCAACCCAGTTATTGTGCAGTCACTTATAGAGGGCGTTAGGTTAGGCCTTGCAGCTCATTTATTGCATTTTATGTGCCCGAAAAAGTGCAAAATTGCAAACCTTGTGGCCGAGTTAATGGCCAGCTGAATTTGTCAGAGGCTGTGAACTCAGTGAAGTGTTCC
This sequence comes from Haplochromis burtoni, assembly GCF_018398535.1. Classification (NCBI taxonomy): domain Eukaryota; kingdom Metazoa; phylum Chordata; class Actinopteri; order Cichliformes; family Cichlidae; genus Haplochromis; species Haplochromis burtoni. The sequence continues at coordinate 1,779,506 of NW_024582413.1, forward strand.
CTCGGGCTTGGGAAGTTCGTTCTGTGCAGGCACTGAAAATGCTTACAGTGAGGTTAGGTGTTTTTTATGTGATTGTGGTATGAAGACTGTACTTCAGAAAGATGTGTAATCTTTTTTCGTGGAGTTTTGCTCAGGTTTGTCAGACAAAATCAGCGAATAATGTCACTGCTTCTTGCTGCTGCAGTTAACTGTAGAGAGATCACTGCCTCTAAACTAAGTAATTACCATCTCATGTAGCTAATTCTATCATTAGAAATGACAGAGAAAGTGACCAGAATCTAATGCCCTGGCCTTATTTTACCTGACAATTATATTGTCCCACTTTGTGGTATTAAACAATCTTATATTTACCTTGGTGAAGCCTGCAGAAATCACATTATTCATGGTCTTATCTCGCATCTAGCATGGGATTCTCAAAGGACAAAAATAAGTGCAGGGACCAGTGGGCATAAAATTGCAGAGCTGCGCTGTAGTGGAAAAAAACTCATCCTGTTTTGAGCGTGATGCTGGCATGGTTGTGTCATCCTGCTTCAGGGCCCAGTGGTTTTTTTTTTTAAGGTTTTACCAGAATGAATGCAACTACATGGAGCTAAATGTGACTGACTTATAATGCAAGATATAAAAATAAAAATGATGTGTAATTGTCATTTTTCTCAGACCGCTTCATGACTGGGTTTCCTCTTCTTGGCCCTGATCTCATTTTTAACCCACTTACTAGAAATGAGCACTAATTGAAGGCAAAGCTGTTTAATTGGTGTCAGCTGATAAACTTCTCATCTAGTTTTGTCTTTTTTTTTCTTGCATTAGCTTTTTGTTCTTTACGTTTTGTAGCTGCAGTGTTTTCTGCACTGCATGCATGAGTCATAGTCAATGTCCTCCTATCCTGATGCTTGCCTCTGCAGACAGGACGTATCGACATGTCCTACCCCACTGTATGTGGCCACACGGGTCCGGTCCTGGACATCGAGTTCTGTCCTCATAATGACAACATCATTGCCAGTGGCTCTGAGGATTGCAGTGTCATGGTAAGGCAATAAAGTCTGACACGGAATATTCCTAATGCTATTTGTGATTTCAAAAACTAGATGTTTAAAAGTCTTTGTCGGTGAATAGATTTGGGAGATCCCGGAAGGCGGGCTCACCTCACCGCTCACAGATCCCGTTGTCAAGCTGGAAGGTCACTCCAAACGTGTTGGCATCCTGAGCTGGCACCCCACTGCCCATAATGTGCTAATGAGTGCAGGTATTATTCGCTGATTCTAAAAACACAGAAGCGTATCATGTGTAATGAGGAAGCAGACAGGGATGATCGTAACATATCGCAGATGTTTTGCTGAATGAGACTCACACCTCTGCTTAACAGGAAGTTCTCAAGCCTCCACCCTCCTTCGCTCTGCGCTCTGAACTCTGATCAGCAGCACCATGACATTTCCGCTCACGGTTTTACACGAATTCTCTGAACCTTCAGTCTGTCAGACGCTGAAGTCACACTTTATTAATCTTTCATCTTAATTACAGACTCAGCGTTCCAGATTAAAAACTAATCACAAAAAATAAGGAAAAAGCACAGGAAGAAGGAGAATATAGATCCTTGTCCTAGAGACAGCTGGGATTGGCAGCGTGTGGTTCTGAATCTTATCCTTAAAAAGAACCCATTGACTTAATTTTAACAGGTGTTAAGTCTGAAAATAAGTTTAGACTTGGGAATTTCTTTAAAAGTTTCGACTCCTGCTGAATCATTCAGGTGTCTTTAGAAGTAATCTCATGCCATCCTTACAAACTTAAGGTCTTATTTTTGCCCAGCAGGGTGCAGCACAAGAGGTGCACAGTGCACATCTTCACCGAGTGGGCGCACATCATTCAGAATATTCTTGAAATATTTTCACAATCTGTAATTTAAGCTGCAATAACATTTCCAGCATATTTCACTTTAAAATTGGGTGGTGGTCTAATAAATTTGCTAAGTAAGCACGTATTATAGGTCCAACTATAGTTTTTGCATTTTCTAATTAGTTTCTATTTGATTTCATTTTGACTTTTTTGTTTTTAATTCATTTTAGTTTCAGTAAATTTCCAGAGCAGATTTTTAATGTTTCAGTTCAATTTTTGTTGTTTAAAAATGTCTAGTTTTAGTTTACCTTTCATCAGTTTTGGTGATAGTTTGAGTCTTTTAAGTTATTATTGTATGGGCGACATATGTCAAAGGCAAGATTTAGGAAAAGATTTAGGTTTTACAGTGAAAACACAAACCTTTTAATGCAGTTGACTCACCATCTAAAGACATCCAAAGTCTCAATATATATGATTATTATTATTTATTTATTTTTACCAAACTAAAAGGTAAGAAAAGAATATTTGCTAGTTTTTTAAGCCTTATTTTAGTAACTTTTCAAAGTTCTCAAAATAGTTTCATTTAGTTTTATTTTTTACATTTTTAATTATTATTTTAGTTAAGTAAGCATTAAAAACATCAAACTGTAACATTGCTTCAGAGGAAATGATTTGTGGTCATAGTGGGCATCTAATCAGAACAGAAAAGTCAATTAATTTTGCTCCAGTGTTTCCACTGTTGCTAATATAGTTCAAATCACTTATTTATTGTTACTCCAGCTTTTTTACCTTCTGGTAACCAAGCTGGTGTATCTATTACATAGCTGGCTAATTAGGTTCCCCTTAGGTACTGTTCCCCTTATCAGTGTTAGATATTTGAAAATATATAACTATTTCTATGCAAAAAGAGTTAACAATAGAAACTTTATGAACAAAAATACATTTATTTAGACAATTTTTGCCTGTTAGCTCTTACAAAAGCAAGTTCTCCTCTTTCACTAACAGATATTAACATTTAAAGAACACCTTAACAACCAACTATAGATGAAACAGTACAGTGAATTACACATTCACAGTATTTTCCATCCTTTGTTTCTTCCACGTGTCTGTTTGAAAGAAAAGAAAGTTGAATCAATGTTTGTCACTGCTGCAACAATGAGTCAGTTCCTTTCAAAAAAAAACTATAAAATATTATATGAGAGGTAGATAATCAGAAACATTTTTTGCAATCAAAAATTTCACAAATGCACATGCAAATGTTTGGCCACGCGAGGTTTAGACGTGTCTCAGATCTTTATATGGTGCTCTGGTATCATAGTGTAATCCAGAGGCTTTATTTGGTGTAAAACAGCGTGTCCACTTCATTTGTGAACTTCTGTTTTCTGCATGTTCCTCTTCACTGCAAACGTGAAACTTTGAAGCTCTTGACTGTTTAAAAGTGAAAATCTAAATCAGGCTGAATTGCACATGATGCCTGTTTTTTAAAAAAGAAAAGAGAAACTCTGTATCAATCACTTAAATTTAATTCATGAGCCTTTAATGAGACTCTAAGCTTTTTTTTTTGTTTTTGATGTCACCATTGTGTCCATGAAGGCTGTGATAACGTGGTGATCCTGTGGAACGTGGCTCGTGGCGACGCGGTGGTGAGGATCGACACCGTGCACACTGACCTCATCTACAGCGCCTGCTGGAACAGGGACGGCTCCAGGATTCTCACCTCCTGCAAGGACAAGACCCTGAGGGTGCTGGACCCGCGCAAGGGCACCGTCCTCTATGTAGGTTTCCTCTGATCGGCCTTCGCTATCTCGCTCTGTCACCACCATCACTTCAGTGTCACAGAGGAAGTCTTTAAAAGTCACGTTTCTGCACAAAGATCTTGAGTAACACTGGCCACACTCAGCAGAGCTGCACCAGTTATTTTTATCATTACTGATGAATCTACAGGGAATTCTCTTAAATGCTCATAAAAAAGATTTATTTTTTGGTTTTGGCCTTTTGCTGTATGACTAAACCAGGAAACTACCAAATATAGAGTTTTTCAGTTGATTTGTTGATAATGATGATGGAAAAAGAGAAATAAAAAAATTAGTTAATATTGCACTTTTATTTTGAAAAGTTTTTCTTTCTCCATATAATTTGCAATTTTCTTCCACTTTGCTACTCTGCGCCACCTCTCGCCTGCAGGAGAAGGAGAAGCCTCATGAGGGCTCCAGGCCTGTCAGGGCGGTGTTTGTGTCCGACGGGAAGATCCTCAGTACCGGCTTCAGTCGCATGAGTGAGAGGCAGGTGGCGCTGTGGGATCCGGTGAGTGTCAACAACTGACAGAGTCAGTCTCAGACAAAGCATCTTGCTTACTGAACTTTATGATTCATAATCCTTAGTCATGTCTTAAATTCCTCTGAGCATGTGGTTTGAGATCTCTGGGACATAAAATGTGTATTCGTTAATGTTTGAAAATTTAAAAAAAATAAAATGTAGCACGTCTTTGGGACTTGTATTCCTAAATTCAGAGTGGGGTCCAGTTTAGTCACACTTTCCCACCTGAAATAAAGACAAAACAGTCTCATAAAAGAGTTGTAACCTTTCTCTGAGATAAGACTCTGGGCTTATCCTCAAACAGATTTTGTAAGATGACATGTGCCCCAACTTTAATATTGAGACTCTTTTCTTTTACTTAAAAAGCTGAGTTGCAGAGCACAAAACGCCTCCAGCGTCAGCTTTCCTCCTTCAGCACATGATTGTAAGAGCAGCCTGCTGTGCTGAATTGTACTCGTGAATCATTTTGACCTGTTACACAATAAGTAAAAACCCTTTTATAGTGCGAAAATCTTTACAGCTGAACCTTAATGGTGGATTCCAAACTTTAGGTGTTTGCCTTTAGGGAGCATCTCTTCGCATTTACAACACCACTGTTTCACAACAGCCAGATTACAGTATTAAGTGTCTGTGCTGAAATATTAGCCTCAATTAAATCCTCAGCTTACCTGCAGTCTGCTGGGTACATGTGATGCTAGAGTACATGTGATTAATTGCTAAATATTTCTCTATCCTTTAACAGAAAAACTTTGGAGAGGCACTGACCCTGCAGGAGCTGGACACCAGCAGTGGCGTCCTCCTGCCATTCTTTGACCCAGACACTGGCGTCGTCTACCTCTGTGGCAAGGTTAGATTTAGATTATGAAACAACAGCCTTTCTGCATCACTACCACCCACACAGACTCAGTCAGCCCTCTTGTTGATCCTGTCATTTTCACAGGGAGACAGCAGCATCCGTTACTTCGAGGTGACAGATGAAGCTCCTTATGTCCACTACCTGTCCATGTACAGCAGCAAGGAGAGCCAGAAGGGGATGGGGTACATGCCCAAGAGGGGCCTGGAGGTCAACAAATGTGAAATCGCCAGGTAATGGCATATCTCAGTGGTTTTAGCTATGCAGGCAGCAAGGTGACCTCTTTAACACCTTTGTGAAGACTTTATGGGCTCAGCCGCTAGCTTGGGGTCATAGTGAAGAAAACATGAAGATTATGAGATCATTATAGGCCTCACAGGATTATCCAGGATGTGCTGGATCATTATTCAGTGACCATGTGGTTTCACAGTGAATCCATGCCTCACATCTGCTTTCAAAACACCAAGATGGCGAAAGCTTAAGCACTCATAACACTTTCCAAAGCAAATGGTGACTTCACAGTGTCTGCATCCATCTTTTCTGCTTCCTCATTCTCTTAATGCAGAATGGGATGGCACCCACAACATCAACTTGATACTAAAAGCACTGTTAGATGAGCTCCCAGCTTACTGTTCAGCTCTTTAACATTTTGAGGGCAAAATCTTTCTTCTTCCTCCAAATTGAAGCGTATTATTTCAGCCTAATCTGACACAACAACCTAAAATACGAACAAACTATTTTAATTTCAGATTCTACAAGCTGCACGAGAGGAAGTGTGAGCCTATAGTCATGACCGTGCCACGCAAGGTAAGGTTTTAGCAAATCCTAGGTTTTAGGTTCATGGTTCAAGAAAATCTGTGCGGAATTTCAACTCTGACTCTCTTTTTTTTGTCTCTGCCTGTGCAGTCGGACCTGTTCCAGGAAGATCTGTACCCAGACACCGTCGGGCCCGAGCCCTCGGCCGAAGCTGATGAGTGGTTTGAGGGAAAAGAGGCCCCGCCTAATCTGATATCCCTGAAGGACGGGTTTGTAGCTACGACTAAAGCTAAGGAGTTCAAAGTTCACAAGAGTCTCCTGAAGACCACCACTGCTTCTGCAGGGAATCAGCATGACAGCAGCGGGGTGAGTCTTTTAGATCCACAATGTTTTGCTTCTGTTTTAGCTGCAGATAATAAGTGAATGAGTTTTAGGAGTTAGACTTTCCTTAATTTATTTCATAACTGATTTATGAGTCTTTAAACTTTGCTTTTGGTGTCTCAGTTGCAAATTTATTTTTGACTTTTTTGGAGAAATCTGTCAATGATTACATTATTGGCTTCAACCAAACCTTGATGGCTAATTAGACCATCAGCTAAACATGAGCAACTCCATGACATCATTGGACTCCACCCAATCACAAGTGTGTCTCTGTCCCTCAGGAGGTTCAGTCTTTGAGGAAGGAGGTGAAGGACTTGAAAGAAGCGCTAGAGGAGCTGACCACGCGTGTGAAAGAGCTGGAGAGCAAGCATTAAGCGGCAAGAAAGCGACAAAGAGCAGAAATCACGCGAGAAGAGTGGAGCAAAAACTACAGCGAGAAAACTTTTGTTAACTTTTGATTACAGTGAGACAAAGGGAGAGATTAAGATGGTAGATGTCATGAAACTATTTTTTAGCGTAAAGCTTGAATTTGTCTATTTGGTTTGTGTGATCAATTTGAGAAAACAAGAACCATAATATATGCTTTTAGTTTGAAATAAAATTGTCTGTATTTTCAAAGTACATTTTGACCCCTTTTTTTCTTTCTTTTGAAGGAAACACACATGAAATGCATACACGCACTTTATTTTGACCCCATTTTAATCATTTATACTCATTACCGTACCAAATGTGAAACAAAATAAAATGAGTACAAACAAACATCTCATGATTATAAAATATACTGTGGACTTTTGAGAACATATCAAGAGAGAAACACGCGCACCAGATGTTTCCTGAGGTTCACTGAGGTGCATTTGGTTAGACTTTTAAAGAAGAGATAATAAAAATATCAAGGAAAAAAAGACAAGAAGAGCATTGATTAACATTCAAACTGTAAAATATGAACCATCTAAAAGGCCTTTGATTATTTAATTGCTCAACAAATTAAATATATTTTATGCTATAATTGAAACCAAAACTTTAAACTTTACAAAAATCTTGCAAATTTAATGTGGACTTTACAGCCGTTACTTTCATAGCTTTACATCACCAGCAGCTCTATGAATGTGAAAGTACAAACTGCAGTGAGAATTTAATATTTACATTTTTTGGGTTTTTCCCCCCAAAAACATTCAACCGGTGTTGTCTACTTTATCACTTCCAGTCCGACTAGATCACCATTCCCTCCTTTCTCTCAAACACCAGTTCCTTTTAAAACACCACTACACGTAGTTTTTGTTTGGGGCTGAGGCGCTGTTGCTGTAATACTTGGCTTTTCCTCCTGTGTTGCCTTGCTTGGGCCTGCTGAAGCAACAGAGCAGACCTCCAGCTATGATGAGCAGCACACCTGCAGCCCAGCCTACAAAGATGCATGCTCCCATCTCCATCCTTGGGGAAGAACTCAACAGGGGGGTGTAGAAGTCCCTCACGGTATTGTGTGCAAACCAGCTGACAGGGATGATTACCAGGATGCCAGCCAGCAGCATGCCCACCCCGGCCACCAGGCTGATCTTGGGCTTGACGTCTTCGTTTTCCACACAGGTGGTAAAATCGGACCCGCAGAAAAGAACGAGCAGGCTGAGGCAGCAGAGCATGCCGCTGATGATGGTCAGGGCTCTGGCAGCCTGCCGGTCTGCACCCAAATCTAGCAGGGATTCGAAGTTCTTGCACTGCTGCTGGCCAGTACTCTGCACCACACAGGTGGTCCACAGGCCCTCCTGACTTCTCTACTCACACGCAGAGAGGAAGAAATATACACTTATAGACATCATTTCATGACATGAGGCAAACTGAGTGCTACATAATTAAATCTCATACACGTAGAACATTTATGAAAAATTGAACTGTAAACATTCACTTACTCAAAATCAAGTAAAATAAGCTCAATAAACAGAAACAATCCAATATTGCTTATACAACACTACACACATATGTGTAATTACCTCTGCTGTCACAATGTTGGATCCTGTGAAGGCCGACACTCTCCAGAGCGGGACGGCACAGCATACAACAATCCCAATCAGGCCCACAACCCCGAGGGCCACACATGCCATCTGAACTACAGCAGATCCCATTCTATAAAAGGCAAAATGGTGTAAAGGCACAGGAGCATCACTAAAAGCTTTTCATTGTTACTTTACAGTCTATTTAATGATGTTCTCCTTCTGTCTTTGGCTTTAAAAAGCTCATTTTCTAACATCTGCTGAATGTTTCTCCAATATTTTTGCTGTATCTGTTTTATTAATCTGCTATGATAAATATATATATTTTAAAAAATTTAATTCACCACTTCTGATTTGCAGCACTCATTGTGTTGGTTAGCTGTGGAGTTGCTTTAAGTCTCCATCGCTGATTCACAATATTACATGTGGTGCTTTAGCCTTACTGCTGGGTGGGTCCTTCCTTTGTGGTCGTGTAGGTGAGGAATCATGTGGGTAAACAATACTCTGACAGGCCCTCACAGAAAACATGGCTTTGGGGCAATGTTTTTAAAACAAATTCATGTCCTGAGAGGTCCAGGAGCGCTGAATCTCCACCCAGGAGACGCTGAGCTGCCACATCTGGGCGGAGCTCTTCATACTCTGAAAATCTCTGCTTTACCTGATTATTTGAAGGCCATTATATGAGTCATCATCATACAAAAGGTAAAGTTTGAGTCATAAATGCTGGAAGTAAGACAGACCTGTAGTGAACAGATTAACTGAGGAACAAAAAACCCTTGTTTTCATGAAAAGTGTAACATTTAAAGTTACATATTTGAGCACAAATTGGAGGGATTTTTTTAATCCACTTCAAATCAAGGGGGTGTTACAATCATTACCATCAGATAAAACAAGTATAGGGACACTTTTTCTCGCATTCTTTAAACCTTTTTCCGTTACCCAAAATGTATCGTATTGATGATCATCATTAAAACTAGCATCCAACAACTTAAATTAGGTGAAATAACGAAAAAAGATCTCGAAGTCCAATCAGGTGTGTACAGGATTAACAGGAGGGGACTGCACTGAGCAAAAATACTCCGTGTTTAAGTGTAACTAACTTTCAGAGCAGATTAAACCCTGAAAATAAATCTGATTTGAGTTAATCCTCATTAAGACTGATTTCTGAGTTTTATTGTGACCGCAGGTGGGACTCGTGAAATCTTTAGAAACAGAAAACAAAAAGAAAAGCAGGCCTTTCAAACTATTTCAACCTTTTTTACTCTCACAGCTGTTTATTTATTTGCACATTTTAATTTCCCCTCTTATGTCCATTATGAAAGACTATTTATTTTATTATGATTCTCATAATTTTATTTGAGTAATTATCAAATTAATCCTCAACCAACCCTTTCATCCTCAAGCCTTTTCAGATTTCGGTCTCCTTTCAGAGCTCAGGCAGTCCTTTTAAATAAAAAGTGGATAAATAGATTCCTACCTTTTTTTAAAATGGAAAAAAATTAGGTTAGATTTCAGTGGAGATGCTTCTTTTGTTTTCCTGTCTGCGTGTTGTCTCGAAGATGCTGTTTCCTGTTGTACAAGTCTTGTACAGACAACATGGGACATATATGGAGAAATGCGAAGGTGTGGGCGGGGCTGAGCACAAACATGGGAACATAGATGATGGAAGGACCACAAGACCTGGCTGGACATGCCCTGTAGCATGCTCTGTACTCACTGAACTCTGCTGTGGAGACAAGGAGCGCTTACCTAATTTGCATCAGGGGAAAAAACGCCACTAGGAAAAAGATTATTATGTCTCAGCACCAGAAGTCATAAAGCACATACAGAGGTTTGTGGGATTGTAGTCATAACAGTGATGCTGATGCTAATTAAAATATTTTTGGTTGTTGCTATTACAAATTGCCTAGAATAGAAAAGTGAGTCATCTGAATGACTCCTCTTTTTTTCCCTCTGCATTCCCAGTCTACACAATTACCACCCACCTTTCCTTACCTGCATCCCCCCTCCTCTCACTTACGCACCTACCTCTGTTGAAACTCTGATGACGAGTGTACGGAGATCAGTTTTGGAAACCGAGATGGAATGGGTTTATTTACGTAAGACCATGAGCTGGGTTTCATGGATCATGAGGACATGAAGAAATAAAAAGGAATGTGGCCTCTATTGTTGTTTGTTTTTGCCTACACAGCTGAATTTTACTGTATTTTCACAGAAACTGAACATCAGCTGTGAACTTTATATCAATGAGAATCGAGAACAAACCAAACAGAACAAGAAAAAACTGTTATTTGTTCTTTTTTAATTAGTAAATGCCTTGAATACCAACATGGGGCTTGTCCTGGCCCAGTTTCATCACAGTGCTCCAGTTGTGGAAAAGGATCTTCTGCTCACATGTTCGCTGTTGTCCACTGTTGTGTTTCCCCTCTTATCTCCAGTTCAGAGCTGTCTGTGTGATGGAGCTATTCTGAAGAAGGTTTTCACTTGATTTCTGTTGTTTTTCTGTTCTTTTCATTTTTGTGCCATAATTTTGACATATTTAGGGAGCCCACGCAAGATTTACCTTAAAAATATAAATATTTTCCAAATCACAGGCCCCTGACGTGCATCAATATTATGCGCTTTTTAAATTTGTGTGATTTTTCCTGCATTTTTCAGACCTTCTAACTTGTTTACTTGAGGAGATATCCATGTGAAATCTTCAGGGCTCAAAAACACATTGTGGAAACCTAAACCCACTCTGAGTGTCCTAATCTAAAATCAAAATCAGCATTTCTTTCCTATAACTAACTCTGAGCGTGGGATTTATCATAGCTTCGATAGCAAAACTGCATTAATTAATGTGCATGACTCAGACGAACAGAGACAGTGAATACTTGATATGTTTTTGTATAATTCAATGGAGGAAAAAGTGTTTGGGGCTAACTTTCAGAGGCCATGTCACCATGTGGGATAGGTGGCAAAACAAGGTCTTCTTCTATCTACATTTTGATGCCAGGCTCATCTTCTAGTCATCATTCCTGCTGTGTGAAAATTATGTGTTAAAGTTGCATTTATTTGACATTTGTGCATAAAATGGAGAATCTTTGTCAAAATCTCTGCAATTTGAACATGCAGAAGGAACTGGATCACAGAGGGTCTCTGGATCAATGGATGATCTGAATATGCGCTAGAAGATGAAGATGAGCAATCACATGATTCCTTTTAAAGTTTAGCATAAGGAAGTAAAACAAAATGCCACAAACTGAACAGGCAATGAAGCCACAAACAGCAAAGAGAGCATCCACTGATCCTTAGACCTGTATATTAATATTTCTGCTTAAAAGCAGTGTTTGAAAAAATCCTTCTGAATAAAAATTTGATTTTAGTTTTATATTGTGACTCTTGGAGTTGGTGTAAACCTAGTTTGATTGGAGTTTAAGTGTGTTTTACTCCACTGAAACTTTCTTGTGGTTATCTCTGTGCTAATGAAATCATGAAGGCTCAAAATGATGGAAAAAATGTGGCAAATTTCAGCCCATATGTACTTCAAGAACCTATAAATCTTAAAATGATTTATGATTGTGATAATAGTCAAATTTAGCATGCCTTCCCTAATGAAGTGGAGATACCATCTAATTATTCTGAGAAGGTTCTTAGATTGATTTATTTGAAACAGTGTAAAGGAGACAAAGTAGGAGACTAACAACATAAATGTCCGCTGTATTTTTATTTGAAAGTCATATTTACAGTTGTTCTCCTCTTGCTCTCTGAAAGTGTGTGCCTTTGTGTCTTTGGCGTTGATTTTCCTCATTAAATAAGCCTCAAAGCCTCTGGACTTCTTTTATGCCTTAATGCTCTAAGCTGTAAGACAGACAGAACAAGGACTGATGGAGAGCAATAAAATGAGATCCTCACATTTTGAATCAGACCACCAGACTGAGAAGATAACACCTCCCACCTGCCAAATGCTGATAAATTCTGCAAGCAGCCCAATCCAACAGCCACATCATCAGGTAATCACATCGTTTAAAGGTGATGCATTTTGGAAAAAACAACCTACTGACACACAACTATTAATGACAGGATGATGCACCATCAAGCTGGTTGCCACCTGACCAGAGGAAACTAGCTTGATGTCGTTAGCCTTAAAAGGAAGTCTTGTTTGGTTAGGATAAAATTTTAAAATGATCATCTACAAGTTAACAAAATCAGGAGAAAGATATGAAACCTCTTTTAATGTCACAGATGCAAAGACACAGTGAACAAGGAATAATACTTCTAATTTTATGTGCACTACACATTAAGAGATACATTCCAAAAACATTCACATAGGCCAAGTGAAAGACACTCGTTGCTACTTATTTCTTGTTATTTTAGCGATTAATTCAATTACGTTTTATTTTATATAACTCAGAATCATAAACACAATATTTTAGCTTTACACATTCAGTGGGTCTACTGTAATTTGATTGTGCAACCACAATTCCCTGCTCACAGCGGAAAATACACAAAACCACATGTAAAAATGTAAGTAGAGAGAAGTATGTTAAGTATATAGATCGAACCACTTGTGTAGATCTAGAAATACTTCTAATTGTTTCTCATTGTCGCTTTTGTGTGGCAAAGGGACCCTTTGGTGGCCCAGTTCTTGCTTTAAAGGGTCTCTATCCAAACTATGTCAGCAGAATGTCCCTCAGATTGACTGAGGGATCAATACTGTAGGGGTCAAAGAATTCTGGGTTTTTCTTTGTTAAAAATAGATTTTTACCAAAGTCCTTCTAAAGTCAAGCCAGTTGGCAGTCACCTTTAAACACATTCAGAGACTTTGAGTTCTATTTTGAAGTATTATCAAAATTAAATTTAATGTCACTAGTCATCTAGGCATAAAAATTAAAAAATGTAGAATCATGCTTTTCACATGAAACTGTACTCTTACTTTTTATTTAGTTTTGGACTTTTGTTTTTGTATCAGACTGTTTATTTTCCATAGTGGCTTACAGCTGACTGTAACAGATGACTGACAGTACTAATGAAAAGATGCACAAAAGCCCTTTGTATTATTCGTGCGCATTTCACCACATTGACAGACCTTTTTATCGTTTTATTTCGTTTATTAAACACACACTTGTGTGTGTCAGATTTTTGCTTGTATTAAAAGCCTCAACTTCAATTAACTAAGATGCATAACTAAGATCAAAGTGTGGTTTTAGGGTTTAAAGTGCAGTTCCACGTCGACACACTGGGTGGCGCGCTTTGAGCTTTAATTTAAATCTTCATTGATGCCATTGTAAAGTGCTGTAGGCGGTGGCTAAAAATAAGACGGACCCAGTGTGTATCCAATCAGATGCGAATATTGGGGAGCTGAGGTCTGCGATTGACCAATCGCTTTTTGAGAAACGTGTGAAGACCTCGGTTTGATTCACCCTCCTGTGTTACCGTAGACGCTTCGCTAGAAACGGCCCTCTTTTAAAGTTCCTGGGGGAAGAGTGGGGCGACCCGGACAAACCGAGGGGAAAAGGGCCAAGATCGAACTCAGGGGATAAATATTTACACAGATTTCAACACGGGAGGATTAATATTAAACCGGACACAAGGTTTGATTATTTAGCTAACGTTTGCTCACTAGCCAAGGTTCAGTTTTGCTGCTGCTAGTTTATGATACTTAGCTAATAGCTACCTAGCTAGCAGAAGCTCGGTTAAGCTCATTGACTGTTTTTTGACATTGCTCGACTAGCAAGTGTGACTCATTCAGTGAATTACGACATTATAATTTGAGTAACTCTCAGCGTCCATTCCCCGTCTTTCCCTCACAGAAATCTAAGGTGAGACACAGAAAACCATCGTCTTGAGCCCGAGAACGTCAGAAAATAAAGAAAATGGCGGAGCCGGACAAATTAAACATCGACTCTATAATTCAGCGTCTCTTGGAAGGTAAGGAGGATCAAATCCGCGTCACAGCCAAGTGTTTGTTATATTAGGGCATGTCTTGGTGGCAGTGAATTGTGTACATCATGTAGGTCAGCTGCAGTTAAAAGCGGACACAGTGTGTTGTAGTAGCCTACTTAAGATCGCTCTACTCTCAGGCTCGGTGGCTGGTTTTGGATCAGCGGTTGAAACCAAAACAACAGTGCTCTTTATAGATTGTTTAGCAAACCGTAAAGATTGGGGGTGCTGGTTTTTTTTTTTTTTTTTTAATATATTTTTTAAATTTAGATGATTTGCTGTCGTGCTGTCTACAAAAGAAGGGAAACGCGTGACGTTATAGAGTGCTGTAGAATTGGAAAAGATGATCATTACTCGCCTATTTATGCAAATTACGCATTCTGATGCGCTATTTGCGTAGGGATATTGTGCTTTTACCTGTGTGTTTTTTTTTTTTTTTTTTTTTTTTTTTTTTGTTTTTTTTTCTTCTTCTGAGTTTATGTAGGGGAAATAATCAGACTCGGTAGCCGTAGTGGACTATTTCCATTTTACGTGTTAATTCTCTTTGAGTAAGAGTAGTTTTATTGCTAATATATATTGTAATATATCTATATCACTAAAGCACTTCTGGATGGATGCAAACTGCATTTCGTTGCCCTGTACCTGTGCATGTTGCCCTGTACCTGTGCATGTGCAATGACAATAAAGTTGAATTCTATTCTATTCTATTCTTTTGCAGTCAGCCCCTTCCCCACTAGAGTTGTTGAGTTATTCAGAACGAAATGCAGATTTTGGTTAGTTGGTTTCAGTTAGTTTCCAGATGGGGTTTTCTCATTGTTCACGTTCTTTGTTTCAAAAATGTTTGGTTTTAGTGTCTTTTAGCTTATTTTTTTTAATTTTTTAAATTTATTTATTTTACTGTGGAGGTTATTTGTCAGGGATATTTTCAGAAGTTCAGAATGGATGTCAAAATTAAAAGGTATCTGGCTCACACTACGTGAACCAAAGGTTGTGATAACCAATTTGATCAAATTGTCAACGACTAAAAAATGAGGATATACCTTGTTTTTATTTCAGTTTGCTTAAATGTTCCTTTACAACTGGTTTTACTTTTGATTTTAGTTCTAGTTGATTATAATAACCTTGCTACTCGCTGGCTTGGCTGGACTGTCTGAATTTTTGTTTTTTTGCAACTGCATTTTTGGAGTTCGTTTGTAGTCTGCTTCCCTGAGAGACTTGTTAATGAGCTGTACAAACAAAAATGCTCTGATTGGGACATACTCCATGTACTCCATGTAATGGTTATTTAAACAGGTTAGGATGCCTCTGTACAAAAGACATGCACTTTAGGAGCAGACAGGTGCATACTACAAAGACTAGATGTTCTCAGGTCACGAAAGGTATGTGCAAGACAATCTGCAGTTACACAAATATGAATATGAAGAATGTGCCTTTTTTTGTAGGCCAAGAATTTAAACTTTTGCCTTAGATCACATGTGAGGAAAAGGGCAACCAATAACTTGAATCAAGTTACAGCAACGACAACATATTTTCAAGGTAACATGAAGACCTGTGTCTCTTGTTTTTTGTTTTATAATCTAAAAGTGGTGTTGAAACACAGTTTCAGCTGCCCTCAAATGGCATCAATAAGTCTGTCCTCCATTTCAGTGTAAAGTGAATTTCCACAGGTGTTTTTAATTTCCTGGAATCAGGATTTGCCTTGTTTTATATTCATTTACATGGTCTTCGTATGTAATTATGCAGTGGTAAAACAGATTTGCATTTGGTATAAACATACCATGAAAGATGCATTTAATGTTAGTCTGCAGTGGCAATAACTAGGCCTAATTTAGAAGTGCAGTTTTTTTTAGAAGCCTTGTAAAATATATTAGGGATGTTATGATACTTAGAAAAATTATAAATATAATTTATATAAAAATACAGATTATAAATGCCTGGAAAACTGTAATACTCAATAAAATGCTTAATACTGTTTTTGATACCATGAAGTTCGAACCATACAGACAGCCAAAACAAACAGACAGTGAGATAACTGTAGGGTGAGCGTGTATGGCAAATATTTCAAGATTGGGAATTTAAAAAAACAAAACAACAAAACCTATAATTTAGGTTGTCTGAGGTAGCGCTGTTCGTCCGAGGACTTGACAGCATATTTCTGTTGCTGAACAAATATAGCGGGTAAGGTCGGCTGACAGAGTTTTTCTCTGTTTCAGTCTGCAAATTTAAGAGAACACAACATGTTCAGACACACACAGTAATATCATCCTGTTAAATTAACATTGTTTATGTTATATATGGGCTGGACTGATAACTTTTGCTGACTGGTTTCACATTAACATTATAATTTTGTTATTAGCTACACTAGCTAGCCACCACCTTAATGATAACCTAACATGATGCTATTGTGGCTATTTAGCACAGATTTTATGTTTGATACCCTTCCTGATGCAACTCTCCCATTTATTTAGGCTTGGGAATGGCATTTGGAGTACACTAGCTTGTGGACCCCTCGATTCTGGGTTTGTGTCCATTGAATACCGGCTAATATTAATGTATGCACTAGCCAGATTAACATTAATGACTGTCTGATAATGGAAACAAAACTGACCTCTTGAAAATTTTCAGTGTTTTTAAACATCAAGTACTGTTCAGCTGCTAGTGAGGGGAGGGGCTGTGTGTGCCCCTCTTCACCCTGCTGCCTTCTGGCAGGAGATAACGGAGCATTCGGGTCCTCACTGCCAGACTGCAAAACAGTTTCTTACCCCACGACTCCCGAACACTCAGTGACTGGACTGACACACACACACGTCACTACCTCAAGGACTAATCTGCACAATCACACGCACACTATTGTACATCAAGTTACTTTTTTCACAATGCTCAGTCTTTTGCACAACTTACTGTCATTGTTGCACTTCTGCGTGTTAGACTGTCTGTTTTGTGGTTGGGTTTTTTGTGCAATTTTTGCACACTTGCACTTTATGTAGTCCTTTGTTGATTGTCTGTTATATGTAGCAGCATGGTCTTGGAGAAATGTCTTGCTTCACTGTGTAGTGTTCCACTGCAAATGGTTGAAATGACATTGAAGCCACTTGACTTGAACTGGAGGAGCTAAAGATGGCACTGTGGTATCAATGCTCCTGCAAATGAGTATGTAATCCAAAAGTAATTTTTAGTGTTGATTAGCATCTGACAGTCTCTTAAAAAAACAACAAAAAAAACAAACAACCATACACAAGACAGTGCCGCAGTGAGATACCATCGCTGCTGATAAACAGTGCTCTGTGATAGACTCAAGGGCATCAGTGTAAACAGTATCACCATAATCAAACAGGGGCAAAGTTTTGGATAGTACAGTGAAAGTGAAACAACAGCTCCGTAAAGAAAAATGTGTTTATAATAAAAAAAAAAAAAGTTTTGTCTTCCATTTGGGTTTTAAAAGTGAGTGTAGCATCCTGCCAGAGTCCTAAGTGTTTAACAATATTGTAACAAACTGTTTCAGTGTTATTACCATAAAAGGTCAGTACTGTTTGGGACTCCTTGCTGCATTTGCTCCACTGCTGCTTTTAAGCACAGTACAAACTGCTTACGTCACTTCTTTGTTTCTCAAAACAAGAATTGCATTAGTATTAAAATTTATTGAAGCTATGTTCTTACTGTAAAATATGTAGTTGTTGTAAACAAATGCATTGCAATTGCATCACAAAAATCCCGAGACATTCCTGAAGCAGATATGAAGCAAGCAATATTCTGTGTTTGCTCTACATGCTAACTGTCCTGGAAATACTTGCTTTAAATCTAACTGCTCACTGACAAATTTGTCGTGGCTTTAAGTGTGTGCGAAATAAACAGGACTGTTTTATCTTCACATCCGTGCTGTGGTTGTGTAATAGGAGCCCAGAGGACATCAAACAGAAGAATAAATGTACTCAGACCCAGCGGTACAGTTCAAACTGCGGTTAGAAGAAACTAGGTTGTGACCTCCTGTAGTTGTCCTTGCATGTCAGTGCACTGGGCACAGCAATTATGAATTTTCCCATGTGAAACTGCTAAAATGGAAAAATCTTTTTGTTATTATGTCACTGGAGCAACATTAGAAGTGTTGTTTAGATTTTCATTTGTGTAGTAAAGGCTACTTCATATATGTATATAAAAATAGGCTTTGCTGCTTTTATTTTAAGGCCCAAATGTGTTTTGTGGCTCCATGCACATAGAAAAGTTATTGACCTCTGATATAACCTAGCATGACAAATCACAAAATTACTTCAGGGTGCTTTATGGATGAGGTAAATCTCTCCCACACAGTGTGATTCATTGAAATTATGCCTTTAGGGGCCACCTGATAGCCGAGTGGTTGGAGGCCTTACCACAGGGGTATAAATGACGTCAGTAGTCAGTCTCCAGTTTGATTCCCAGCAGGTCGAACCTTCACTCTCCACCACTGCTTTCTGTCTCTCTCTACCACTGCAGCTTTCCAAAAGATGCAAAAAAAAAAAGTTATTTTGACCAGTAAATTGAGAAATAACATTTGGGATAGAGTTTTATCCCAGAATCACTGCTGTTAATAAATATGACCTTAGCCCTCAGTTTGTTTACCTTCTTTAAATATAGGCCCTGCATGATCAGCCTAAGCTGAGCTGGTGGAGGTGATTGGGATTATGTACAAATATGCATGTGCAGTCAAAGTACCTCCCAGAGAGAGTGTGCCTTTGTGGGCCATGCTGGCTGCTGCTGCTGCTGGAGTGTTTTGTACATAGATTGTTGTACTTGGGCTGTGATAAGACTGTCTGCCAAACAGAGGAGAAGGCAAACACGCCTGATAATGGCTGTATTTATATCCACTTATGTAACTACCGTGACCTTTTTTTATCCACATTGGTGAGGATAACCACTCGTAAGCTGATATTTGTATTCTCAGCGTTCTGTTAAAGGCGGCAGACTCCCACTGCAGGCACTACATCAAAAGGTTGAGAAATTATCCTCATGCTAGTTCAGTCTCCCATGTGGACAAGGAGGTATCCCTGCTCCATGCTGGCTATGTTTCAAGACCAAACCAATTAAATGTGTTTGGGTAGCAAGTAGTTTCAATTGGATTACTTGCGTAGGTCTAGAGCTAACTGAACTCTTAGCTTGTGCTTCTAGTAGCATGCGTAGCAAGTGTGGCATCACGTAAGCTAGGCCAGAACAGCCGGCATTGAGTGAGGCAGCGCTGGGGCGATTCAACTGTTGATTCCAGCACCCCTGACATCCCCTCAGCTTTCTGCTGTGCTCCATCTCTTTGTTTTCCGCTGCCTGACCAGTGTACTGGAAAGCCTTTTGTCTGCACCCCCTCATGATAAGCTTACTGTTGCCCACTGGCTTGTGTGGCTAACTTTGGAGTAAGCTCTGTCAGTGCTTAGCCTTCTGTAATCCAGGTTTAAAGTGGGAAGCAGCACTGCAGTATTTATATCTACTTTCACTGTTTTTAGTTGTCACTTCAGGACACTGCCATTATTCTCTGTCAGTCTGCTGATTTCTACTCTCTCCATCCCTTTTAAAAGTGCTCCGCAGCCACTGTTAAAACCTGGATTATTTTGATGTGAGATGGCCTTTAATTATGTCTCATGCTGTGTTTAGCAACACACAAGTAGTGGCATATCTTTGGAGGCTTATTCAAAGCCCATAAATGATTTTTGAATTCTTTAAGTGTAGTTAATGTGGTACTGTAGTATGTTTATTTATGTTGGTCATTGTGCGGTGGTGTCTGCATCGCTTTTGGATCACAACTTACTGTTGGACCTGATAAACAATTAACAACAGCTACTTTTATTGAAAAGCAAAAAGTAGAGAAGTTTTCAAACAGGACTGCGTCTACACATTTCCTGTGTTATCAAAACAAGAAAAAGAACACTTACACTGGCAGAATACAAGCCATGTTATTAGCATGATGAATAAGCGAGAGCTGTAGTAATAATCAGCTGTATTAATAAATATTCGCCTTCCTCTTCTTTAAATATGACAGTGATAATAAGGGCATAACATGGCTGCTTGCTCTGATCTTCATCTTCTGTGTGTTGCTTCGTGGATAACAGGATTGTTTTTAAAGGTTATGAATGAGCCTGCAAAAAGTGTTTGACAACTTTACTGTTACAGCTCAGCTGCTTCAGATTCACTAGTCAGTACTTCTTAAATGTTTGGTCTTACTAATGGCATCTGTTACCATGGCAGAGAAATGCACTTTAACCACAAGGGTATGTTCCAAGTTTAATGAAACAACATTTTTAATACAGAGATCAAATCATTAGCACTGCTCTGGTGTCATTAGAATGGCATTTCATTTAAATGTGGCTTTGTGAAGTTAAATTGACTGACATGGGGCATGTTTGAAGTGGGTTTTTGACGAATTGCTTAATGGTTAGGACATGAAATTGGGGTTTTTCCTGGCACTAAATGGCCATTTGGGGTGATGTAATCATACACAAATGCGCAACTGATCTTTGTTACCTTACTCAACAGAAGGTCATCATGTTGTTTGTGGTCATTTTGCTGATTTACCTTTCGTGGAAGGTCTTGTTTTTGATTAGCCTTGATGATCTTTTTTTTTTTTTTTCTTTCTTTTTGTGTTCACTACAAAAAGCTCGTGAACATAGGGTGAGGGTAGGGATGCAGATTGACCGGTAAATTGAGAACTTCACTTTTATGCTCAGCTCTCTTTTTTTACCATGTGGACTGGTAGCATCTGCATCGCTGCAGCTGCAGCACCATTTGTTCTGTCAATCTCCCGCTCCCTTCACCCCCTCACTAGTGAACAAGATCAGAGATACTTGAGCTAAAACCTTTGATTGTATCTACATGCCATATTGAAATTCAAACTTTTTAAAAATAAACCAGCCTACAGCTTTTTTTTTTTTTTTTTTTTTTTTTTTTTTTTTTTTGTAATTGACAGATACAGTGAAGAAATGACAGGAAAGCAGAGGGAGAGAGAGACGGGGGAAGACATGCGGCAAGGGGCCGCGGCCCGCGGGTCAAACCTGGGCTGGCTGCTCTCAGCCGTACGGCACGTGATCGCCTGCTCAATGCACCGAGCTAAACTGGCGCCCGGGTATCAGACTAAGTTAACAGTTCATCCGCATATTTTGATACAACTTCTGGAGGCTTGCTGCAGATTCTTCACGGTGTAAAACAAATGGCGGTGGATGGAGCAGATATAAAGTTTACTTCACGTTGGAGTTTGTTGATCGGGTGGTTTGATGAAGGACTCCTGCTAGCTTTTTTTCCCGGCAAAGGTTTTAAAGGTGATCACAGGAACAGCGCTCCTGTTTTGGACACTAGATACACGTTTTTGGGTTGTTGTTTTTTTTTTTCTTCTCACTCAGCCTGAGCTCACTCTCGGTAATGGCTCCGCCTCTTTGCTCTTCACCGTGTGTAAACAGACTCTGGCGCAGTGTTAAACCTCTGATAACATAACACAACAGTGATGACGTTGGCAATGTTTTTTTGGTGTGTGTGTGTGTGTGTGTGTGTGTGTGTGTGTGTGTGTGTGTGTGTGTGTGTGTGTGTTGTTGTTTTTTTTTTTTGTTTTAACAACAGAAAGGGACTGCTTGACTCTGTATTCAATCGTTGCCCTTAAAGACGTTTGTATTGCAGGTCCGTTTTCACTCGCAGATGTGGGTGTAATGCTCAGATTTACATCATTTGACACGTCAGCACACTACAGAGCCGTGTGTTAAACGAAGCCTCGAAGCAAAGAATTTGTATCAGGAATTTTTTATAATCGAATTATTCGAAATACTCTATGAATCGTTGCAGCGCTACAAGGAGCAGTTTAAATATAATTACACAGTTTTGGCTGAGCTTGTTTTGAGGTTCATCAGCAGCAGGTATAGCCATCTCAAATGTTTAATATTGTCAGAGAAATCCAGTGTGAAAAGGGCTGCCCTGCATTGGTTTGCTCTTTTTGGTATGTAAAAGGGAAGTGTTTATCTCTGAGCCGTTGTACACCTGACAGCCATTAAATCAGTACCATTAGAGAGAGCTCTGTTTACCTGCAGCTTGAATATAATTGTCACTCAGATTGTTGGAGGTAGTTGTTTCCATAAAGTATATTACTCTGTTCATTAGCCTGTGTAGAAATGTACTGGGTGGGAATGAGACTCCTCATTAGAAGGCTTATACAGTTTGTGTCAGGAGCTGCTTTGGCATCAAGCAGCACATGTACGAGCGGGGGTGTGATTGATTCTGTCGCCGATACAAACAAACCTGATTCCAAACTCCATCGCAAGCAGTCTTGTGTAAGTGTGCAGTGGACTGAATTGCAGATTAACATGGCATCACATCCACACCCTGCAGCTGGTGTGTCAGTGGACAAATATTTTGGTCTGAATCATTTCACACTGCCTGTGAGACTCCCAGATACTTTTTTCCCCTCTTCCTGTGGCTGTCATTTACATCACACTCCTACCTTTTCTAGCATTAAAGCTGTGTCGGCGACTGCTTTATGTGATGTGGCTCCGACAGTTTGTCAGGAAAATTAGTTGGACTTGTTCAAGTCTTTATCGTGACTGTGTGGCAAGTGTGAAAACACATGGCTGAACACACACTAGACAAACCTGCTGAATTCTTAACATCCCATCAGCAAAGGCTCTCTGTGACAGAAACTGAGTTTTTTGTTTTAAAAAATTTTATTTTAAAAAAGACGCTAACCAGGATGGTCAAAAAATACAAAATTTTTGGTCATAATTACTCAAGCTTTTTGTTTATCACATGGGCAAAAATAACAGGAAAACTGTTAGCACAGATTCTTTGTCTTAATTATATGCTTACTAATTGTTCCTGAACATTTTCATATCCCATGGACTTGTTTTGAGCCCGTTTACATATAATCATGTTTCCTGCTAGTCATTAAAGTCTTACCTGGAAGATAAAAGTTAAAAATTAGGTTTTCAAAAGCCTTTTTTTTTTTTTTTCTCACAAGATTGCTGTAAGTATTAAATTTGCAGATGCTCAACAATTTGATCCATTTGTTATCATGCATATCTATCATCTCTTACTATCTAGAACAACATGCTAACCTAATGGCATAATTACAGATGTCTTTTACTGGCTTGTTACCAGTTTGACACCACAGGCTGAGTGTAGATGTTGTCGCTACCGCTTTAATTGTGGCTCACTTTGTTGGCCATAAAAGTTACTCCCTATGCCTTAATTCAGCTTTAAGGGTACCTTTATAAAACAAATCCGGTTACCCGTACGGATCAGGAAGCCAAGTGTGCAGTGTTTGACATAACTGACCATGACCTGATAGGCTGAGGACAGTTTAAACAAAGTTGGTGGGGCAAGTTAAGACACCTGCTGGCCTGTTCGGACCACTGACAGTTTTCACCAACCACTACTACTTATGAGTTGGTCTGTGAAGTAAACCAGTTTAAGCAACACTCACTAATTAATATCAATGTTTTTGTTTTCTTCCTCTTCTTGCCCTCGGTAACATATTGTTATGTGCTGAACAGAACATTTCATAGTGGTGTGGAAAATGCAGCAGGAAGGTGACTGCTGCAGGACCCCACAGTGCAAGCATTTCACACATTTTCTGCTAAGAACAGATTAGGGTTTAATAAAAAGTGCAAAATTAAGCACAATTATTATTGAAGTTGAAAAAAGCATCAGAGATGTCATAGTTTCTGGTTAAGCTAGCTAATCCTCTTTGATACAGTAAGCAGCGAAGACAGTGGTGCCACTTAGACGTTGAACACGGGTGGAGTGAAAGAAAATGTTTTCTTGGAAACATTTGTGGGGAAAGAAGCAAGAGCACTTTATCATTTTGCCTGTTTAGTGAGATTAAAGGTGAAGAAAAGCTGTCTTGTGGGCTCCTCCCATCCACTGGAGGTTTGCTTTATGTTATGACAAAGCTAAAGAATAAAGAACAAGTTTTAAAAGGTGTGTGCAGATGAGCAGCTTGTTTCGTTTTCCACCATGGTTAATTTTGGCACATTTTTCAGTTTAACTTTGCTTCATGTTGTAGCTTGTAGCAATGTGTCTACTCGTATATTAAAAACGTAAAACACACTGATGTGGAAGGTCATCACAGGCCAGGCTTGTCATGCACTGGTGGAAGCTCTGAGCAGTAATTGTTAAAGCCACAAACCATAGTCACGTCTTCAAATTCCTTGTTTTGTCTTAAAATTAGTCCAAAGTTCACTGCAGTCATTTGTTTATAAAGAAAACCATGTAGCACAGTTTCAGGGATTAACACATGGCTGGTTAGTTTAGTCGTTCTTTTAAACCTGGAATATAATTTGTTGTTGTTGTTGTTGTTTTGTTTAATACTTTTTGTTAAGATGCATCTGATTTATTTTTTTATTTGGTGTGTGTGTGTGTTTTAACCTGGTAGAGGGCCCTTGATTATGTTTATGATACAGCCTGTGTCGTTGCTTTTTTTTGGAAGACATTGGTTTTACAGCCAGTAGCGTGCCAATCGTTGCTTCTTCACTGTGCATATTTACAGTCCTAATGAAGTGTTTGCTATCTCTTTGCTGCAGCCACATTAGCGAGAAGGGGAAGTGGGTTTCACGTCCTCTAGCTTTGGTTTGAACTGCAGCCTAAGCAGAAAGACATGCTTTTCGAGGTTGTGCATATCTAGCAATTTTCCACTGATCAGGTTTTCTCAGACGCTGCCTCTCGTTGCATACTTCACAAGCTCATGTTGTGGTGTTATGTTTTGGTAAGCATTTAAAAGTGTGTCTTGTGTTAGTACCGTGTTATTTCCAAAATCTGTAGTGTATTATTACCTCCAAATGATGTGTCTACCTGCTAAAGTGTCTGTTGGACTGGTCTGCTAACAGAATTTGTCAGCAGTTGGTTGGTGGGAGGTGTTAATTTTCCAATCTGGTGGTCTGGTTCAAAATCTGAGGATCACGTTTTGATTGTTTTACGTCAGTCTTCATTCAGTCTTATTTACAGATCTCTTCTCTTTGCGATGTTGCTGAATCTCTTAAATTTCTCATCCCTGTGTGGTTTTTTTTGTTTTTGTTTTTTTTACCCCCTCTTTAGTCAAAGGATCTCGGCCAGGGAAGAACGTCCAGCTGACCGAGAATGAGATCCGTGGCCTCTGCCTCAAATCTCGTGAAATCTTCCTGAGCCAGCCGATCCTGCTTGAACTGGAGGCTCCCCTGAAAATCTGTGGTGAGTTTTAATTAACCAAAGGGGTTGGTGAGTTTCACGGGACAAAGAGATGATGTGGGTCTCAGAGGATGCACTTCAGGCGCACTCTGGCGCAGGAGAAGACGGTCATTATGAGAGGGTTTTCTCCTTGTTTGCTTGTCTGTAATTAACGCTTTTATCAGCTGATAAGCGTGGGCTGTTCTGGCAGAAGCAGTGAAAGCATGTTGTTTTTAAATTGCACATCTCTGCTGCCCCCTGCAGGTGATGTCCATGGTCAGTACTATGATCTGCTCCGGCTCTTTGAATATGGAGGGTTCCCCCCAGAAAGCAACTACCTGTTCCTGGGTGACTACGTCGACAGAGGAAAGCAGTCACTGGAGACAATCTGCCTGCTTCTAGCCTATAAGATTAAATACCCAGAGAACTTTTTCCTGCTGCGTGGCAACCATGAATGCGCCTCTATTAATCGAATCTATGGCTTTTACGATGAGTGTAAGTACAAAAGAGGCTTCTAAAAGGAAACCAAGGCAAATTTGCAACTTTAAATCTTGCATTAATTTTTTATTTTATTTTTATTTTTATTGGGGGGG
>NW_024582413.1:1805297-1807374 GCF_018398535.1 Haplochromis burtoni
GGGGGGTAGGTAAGCGACGGTATAACATTAAATTGTGGAAGACCTTCACAGACTGCTTCAATTGTTTACCTGTGGCTGCCATTGTAGATGAGAAAATCTTCTGCTGTCATGGAGGTGGGCCTTGTTAATACGTGACTTTACGAAGCCTAAACCATTTGATCCAAGAAGCAAATGTTGGCACATATTTATTTATTTTTCAAAAATGTTTCCTCTCTCAGGCCTCTCTCCTGATCTCCAGTCAATGGAGCAGATCCGCAGAGTTATGCGACCCACAGATGTGCCTGACCAGGGTTTGTTGTGCGACCTGCTGTGGGCTGACCCAGACAAAGATGTGCTCGGCTGGGGTGAAAACGACCGTGGAGTCTCCTTCACATTCGGTGCAGATGTGGTGGCCAAATTTTTGCACAAACATGACATGGACCTAATATGCAGGGCGCATCAGGTAATGTTTACTAAATTCATCTTTGTATAGTACATTTCAGACTCATTGACTGACACGATGCATTGTGTGGCTGTGTTTTAATAGGACTAATCAGAGGCATTTGTAGTGTTTTTCTTACCATATTTAAAAAATACAAGGAAGGAAAAATACTACACCTCCAAGCAAAACTATGATAAATAATTTAATTAGTATTTTCAAATGTTTTCAGAAAACGGGACGTGAACTGTAGATTATGAAGATGCATTAGCTAACTTCAAAGCTGTGACAAAAACATCTAAAACAAAAACAAAAATAAGCCCCAGACCAAACAAACACTGGTGGAAATACTTATAAAGCAAACTGTGAGGGTGTTTCAATGTAGGTATGATATATTCTATTTTTTAACAATGCCTGAGTGACATAACATTAAACTATAGATCTGATTCTTGAATGGCACTAGCCTCTATTTTTTTGTTTAAATTTTTTTTACTATGTAACATTGATGGTTTCCTTTTGGTCTTCAGGTGGTTGAAGATGGTTACGAGTTTTTTGCAAAGAGGCAGCTCGTCACTCTGTTCTCCGCTCCCAACTACTGTGGAGAGTTTGACAATGCTGGTGCCATGATGAGTGTGGATGAGACGCTCATGTGCTCCTTCCAGGTGTGGAGAACAGAACTAATAACTTTTCGGGAAACAAATTTGTTTCGTTTAGTAGTTTCACACTAAAATGATACAATATATGGCTCGCATATCGATTCATGTAGTGATGGTAGAATTTTAATTGTAATTAACTATAAAATTAGAGTTCACTGTGTGTGTCTGTCGATCTAATTGATTACTTCTTTGTCCATCTCACAGATCCTGAAGCCAGCAGATAAGAAATTATATCCTTACGGTGCTGGGGGAGGAATGGGATCAGGGAGGCCGGTCACCCCTCCGCGAAATTCAGCCAAGGCCACCAAGGCCAAGAAATAACACCCACTGGGTCCACTTCCCACAACCTGCCACCCCCTGTTGGCCCAATGCTTCTTTTTTTGTTGTTGTTTTATTTCTCCTCCTCTACCTCCCAAACCTTTGTCTCCCTTGTCACCAAATGGCAACAAAGAAACCAAGTGTCCAGGGTTCAATCATGTTTTTTCTCACTAAAACTATTTTTAACTGTTCGTTTGGTTGACTGGTTGAATTTTGCGTGAATGAGTGTGTTTAAAAAAAAAAAAAAAAAAAAAAGTGTGAATGATGCAGAGGGAGCTTCTGTGTTCTGTACGTATGTTTTCTGCCTCTTCCTGTGCCCTGCGTTTGGTTTTCCTGTCATTTTGTAGAGGTGGGCTCTGCCCATCCTTCATATAAGCTCAAACCTTGCAGAGGAGGAGTAAAAAAGGGGTGGGGGGGTGGGGGCTTAGCTGTTTACAGTAAGGCCTGCACTGTTTGATGTTAAACACAAGCTTTTGTACATCCTGTCTCTGAGGTCCGTGTATCTCTGTGTTATGTGATGGGTCGGGAGGGGGTTGCTGGGTTTTTGGGGATCAAGTTGCACGGTCATACGGTAACGGCACATACCACACACTGGGTGCACGGGTGGATATATGTGCAGGTGAGTCCTTAAATGAAATGGATTCACAATAATATATATATATTTTTCTTTCCTCTTCCATTTTTT
>NW_024582413.1:1807394-1845640 GCF_018398535.1 Haplochromis burtoni
TTTTTTTTTTTCTTCTTTTCTCTGTAGATAAATGAAACCAATGTGGTTTTACTTTTTCTTTTTCTCGTTTTTTAGTTCACTGAAGTTGAATAAAAAATAACCATTTATTTGAGGCATGCCATCATGTTGATCACTTTGCCATTGCTTTATGTTTGTCACGCATAATGGCTGCTTTTTTCGTTTTTTTTTCTCTCTCTGTGGTACCTTGAATTGACAGGCGGTGTTTTATAAGCGAGACTTTCAAAGCGTAGAAGCTAGGATGTGTAAGTTTGGGTTAGTTTAACACCTAGTGGAAACAAAGTGGCATTTACACATAAGTGGAAAAATCGTGAACAAATGAACAACACAAATCTGGTTGAGCCAGACGTTGCTGTTTTTATCAAATAAAATCCTAAATGTTTATTTTTTTTCTAATGATTGTTGGCTTCTGATGCAGCTAATGATTATTTTTGCAAGGCTGAGAGGACCAGGAAGGTAAATGACATCACCACGTGCAGTTAACATGTTGCACAAATAGGCGCCACTGACACTGCATCTGTATTGAACTTTGCACACGATACTTAAGATGCCTGCTGAGGAGATGAGAGATTTTTTTTTTTCCCCCCCACATTTTCACTCATTAAAAGCAACAAAAAAAAAAAGCAAAACATAAAAACAAATGGAAACGAGATGGTGATTCATTCACTCTAACCTTTCAAAATGCTCCAGCTGAGACCACTTCACTCTTTGTTTTCTATGATGAAACGAAGAGTGGGTTTATTTAAATGTAAAAACCCACACTGAATGGGGGTGCAAGCAAGTTTAGCTCGTGTTTTGCCAGTTTTAACACTGATATTTGAGAAGATAAATAAATCCAAGGGGAGGGGGGGGGGATTATATTAAAGATAATCATGTGCAGTGAACTCAGTGAATCCAGCGTGAGGCTGAGCAGCTAATGCTGTGTGGCAGCGAGGTAGATGATTATCTACGCTTCTTAGATCGCTTTTTGTAAAATATGTTGCCCAGATTGTGGAATTACTTTAATTGCTTGAGTGCAATCATTGCTTTGAGCACATTCAGAATTTCTTCTCACTGAAAATTAAAAAAAGAGTCATAGACAAGAGTTGAGCATATGCTGCTGGGTATTATTCAAGTGTACCACCTGCTGCCCCTCTTATGTGATCACCTTGACTTGATTCAGATTCCAGATTCATGAATTTTTAATGGGAACCATCTCTATTACCTCCTAATGTTAGAGCTGGTCCAACCCCCACCCCCTCCGTGGCAAACAGGGTGTTCCCAGTGAAAGCGGGCCATAGTTCAGCGCAGGCTGTTGTAAACTGCTGGAGAAATCTCCCTGCAGTGTTTCAGGGTGTCTTGCTGCCCTTTTCTGAAACTTTTTTTTTTTTTTTTGCCCCGTTGCGTCATTGGTCGGTCTGATTTCATTCATCTGTCCTTGCGTTCTCATGTACACAAACAGTCACAGTCATCCCAGCCCCACTGCGATTTCTATCAAACCCACGTGGCTGTTAGAAAGCCGTGCGTGATGGCTTTTTAACAGGGGAGAGACAGTGGGACTCTTAACTGCAGCGGATAGTGCAGAAAAAGGCTGGTGGGGGGCATCATTAGATTTCATCGTGTGCTCATGTCTGATTCACATTGAGTAATTTCAACTCAGGAAGTGAAATTTAAATATATTCAAATAAAATGATATGATTCATGTACTGAGAAAAATCCAAGCTTAGATGCCATTATTGCAGAATATGTGTACGTGTGAGTGATTTCAGTTTGTGTTCATATTTCAAAGTGGCTAAATGAAGCTCGGGCTTGGCATGCTGGTGAATGGTGCATGGTGGGTGGGTGGGGAAGCTGATATGATTTACAAAGATATCTGAAAATGTATGGAAATTTGTGATATTATAGGATAACAAAGGGTTTATACAAGGCTTGAGGCTATCTCCACAACAGTAAGTGGCTACTGTAAAACGGTCCAATAAAGGCCACTTTCACTCCCATTTCATAGCTGTACAAACGCTTATGACTTTTTAAATTGCTTCGCTATATTTACAGTTGTTACCTCTAAGAATCGGCGCTTTCATCGCTTTTTCTCTCAGTCTTGGTTTTTACTGACAAATTTAACCCCAGATACTGCAAAGCTTCTTAGTCTAGGATTTTTTTAATCAATCAGGGATGTTTTGCACCATGCACTGTCGCTGGGTAGGAATAAAATCATTAGATTGTTACGATTAAGATAACAAATCAACGGATATAAATAGTATTTTTATTTGTATTTCGTTTGTTTTCAAGTCGACCACGATTTGTCTCTGTTTAAAGGTAGAAATAAAATGGAATTTATACACTTGTGTCTGGTTTTCTTTTCATCTTTGATTGTGACTAAAAGCTTTCTGCAGGAAGACCAAAAGCAGCTTCGTTCGAGGGGAGCGAGAGTGTAATTTTTCCACGTCTTTCCTGCCTCAAGGCTGTTTTGCTTTATTTCTTTTGCGGGGGCTGCCTGTATTGTCTGTCAAACATTTGGAGGATGAGTCAGTGGCACGGTTGGCCCATTTATCCCCCTGGATGTGCATTTACTTATTTATCTGATTTCAGCTGGCTCAGACGGCACCGAGAGATGCTTTACAAAATCAAAAGGAGTGTGACAAGTGATCGTGTTGGGCGTGAACTGGATGATTTTGAAAAAAGTGAAATGAAATCATGTTGCCAGCCTCTTCTTTCCTCTTTTATTACAGTTGGATTCACACCCCCTCTTATTTTTAGAAATCACTATAATAAGGACCAAGCCTAAGCTAAAACTGACAAATGGTGCCTTTTGGTATTTTGTTGATCACAGTGCAATCTGTGACTGCATGTAGGCTGACGGGTTTCAAGTTAATGCTTTCCTTCACCACACTAACAGGACGACATCGGACACACACGTTCATATTTCAATTTCAGTGGAAATGGGTTCAGTGAAATCATGCTTATTTTAAGATTGAGTTTTTCTAACATGCAGCAGTGGTTCAAAGTTATCAAAGTAATCATTTTAATTAACAAAAAAATGAATGTAAGTCGAGATATTGATGATAGGTAGTTGCACAGTTTAGTTTGAATTAAATAAACAGGAAACAAAACACGTGATGTGATTGGAAGGTTGTAACGCTCTGCCTTCTAACCATAAATCGACAAAAATTCACCCATTTAAAGATTAAAAACACAGACATCAGGTAAATTTTAGAGTTTTGACTCCAAATTTTACCTCAGTGAGGTGTGTGTGTGTGCGCGCGCGCGCTCTGTGGGTTTCTAATCAAATGCCTGTTCAATGTTTCTTTCCACACTTATTTTATACATGCAAACTGTATATTAGGTGGCTTATTTCTCAATGCAGGCTAATGTCTCGCGAAATATGGGGCAAAGAGGATGCTTGTGTGGGACAATCTACACTGAGAGGTACATTTAGATATGCAGTATACAGCGTAGCATTGTGCCCATGAATATCAAAAATAATGTATCAGAACTGAATGCATTTTTTTCTAACTCCATCACTTGATAAATGTTCATAATTGAAAGCTGTTTATTTTTAGGGTTTCTGGAACTCCTGTTTCCCTGTTAGTGCTTTTTTTTTTTTTAGTTATTTATCTATCTGGTTATATTCCTTTGGTTTCAGTAGGGATGTAGCTGCAGCTCTGCACATTCGCTGCATGTTCTTATTTATTTATGGGAGTCAAGTGTGTTGACTCTTATAAACTACAGTCAATAGAAACTGCCAGAATATTTGGGTTAGAAGAACAAGAAGTCACAATTTTGTGCAGTTGCCTCTCTAATGAGGAAGTTGTCATACCAAACAGCAGCATTGTATGCTCTTGCGTGCAGATTTATTAATAATAAAATATAGAAAATAAACACAAACTTGGACAGCGTAAACAAACAGTGGGAGCATTTATGGCCCCTGCAGTGTATTATTTTATGTCTTGTGGCCATAAAAACACTTCCTTCCATCAGTTTGTCAGTCTAATACTACAAATTCTCATTGTTTTCCAGGGACATGCCCATTTGTGTATGAACGATAACAGGTCAGGTTTTATTTTCATTTTCCACATCTGTTCACTTGGAATGTTTTGCAGGCCCAAAAGATCCAGAGGAGAAAGATTTACTGCTACAGAAGCTTTGATTATGAATTTTTCTGCATAAAATATTTAAAATCATAAACCTCTACAAACAAGACTCAGTCATTTTAGTCACTGTAACAGCTTGCTCTAGCAAAAAGAGAAAAAATAACTCCTAGACAAACAGAGCAGTTACTAAGGTTTCCTCAAGTGCTGAAGGGAGCTACAGTTTCCTCCTCCAAGGAGCTGAGAGACACACTCTTTGATTGTTGAATGAAGTCATCCGGCCACTTGGAATACTCCAGCTGAGCCTTTGTGATGACAGAGCGATTGGTGCTTTCCACTTCTGCTCCTTGTAAAGCATGCTGCCACCGGGTTACTGAATGCTTGACACCCTTTAAAATATGCAGTAACACTACTTTGGATTGTTTTCCAGTTGAGACCTGTCCATAGAGTTTTAGGGGGTGCTTATTTATCTCTGAGAAATTTCAGCTCTCCAGAATAGTGGCTGGCAAAAATCCAAAGAGCAGTGAGGTATCTGCATTCAGTGTGTCTGAAAATAGAAGCACAGAAAGATGGATTGTGTTTCAAACAGCGGGGCTGAGATGGCTGGCATGGCTCACTTTAAAATGTTTCATGTCCGAAAAAAACAGAATCTGTGTGAAGCTACATTTTTAACTCAAATTGGTCCAATGTCTGTATTTCAGACTGCAAACGGTCTATTTAAATGAACTTTGAAAGGTAGAAGCAAGATGACTACACATTGATATCGAAGCAGTTTGCCTGGAGCAGTCATTGGCAGTATGGGAGAACAGAGTGAAGACGTCAGGCTGCTTAGAGGCACCATCTTAAAACACTTTGTTAGACATGTTCTTTGGCCAACTTCATGTTCACATGTGGTCATGACTTCCTTATTTTAGTAAGCTAAAAAAGCTTGCATGGAACAATTAAGGTTGCCACATGCAATGTTTTGTTTCTATATAGTTTTAAATGGTCTAAGCTGCTTTCCAGGGTGATTTTTTTTTCATGCAAATTCACTTTTTATTAGTTTATATATTAGTTTTAACTTATATCATGAATGCCATTTGACTGGGGAGTTCAGAATAGTATTACTTTACACCCACGTGAACCCCTTTTCAGGCTTGCTGTGTTCAAATAACTGATATAATCCTATTTTCTTAAGTTTAGTAGTTAATTTATAGTTAACAAGTTGTGACAATATCACAACACTGTGATATTGCAGTATTGTGAAGGAAGGGAGGGTCCACAGAGAGAAAACGGATGGACATCGGAGGACAGCAGATGGCTGAAAAAGATTAAAGAAAGAGAATATCAGCTCACCATGCTGTGCCTGTAGCCTGATGTCAGACAACGCTGTAAGTGTGTTTATACTCTGACTTTTATCCCAAGCCTTTATGTGTGTGTTGACTCAGCAGTGATAAAATTAGACCATTTGAGGATAATGCCTTATGGTCTCGTGGCTTCATATTCCATTTTATGTTAACTTGTTCCACTTTAGATGCGGATGGCACCCAAAAATTCAACAAATGTAGAAAAGTAAGTGATGCTCACAGTTTGCTGAGGGAAGACCAAGTGATCCCACACTTTACATGGCCATCCCACCCAGCAATCAAAACCTAAGTCGGTGAATGGAAGCTTATCTGTTATATTCTTATCTAAAACATTGACATCACATGATCCAGGGGTCCATTTGAAGGTCACCTGTTGCCAAAAGCAGGACACCTTGGTGGCTTTGGGTCAACCTGGGAGATAAAGATGACCAGATCCAGACTGACACACCAATCTAATAAGAAAAGACTAGAAAAATACAAACTAGGTCAAAGAGGACTGACCTTTGGTCTTTCCATGCTGTTAGCACATGACTTGATCATGCCACTTCTTCCTTGTTATATCATGTCACTGTTTTATCTCTTTCTTTTTCAGGCTAATTTAGGTAAACAGGGTTGCACGTGTGTTGTTAGACACAGCAGCAGTGCATAATGACTGTTCTTTAAAAATATGTTGATGTGAAAAAAAGAGACGGGTGTCAACAAAATCATCAATCTTAAATTAACTAGTCTATTAGACATGCTTATCAGAAGGCTATGGCAAAGAAAAGAAAAATACTATTTTGGGCTGTTCTCATGAGCTATTTTGTATTTTAAATAATATTTTGGAATCACCTTTCCAACCCAGAGGCTTACAGTTTGTCACAGGACAAGAGTAATTTACAGGACTGTATTATGTGTGTATTATGTACTTTGCGCAGGGATTATTCTCAATTTTCGTGGGTCGGACAGAAAATGTCCTGCAATAGTAGAATGGCTTATTGTTTGTTTTTATTACGACGTAATATAATCTAAAGCTTGGCCCTTAAATTTGTCATCTCAGTAATTAAAACTTAAAATAAATTATTTAAAGGTTAAGCAAATATAAAGTGTTTAAATAGCAAAATTTCAATCCTGAAGCATTAACCTAATGCACGGAGTTCCTCACTGTGAGCTTTAGTGTAATTAACAGTGCAGGAGGGTTTCAGGCAGGTTTTAGTGTCGCTGCTGATGAGCGCATTCTGACTGTGTACTAACAGTGTGATTGTGTGAAATGCTTTCCAGCAGCCAAATAGAGGCAGAGGCCGCTGTACAAGAAAACACTCCCCTCTGCACGTCGTAGTAAACCCAGGGTATGGATCGGCTCCGCCCATAAGAAGGTCTGACCAATCACAGAGCTTAAAACAAAGCCCTCTGGTTTGATTTGTAAAATTGACCTTGACCTAAGCGAATGGCGCAGCGCAAGGGGCGTGGCTAACAGCTAGTTCGGTTGCATTGGACGTCGCTCATCATCAACTTTTGCTACTAGACGAGCCTGTAAAAGCTAGTTAGCGGCTACAAAACACACACATTTCGTGTCTCAATCGTTCCCCGGTGTTGTGCATTTGTCCCCCTTTTAAAATTTCGGCTGGGACCCGGAGTCGTGAAGGAGCAGTAAAATTCCATAAGCGACCGAGGAGACTCCATCTTCGGGGAGAGCCAGCGAGGCGGCAGAGAGCTAGCGGGCTTCGCTGCTGCTGCTAGGCTAACTTTGCCCCAGCCAGCAGAGCGAGAGCCGGAGCAGAGCGAGTGAGCGGCTTGCTGCTAAACGGTCAACCTGACGACACTTTCGTTGACTACAAAAGACTCCCAGGTAGGTTTGGAAAGCCCGCGTAGATGTGTCAAGCATGCATCGATGCGCTGGCTTTCATCAGCGCTGCGATGCAATCCCGTTACTGTAGCTGCAGGCCATAGCGCTAGCTCCCTCCGTCCCGCAGCTGATAACATATTTACCCTGCTAAGCTAATGGACTGTGGAAGCCCGTAGGAACACAGCCACATTCCTTTCTCACGCAACGATTTTATCTACTGTTCTTCAACATGATGCAACCCAGCAGCAGACCGGTTATATACGCAGATATCAGGGCACCGGTGAGAAATTTAATGCAGGTGTTGTGTGATGTGCAGAAATGCAAAACTCGTAGGTGATTGTGGTTTGTTGTTGTTGTTGCTGCTGCTGCTGCTGTCACAGCGTTACTTTGATGCCTGTGGTTTCAGCATGCTGATGGTGGGAGGCGATGGACGGAAGCACTAGAATGAGTGTGAAGGAGCTGTGTGAGACGGATGACCTGGCCACCCGCTTGGTGCTGGACCCTCTGCTGGGCTTCAGCACCCACAAAATGAACATCAGGTAATCTGACACACAATACAGCAATCATGGAGTCCAGTGACTACCCAGTGCTATGGTATGGCTGGAAAGAGTGTGATCACTGCTGTTTTGCTGGCTTTTTTAAGGCTTGATTTCTTAGATTTTTGGTTGGGTGGAAACAATACAAAAGCAGAAGAAAGCAACTGATCTAAACTAATAATCCCACAATAGGGTTAAGGGGTGAATTTCATTTTATAGTGAAATATAAAAATAAATAAATGTGAGGGTGAAAGAGAAACCATAACATGAGCTCTCACGTAGGGTGTATCTGATATCCCGTACTGGTGTTTTTTGTGCATCATCAAAATAATATTGGTCCGGTTTTAGCTTTGCACCTGACCAATCACATTGTTGTGATGTCATAGCTTTGCAACTTGAGAAAAAAAAGACTGTTATAATGATGTTATGAGGATGTAGGAACAAAACCCACATGTGGATATCAGATTGCGCTCCATTTCAACATTTCATTAATATTTCTTTGTGTCAACAGCCGATTGTGTTGCGTTACATCAGTTTTGTGCTGGGAAAATGTTAAAAAAAAAATTAGCAAAGAGCTGAAAAGACTTTAAAGCATGTCAGTTATTATTTAGAATGTCAGTGTTTGTTTCCCCAACACAAAGGGGGAATTAATAACAATAAAGAAATATTATTAACAGAAAAACAATATTGACTCAAACTGTTATTTAAACGCTCAAACAGCCGAGCTATTTTAGCGTCTGAAATGACAAAGCGGGGTCATGACTCATACTTTATACAGGAATAGAGCAATAATGGCTCTGCTTGTGGTTATCATACTGTTTCCTTTACATGTAGCAGATCTTGTTAAATCCACCAATGCCTTTACTTATGTGTGTCCATATTGTTGTGTAATAAATAGTAACATTAGATGAACCGGTGACGCCTTCATCAACAGCAATTTACAGTGAAATTTTCCTAATCAGGCTTTTTCTTCAGCCTTTGTTACTTCCAGGCTTCTGTTTAAAACAAAATCTTAACACGTATGTTGTTTTGATGTGTGTGGGTTTGCGCAGAAACATTCAAATTCTTTATGTCACTTTTGCCAACTAATTTCTGTCAGTTGAGCTGTTTTACTTCAGGTGTTCAAGTGTCTGCCTCAAGGCCTCTGCAGCAGTAAATGGTGCTGCTCTAGTTCTGTTAGTCATGGTTGACTGCAGACCATTACAATGTCGTGATTAGAAGTGGAAAATAAAATGAGAGCCTGTAATTTTATAAAAATACATACATTTCCAGGGTCATAAATTACTCTGTATAACTTTCTATTATCCTCCCAACACCAGTCGGCTAATTCCTGTTATTTGAAAGGTGGAGTGAAAAAAAGAACGCTTTACATTTTGTTAAAGTAAATTGGAAATGTTTTTATCATTAGAAATATCACTACAGCACACAGAAATGTGCAGTTTGAGTTCTAAATTAACTTTCTTTGGGCACTTGAAGGTTAATCATCAGTCCAGAATTTCGCAATCCATGCATTCCTATTAAAGCGGCCCCTGAGCTCTATAAAACTTTAAGAATACCAGGTGGTTCTGATTATGCTTTAATGCAGTGACACTTCAGGCCAACTGCAAAACCTGGACGTTCAGTGAAAGTTAATATATAATAACGATGAGTGTCCGAATAAAAGCTCACACCTCAGCAGTCATTAGAGAAAGTCATTAAAAAGAAAAACCTGAATTTTACTTTAATGAAGGTGTACGCAGCAGCATCAGTAAACTGCTGTTCATTTTCCTGGGAAGAAAAACAAGATTTTTCATGAGTAGTTTGACAACCGCTTATTTTAAAGCAGTTTTAATGAATGAGTTTGTTAAGTGTTTGTAAAATTCTGGGTGGTGTTTTTCCTGCATGAAATGTATTTAAATCCACTTTAAAATGAATAAGTGAAAATAATATAAGAACCGAAAAATGGATAGGCTTTTATTAAATAAGGTAACGTAAACTCTTTGTCCCATCTACATCCTGACCAGTCATACTTATGGGTGCAGCGACCTCCCAGAGGGCCGTGGAAAAACCCTGTGTGCACCTGTTGTGCATGTTTTGGTGCTTCCGTATTAAATACAGAAGTGAAGGAAGGTTAGATTTCTGAGAAAGATGCACAGATATTTATTAATTGTTATTGTAGCTTATAAGAACAGAACTGTGGAACATTTAGTCCAAATATTTTTAACTGTGAGCTGATTTGGGTGTTTTTTGTGTGATTTTCTTTTTATTTTTTTTTTTAATTTTTTTTCTTAAAGTTGTTGGTTCAAAAATGTATTTGGATGCTATATCTAAAATTCAGTGTTAAAAGGAAGCTTCTTAGACTCTTCTTATATCTGTCCCTCTCTCTTTGTGCAGCCCCCCACCAGAGATCCGACGTTGGGGTAACCTCAAAGAGACGCTTTTGAGGTTTCAGCGTACGCACGACTTCAACGCTACGTTTGAGGCTCTAACGGTGGGCGAGCTGGCTGGTGACTACTTTAATGCTTTGGGGAGCCATCGACAGGAGCTGCTGAGACAACATGTATGCATAAAACAAAAATGTTTGTTATCATTTAACTTTATTGTCTGTGTTCGGCGTGTATGTGTTTATCACCGATACTTGGATTTGTCACTCGAGTGTAACATCACAATCAAAGACCGTGTGTGATGTTTGCAGGTTTATCGCTACCTCAGTGCCTTCCTGTTGGATAGCGGTGTCAAGATAGAGTCCTGTGACAGATACTCTTCAGAGACCAATGGAGCCAAGATAACCTCAACTAGGCACTGGTATTCACACGCAGCCGCATCACGAGCTGCCACTGCAGCAGCACTGCGTCCTGTATGGTGTTGTTTTTTACAACTGAAAATGTGATGCCTGAATTGTTCCTCTGCAGGTTTGTAGGAGAGCGGGTGGAGGTCCTGCTGGGCTGCATAGCAGAGCTGAGTCCTGCTGACAGTGCCGTGCTGAGGGCGGGAGTCAATGACTTCAGCGTGATGTATTCCACACGCAAACGCTGCGCTCAGCTCTGGCTCGGGCCTGCAGCTTTCATTAACCACGGTGAGTGTGTTTACCTTCGAGACTAGTGGTTGTACACATATATATGCATCTTAATGGAAATCTAGGCCATGCCTTCAGTATTACACTGTAGTTACTCTTAAAGTGGGCCTACTGTGTTTCTCTCTATATGTGTGCTGTTACAGTGATTGATACTGATTTACATTGAGCATGCCAGAGTTTCAGATAGTGTGCAAGCAGTCCTTTTAAAATTCAGAGATCTCAAATAGGATTTCAGGTTCAGATCATTTCACTTTGATTTATTATGATGAAGGTTTGGGGAAATTAACTTCAATAGAAAGACAAGTTTCTTTCCTTTTTCTCTTTTTCTTTTTTTTTTTAAAAAAAAAGAGACTTTAAATGCTTTTTTGTGTATTTTTTTTTAGTCTGTGTTTAAAAATGTGTTTAAAAAGTTCTCCATGGTGACCAAATTAACTGATTATAATTTTAGCTGTCATTGAGCAACCTTTTATTTAAAGTTTGATTGCTCACATTGGAAATGCTGAGGCTGGTGTGCGTACAGTTAACGCTGTGGGCCGAAAGCTGAGGCTTCAGGCTGCTCTGAATGCTCTGTTTCAGATACGTTTCTGCTCTTTGCTTCTGTTACGATAAAAACAGGGACCATCTTGATCCTCGTGCTTGCGATGAGCAGGCAATCAGAAGATGTTGGCTTAAAAAGAGGAAAATGGAAACTAAAACAGAAGAGGAACTGAGGGGCTTTACCAAAGCTTAATAATAGATGAATAAATATGAATAATTATGAATAAAAATAAATAAATAAATCATGCAAACCTGTGCTAAATATGGAGCTGGAAATGAGCATAATAGGCCCACT
Organism: Haplochromis burtoni; assembly: GCF_018398535.1. Lineage (NCBI taxonomy): Eukaryota > Metazoa > Chordata > Actinopteri > Cichliformes > Cichlidae > Haplochromis > Haplochromis burtoni. The sequence goes on from NW_024582413.1 coordinate 1,819,074, forward strand.
TTCGGTTCCTTACTCAAGCTGATGAATGTATATAATTCATAGAGTGCACCAAAACAGATTTATCCTGAACTCGGTTTGCACTGCAGTGACACAGGGATAGCGGTCAATGTTTTGCACCCATGTCTGTGTCGTCATCATAATTATAGTGAGAAATTATAGGTTTCCTCATATGATTTATTGACTTTCTAGTTACAAGAGCGAGAAAATCATGTTAGCAGATGACATGTTGGTGCACAGTAATAAAGATTCAGGAGGTCTTTCATACCTCATGCAATAACTCTTTATTACACAAAACATCTGTCTAGCAGAGAGTAAATTGTCTGAGTTTATTTCGGCCCTGTGTTGTCTCAACACTTCACATCCTGTTATAGTGAACCACTTTAATGTGACATGACATATGCTGTGCTTGTTTTCACTGCTGTTTCTTTTTGCTCTATTGAATTTGAACTCTTTTACTTTTCAAGCCACTTTGTCATATTATATTATATCAAGCTTTTTTTTTTTAAGCATCTGATTGTATTTCATTTAGATTTAGAGCTTTTCTTTTGCATGTTGTTTGTTTTTTGAACCTTGTTGAGCTGTTTTGTTTTGTCACATTTTATTTGTGTTGATATATTTTGTATTTGAGGTGTTCTGTTGTAGGTCTGTTTAATGTTTCAGCTCCATATTTTAAAGAAAACAAAGCATATCTTATCCTAACTGCAATTATGCCAAAGGCCTAGTAAAAACTGGGTCGTTTTTTCTATCAGAGGGCTATCTCTTTATTTCTTTAGTGAAAATAAATCCAATCTAAACCAGTAGATTAGCAAAATGTTGAGTTTTTCATTCACTGGTGTGATTTTATTAGTGACCTTATTTATCTTTCTTTTTCTTTGTCCCGTTGCACTGAAGACTGCAAGCCAAACTGCAAGGTAATCTGCAATAATAATTCACTAAAACACTTCAAGTTGAAATTATAACATGTTATTGTCATGCTAAATGTTTTATTTTAAGTGCAGATTTAGACCTGCCTTCTGCCTCCTGACTGCTTTGTTGTTGTTGTTTCCCACGGGCCATCCAACCTTTGTCTTTGTCTGTTTTTTTTTTTTTGTTTTTTTTCTCCCTTCTTTTTCATCCGCCCAGTTCGTCCCCGGTGAGAAGAATATCGCTTGTGTTGAGGTGATTCGACCCATAGCACCTGGGGAAGAGATCACGTGTTACTATGGAGCCAGCTTTTTTGGTGAAGGCAATGAAATGTGTGAATGCTGCACCTGTGAGAGGTACGTCCATTATCTGATCAGACGTGCTCTTTATCAAAGTCTTTTTTTTTTTTCTCAACAGATTTTATTCATCTAAGAGATGAAAACTCTGAACTTTTAATCTTTTTTTTAACTCTTCTTTAGGAATGGAGAGGGTCACTTCAAGCACAGAGGGAAACAGCCTGAAATCGAGGAAACAAAGGACCCCGTGGGCCAAAAGTACCGCCTGAGAGAGCGATATCTTCGTCATCACAGAGAGAGAGGTCACTTTTCTACAAGGCCAATAACACCAGGAATACACTCGGGAATCTTTAAAGGTAACCAGTTTGGGATTTTCTTACTAAAGAGCTTTTGGGCTTTCCCCAAAGCACAATCAGAGGGATTGCACATAAAGGGAAAATCCATAGATTTTTATTGAGTAAGTAACACAATACCTAAACTATATGCAGTCCTTTCGTGCTCAAGGCCACTCAGGAAAAACCCTGATGTTAGTGTGAAAACACACAAATAAACAGAGTTTTTGCCAAATTTTTTTTATTAAATCCTATCCAGTTTTATTTATATAGCTCCAAATCACAGAGACAGTTGCTTCGAAGTCCTTTATATTGTAAAGTAAAGACTACATTAATACAAGCCCCGCAATAATACCTGGTACAGCTTAAATTCTGCCGTGACTACACTGTTCAGATTAAAATTATTGCTCTGTTTAAAGTATACGTTCAACAGTGGCAGTGCAATTATCCATAACCTGTAAAATATTATGCCTTAAAAAGGGTCTACTATTAAATATTTGTGCAGCTACAACATGACATGTATAGTATAAAATCTCCAAACTTGTTTACTTATTCTACTAAATAAATAAACTAAATAAATCCAGATGTTTTAATATCCTTTTGTTCTTATCTGTTTGCTTTAGGTAGCATACGCATGCTTATGCAATCATATAAATAAAGGATTTATTATGTGGGGTTTAGAATAATTAGATGGGATCTTCCTCGGGGACAGCCAACATAAACATTATGAGGGACCACTCACAAGTGGATCCTCATTAAAATATTTATATTTATCAAAAGTTATTCAATAATCTGTGTCAGTGATTAATAACAATGGAGCTTTAGTTGTGATTAGACTCGGATTTTAAGAGGATTTTAATTCAAATGACAATTTTGGCTTCCAGCAATCATGAAAAGATGGTAATCAGGATGAACGTACTAAATTACTTTTCATCATTCATTTTTGCTACAAAGCTCTCATTTTTTCTTGTCGTATGAATCAAGTTCAACCTTTTCAAAGCTCAACCTCACCCAGTTTAGTTGAGCTCTACCCAAGATGTCTGAAAGTGAGCCCTTGCTCAATGAAATCTGCCTAGGAGGAGTAAATCTAATGAAAGTTTTTTCCTGCAGCTCTGAGGGCCTCTCACTTGATCTTCTTTTGCAGACCTTTCTCATGGGAGCCTGTGGGCAGGCAACGAGTGGCGGTTATTCTTGTGTAACGGGCTTTATAGTCAAGAAAACAATCCCTTAAACTGGTCCCCTACCAAAGGACAGCAACCCTAACCCGCCTCTTTTCTCAGTTTATATTATCTATTTGTCCTTTAAAGAACTTCTAGGGAACCACTGTTTGTTGTTTGTTTTTGTTTTTTTTTAGGTTTGTTCATATATAAATGCTATAGAAATGCTTATGTAGTAGACGAAAGAAATCTTTCAGCTTTGGGCTTAAATTTTAAGAAATAAATGTGTAAAATTACAAAAGAAATTCTGGTAGCTCATTGCCTAGAGTGTCCTGTAATTATAAAACACACAGCTTCTGTTCACAGAAAATATTCTTTTGTATGTGGACCTATTGTAAGTAGTGAGAAACAGGAACTGTTTTTGTTCTGCGATTGTTTATCTATTACTTAATTACAGTTGTGGAGTATGATTAGCCACAGGTAGGTCTTTATCAGCAGAAAAAGCTGTAAAACACATTTAAGTCCAACAATTCATGCCCTTCACATTTTCCAAAGCTATCCAGTGAGTGTATTGGAGTCTTTGTTGGGGGGATTCTGGTGCCCGGACCTTACGTTTGACGTCCATTATTTAGATTTTTAAGTGGGTTGATAACTGAAAAAATGTAATTTTACCTCCTGTTAGAAACAAACTGTTATGTGTTCCACTGTTTCAGAGTAAACATGCTTTGTTTCCTTCTTCTTTTGTTAAAAAAAAGAAAATGCTTCAACGTCTTGATGCAATTTACAGTTGTTGTCTTCACAAGTTTGATTTACACTATAGACCAGACTCTGCACATGAAGTTGTTCACAGGGCAGAAAAGCAGAACAATGGGTTTTGTGTAGAAACCAAAAAGTTAATTTGCTTCTTTGTTGCTGTCTCTCTTTCAAAGCCATCCCCTCAAGGAACTCATTCACTCAGCAGATGAGGAGAAATGCCTTGAAGAACAGAAAACTGAGTCAGACAAAGAAGTGGAGACAGGAGAAGCAAAGACGATCAGGAAAGCACCCACTAAAGTCCTCCTCTACAGCCAAACAGCGGCGAACGGTTCCGCTTTTATCCCAGGTTACACTAAAGGACCTTAGAGTCAGAGTGCGGCGCCACTCTTTGGATTTTTTACTCAATTGTAAGGATCCAAAAAGCAAAGAAAGGGCACTGCTGCTGCAACTCGAGGAAGTGAGGCCACAAGACAACAGGCCAAGGGGACTGAACATGACTGGGGAAGAAAGCAACAGCAGTGCGGTGAACTTGAAGCCCTTTACTCTGAATTCCTCCATGTCAGCATGTCAGAAAAGCAGATCTGCGGTAAGAGGCGCAGGCCTTAATGGGAGGTTTGCAAAAGTGGTGGGCAGGAAGCCCGTTCACATGAGGACCTCTTCAAGAACAAAAAGCAGTGTTCGCACCACACTCGCACACCAGACGAAGTCCAGTAACACAACTAACACTACAACTGTTTGTCACCCGGATGAGGGCGACAAAATCTGCAGTGCAATAAAACAAGAGAATGTCGAAACTGCAATCACAGAAAGTCAAAACGGCGCGTGCGGCAGCGGCGCCGTCGAAACCAGCGTCATCACCACGGCTCAAAATCCTGCTGCCGAGCAAACTGAGCGCAAGACTATCCGAGCTTTATCCACGAGTAACACGGATGGATTGAAGAACACTGGAGACAATCCGCTAATATCTCTGAAGCAATATCTTACGGTCAATCTAACGAGGTTATCGGTGTCACAAAGTTTGGAAGTTGGAGAAAGCTGTGAAGACAGGAAAGTAAGGGTGGAGGTTAGAGGAAGGAGGATGCAGAGCCAGCGCCCAGGCCCAGCAACAGAAAAACGAGCATCCAGATTTCAGCAGAGGCAGGCGAGAAGTTCAGAGGTCTGCACAGCTGACGGTAACAGAGGGGTGAGGGAAATGTCTTTCAAGTCTCCAGATCAAACCAGTGTAAGGAAACGGCATTCGAGCGAGAGCACGGGCGACTTATCCCACAGCGAGAAAAAGAGAAGTGAGAAATTTAGTGAAATACAAACGGCTTCGGTAGATGACAAAGATTTTATAACAAACGAACAGACGGATTTTTTAAAAGGCAAAACAGAAGGGCAGAGAGACAGTAAAAGTAACAGAAACCTAGAAGAAGTGAAAAGGTCTGATTGCAAAATGGTTTCCAGCAAATGTCAAAATAATGTCCAGGATGTTAAAAATACAGCCAAGGGGGTTTGCACGCAGGAAGGATCAGGACAAATGAGTTTGAGTACGCAGCCAGTAAGTAGGCATGAAGATGATATTGTTATAAAACAGGCAAAGGTTCTGCTATCTGATATTTTAAGAAAAGATAAATCATTAATAGATGGGAGATTAAAGGGAGGTAATGTGGGACGACGGTTTTCTACCTGGGCCTCCAAGGAGAGTGCCGAGGAGGAATCAGAACAAACTGAAATAAATGGAGGCAGGTTCCGGCGTTCAGTGCAGAGGAGGATTATTAGAAGACGAAAGATAAGGCCCAGAGCAGTGAAAAGAAAAGCAGCAGATAAGCCAAGCACCAAGGGACACTTAAGCAAAGACATTACAGCTACAGTTAAGACGGAGTTGAGTCAGGAGAGTTTGGAGCCTAAGTTGCCACAGAGGCACAATGACCCACCGGCCACCTGCCTCAACCCACTACCTCACAAGTCACTGATTTCGGCTAAAACCACGACTAATCCAGACACCAATGCACAAGTGCACGCGCAGTCCAATATACCTCTGAAGAAACGTACATTTCGCAGTTCGGCACTAGATTCTGAACAAAGTCTAAACTCTGCCTTAGATCAGGTTTCTAAAAATGTTACAGAGTTGAAATCGTCTGCAGTGCTGAGGCAGGACCTCGCCCCGTCTTCAGGGGAGAGTAGCAAAGTGAAAAGAGAGAATAAAGTCCGAGTTAGGAGGACAGAAATGCAGCGGTTAGCCCCCAGAAGACACTCCTCTTTTAACAGGGTCCTTCGCTCGAGACCTGCTGAAGCTCAGCGTGGTCATTTAATAAGGAACGCTCGAAAGTGTAAATTAGAGAGGCTGGATGAGGACGACGCCGGTAAAGCACAGACACTAGAGAGCGAGCGTGTTGAGGATGTAGCTGAAAGTCCAACTTCAGATGAATTTCAAAGTAGAAATCAGGGGAAATTGATGACCCTGGAACAAAGTGGTTTGGAAGACATAAAGCCAGACTTTTTTAAAATTCGGCTTAAGAGGAGAAGAGGGAGAGTATGGGAGATGCAAAGTGCAGGGTTGGAAAACATGGCATTAAAAGCAGAAAAGGGAGATGAGTTGGTGGCATTCGATCCTTTTAAAGCTATTATGGACTCGGTGTCAATTTTAAACATGGAGATGGAGGCAGCTCAGGCTCACGTGCAAGCTAGTAAGAAGTCAAAGAGCAGATTGCATCGTTTGAAAAAAAGAGGAGAGAAGTTGCAAGCTATAAATTTCTACACTGGTGCAAAATCAGACAAGGACCTTGAAAATGACAGGGAAAACGTCTGTGGGCCCGATGTGTCTGCCAGCAACGAAGTACAATTCAAAGAGAAAATCGATAGGGACCCCGTGGTTGGAGTCAAGCAGCTGCTAGAAAAAACAGAGAGTCAGAAAAATGACAGCGCAGCCCTGTCAGCGGCAGCGCTGGAAACAAAAATCGAAGAAGGTTTTTTAAAGAGTTCCTGCTTGTTTGAAAGTGGGTCACAAAAAAAGCAAGAGCCGGAACTGGACATAAATGGCTGTCCATTACCGGTAATTAAACTGCGTAGGAAGATGGAGGATATTTGGGAGGTGGATAGTAAAGAGGAGCTCATACAACCCGATTTAAAAGTAGAGACCATTATTAAGACAGAGATGAAGGGTCACGTTTTAGGTAAACAAAAAGGACTTTCCGATTGTTGCAAGCTCAAAGAAGAGTGCCCATCTTCTGAGAGACTGAACAACAGCTCTCTGAAAACCGAACCGCCACCATTTTCTTTGTCCCTATCACCGCTGTCGCTGTCCTCGCCCCTCAACGACAATAAAACCGAAGTTATATCCGTAGCTGCAGACAGAATCACTGAAAGGCCAGAGATGTTCAGCGGAGGAAGGAAACAGAGGCACAAAATGGACAGAACACACAAGTGTGGGCCTGTCGAAACACCCACCACTTGCCTTAGTCACACTCTTCAGCAAATTGATAACAGTCTCTCTCGGCTTTCCGAGGGCTTGTGTTCATCTCAGACTTTGGAAAAGCCCACAGCCTCTTCTAATTCTGTCATCCAACCCCCGTCCCAGTCTCCTCCATTTGCAACAGCAGATAACATGCTTACCAGCGAGCCCAGCTTCACAAACTGCTGTGATGACATTCTTGACTTTCAGTGTCTCAACTTTGAGGGCTATTACCAGCCACAGAACATGCTTCCATCTTCCCCATCAGATCTGTGTTCCCTGGATCCTCCTACAGATCCTTTCAGCAGTCCCCTCTCTCACAGCCCTACCGACACGTGGACCACGGAAACGCCATACCTTGGCCCTCCCAGTCCTGGAAATAACTTTACCAGTGAGGATTTGCAGTTTTTTCCAGGCCTAATGCCTTCCAAAAGTGACTCAGTTCCTCTGGAATGTGAAGCAAAGGATACCTCCAAAGACAGAAACCCACCCAACACCAGTTTCAGTTATTCAGCTCTGGGCAACCCCGACTTGGCGGCTAAAGATCGAATTATAAGTAAAAATCCGGGAATGAGGTTTTCCAAAGAAGACTTAAAAAATCAGTCTTTCATGGCACCCAGTAAGCCTCGTTTTATGGGTGCGTCATCGTCTTCGGTTACAGCTCAAAGCCCTGTTACTTTACCCCACCCTGCCATGAACATAAAGCCAAGCACCAGCCAATCAAAAACCCAGGCTAACCTCAAAACCCAGGGTCCCTTCCATCGTATGACCATTCCCAATAAATCCCAGTCGTTTTCCAGCAATCAGCCAAACGCAGTTAGAGCAGTGTCCCAGAGCTGCTTAACAAAGCCCGTACAGTCGTCTCAAATGTCTAACAAATTCCTCTCTCCTCAGCTTTTCACTGTGAAAAATCCCAACCCTCCCGACAATCCATTCAACTTTCCTGAGAAAACCTCTACAGTTATTCACAGGGTGCTCAAGTTTCAGGGGGGCAACCAGAGTCAGAACTTGTACAGCGCACCTTGCAAAGAGACCACGGCTGCCGGCAGCCCGACCGTCTCGTCCAGAATGCTAGGCGCAAAATCAGGTGCTATGGAGAAAACCCAGCAGAGTCCAAAGTTCTGCTTTAGTGCAGACAGTCATCAGAAAGGCAACTTGTCTGTTCAGGGGTTCGAAAAGGACGTTCACCTCGCTTCCTCCAACAGGTCCAACATTCATTTCAATAAACCCAACTCCTCAATTTCTCATTCTTATAGTAAAGCTAAGATGTCATCAGACAAACATGAAAGTGCCGAAGCCAACATGGCATACAAAAACTTTTCTATCTTGCCGAGGCAGTTCTACTTTCCTAGCAAAATGTCCGACAGTTATTCAGCACCGCACGAGAAAAGCATGAAACAGGATAAATCCACTACGCCGACCTCAGACAAACACCAGCCGTGTTACACTCAGCAAGACCCCTTTGATTTCAGTTTTGGCACTTCTCTTTCGCCCATGTCTCAGCACAACAGCCCCCAAGTGGTTCACAATACACCACCTGCTACACCAGCACCAGCAAACAAGTCCTCAGCCCCCTCAGCCTCGTTCCCTTACGGCTATCAAGGTCCTCCTTACGTACTAAACTTCAGTGGAGACCATTCTTTGACCCTGGGTCTCAGGGATGGTGCTGAAGGCTACCCAGGACTGGGCTCAACAAACTACACCTACCACTGCCTGATGGAGCCTTCGGGCACACAGGGGCGGCTGGTCGTCGAGCCCTGTGGGCCCCAGCTCTCCAACCCAGCTTCTCTGGCTGGATTTTCAGGGCTCAAAGGTCACGACGAGCACTGCAGGAAGGATATGCAGCAGCAGTGCCACGCTGGGGATCACCAAGGCACATCACACTATGGACCTGTTACAACATCTCACTCCATGGGTGCCACAAAACCCAAGAGGGTGAGGTTAGTGGTGACAGACGGCACAGTGGACTTAGATCTTCAGTACTCGGACTGAATTAGTCTCCCAATCCCAGAATACAATTGGGAATATATCGTGTCTGTTGCACACACAGATAACAAAAACAGTTTTGTAAGAAAAAAGAGCTTTTAAAACTATCTGACTGACATTTTTTCAAAATAATAATTTTAATTGACTGATAATGCTAACATGTACAGGGTTTTATGTAAAGAAAAATTACGAGTGTTTTAATTGCTGTCCGATTTTTTTTTTTCTCAAATAGTATGTCCACTAAAATTTCCTTAGATTACCAAATTTCCAGTGTATAAATAAAACAAAGCATTAAATATATTTGTGTCTGGGAGGCCCTGTAAACATTTAAAGCCCTCTTCGTGTACTGTAACATAGATGTATGCATTTTTCTACACCCCGTAAGGCAGTAGAGGCAGGAGCCACCGTCACCGGTTGCTGGTACTTGTATTGGTGATTTTAAAAAGGCAGCTTTGTGCCTCAGTCTTTGATATGTTCTTGTGACTTTTTGAAGTACCCATTGAAACACCCTCTACCCTCAATTTTATACTCACAGTAAGCTTTTCTCACTTGGTGTGTGTTTGTGCGTGCGTGTGGGTGTATGTGTGCGTGTGCATGCATTTGACAGGCAGACCTGCAGGTGTCGAGGGATCAAAGTGTAAGGTGTGTGTCGCTGCACCCGATCACGCGACTGTTGCTTTGCCAGGTTTAGGTAGAATCGTTAGCGCGTGAACGAAAGGCTCGTGCATGAACAGTGTACAGTTAGAGACTTCATCGTAGGACAGCTTTACTGGGTGACGACGGGTTTCATCAGTGTCCCAGTGTGGACGAGTGACTGAGTGAGGAACTGCGATTTGGTTTATTCTTGCTAAATGAATCGACATCTCTAACAAGGCTTCATCCAGGTGGCAGACTAAGTGACAATCTTCTCACTTTTGTCCTTTATTTGGTCTCTTTTTTGAAGAAGGAACTGAAGGAAACAATGCCGCAGCAGTTACTAATATTCTGTCGTTGCTGATGGAGCTACGCATCCGTAGGTGTTCATATTGTAACCACAGTTATTTGCTGTTGTTGGAGTCACGTTGTGTCATTACTGTATGTTTTACATCAGTGAGTGGGAGCATTCAGTGTGACTGCACAGCCTTACATTACTACCATCAAAATGTACTGTCTTGATATGGAAAGGCCAATTATTTATTTTAATATCCTCATTCTTGAAAAGGTGCTTTAATGTAATTTATATTTCACATTGATTGTTCAAGCTATTAAATGTTTGTATTATTTAATGGGACAAAATACTGAGCTGAATATTTACACTGAGTATTTAAATTCAGAGCTTTTCACATCTTATCCAGTTTTTCAGTTGTTACAGGTGAAATGTTCTCTCTTTCTTATTGGCAGTTAGTCTCATTGAAAGTCTGCTGTAGAAAATGTACAAATGTAGCCTATATCATTAAAGACACTTAATTCTTTTTTTTGGTATTTTCTTCTTTTGCTGCTTCTTGAATTTTTTTGTTGAACAGCAGTGGGAAAACGAGCAGAAACTACAATCTGCTCCAGCTGGCTGATTCTCAACATTAAATGGGTCTTTTTCATTTTCCCTTAGATGCACGCACCTTCCAAACTTCAAAAAGGGTTCCCAAGCAGTTTTAAACATCCCGTGTGTGTCCTTTAATGTGTTTATATGAAAGCTAATCTGTTCCAGAGTATAATTTGCTCTGTTAGTTTATTTTAATCCCTTTACAGTGGAAAAAAAATGTGGAAAGCACAAACTATATATAAAAATGGACGTAGCCATCACAATGTGACCCTGTAGTTTCCGAGTGTTAGCGTTTTACCCACATCCTTTTTGGTATTTTGGAGCTAGTTATAGTGTAGCAGATAACATTAGAGGAAAACGGTTCACAGGTGGATACTAAGTACCAGAATTAGTACATCAGCTCTCTTTTTGATAAAGGGCCATTAGGCACCCAACTCAAGCTCAGGAGTTTTTCAGTGACAGAAATGAGCTTCCACAGTAATGTGCAGTAGCACAAGTAAAAGAAATAAAGAGAGAAAAATGCTGCTTGTGTGAATGCAAACAGAAAAAGTTTTAACATGCGAGTCTATGGAGATTGACAGACTTTTAGACAGGGCTAAAACAATTCTAACAACATTTTCCCATCTTGTTGGTTTTCTCAAGGGCGCATGTAATCATTTAGTCCATTAAACATCTTGTCAGGGTTGTACCTTATTGTATCATTTGTTCTGCGTCCCCTGATTTAATCATCATTATCTTGGCGTTAGTCTGTCCGTTGTCTGTTGATCTTTCACTTCCTGCCCGCTACAAGGAGCCAGCAGCTGCTTTTCTTAGCACTAGGAGCAAACAAATGCACCCAGTCCCCTAAACTGGAACCAGGAAACCCAATATTTATCCTGGAAAGGAAATCCCCAACCACCTTTTAAAGTAGTTTAGAATTATTTAGTATCAGTCTGGTTTGTGGTCTAAATTAAACAGTTTCAGTTTATCCCCTGATGGTAATCCCGAGATTTCGTGCTCATTTTCAACACTTTATGCAAATTTGAGACACAGCACCTTTTGGAAAACCAGGAAGACAACATTTCCTTATAAGTGATCAAACCAGCAACACTTCTGAACCTCACAACTTACATGGTTTTCTGTGTTTTTCCTTCCATGATTATCAACCTGCCCGCTACAGGGAGCCAGCAGCTGCTGACTGTCATCACAGCACTGTGTGAATATGTATTCTGTGGGTAATTATTACAAAAGAATCAGCACTTGCATGAACTTGTTATTCATATTCATGCTCTGGGAGTTAAAAACAGACCTCCCTGGGACACGTTTGACTTGCTAACTATATAGTTTTGCCTTTCACTTCTTTAATCGTGTTAGACAAATGATCTAATTTTAGAAAAAAAGCGTTGACTTTACAATACAAGTAAAATATTTCATCTTGTATGAGTATACAGCGTGGTGTATTCATCAAAGCATTCAGTCAGAAAAAGAAATTCAAATAATTTAATCATAAGATTATGTCAAGTGCAAAGAATTCCTTTTTACTGTCAGTTAAAACTCCTTTGCATTCACCTTCGCTTTGCTTCATTTTCTATCCTGCTCTAATTTATTCATCTGGTTAATTTCACAGCTCATGGCCATTGTTCACCCTCCTGTTTAGTGCTCAGCCTTTAGCTCCTTCCTCTCTACCTATGCTTTCATCCTACCCACCCAACGCTTTTGCGTTCTTCTCTTCTTCCCCTCCTCTCTTTGAACATATGACCCACTTCTTTCTTTCCAGCTCTCGGTAGCAGACGAGCAGTTAATTCTGTTGCCAACTATAACAATTTTCTCATAATGAGGACAGAAAAAAAGAGAGCGAGAGAGGGAGAGATTATCCGTTATGGCAGTGAGGACACGGTGGAGTTAAAGAGACAAAAAAAGGGAGAAAACTGTGACAAATTTTAATATTAAAAGACAGTTTTTCAGGCTGTCATAACTGAATGCACGTTTTTATTCTGCTCAGATTTACGCACCGGTTTGGTTGCATCGAATGATCAATTCATGATTTCACAGGGTGAATCAGATTCATGTCATCAGCAAAATTTCCCCTTTCATGGATTGCATCATTAGGCTCTTAATGCACGTGCGCATGTGCGAGAGGTTGAGGTGGAGATGGTTTTTAAGTACTCGCTGAGCAGAAATCGGCAGGCATATAAGAAAAACACTGGCTAACCACACATATTATCATGGATCTATTGTAAACGTGTATTGTCGGTAGGTATTTAACTGTTTGTGAGTCTGAGAGGAGAATACAGTGGCATGCAACATGCATGACAAAGAGATATTTCAAACTGTCATCATCAAGTTCTTTATTTACCATTTTCTGCATGAAAAATTCATCAACAGTGAAAATCTGTTTTTCATCACATCAGGAGCGAGATTTTAGTGAAACTAAATGCTGTGCATGAATGTTATGGTGTGAAAATGAAAAGGCACCAAACAACTTTGGGCGAAGACCTATTAGGTCGATCACTGTGTGCAAGTGACACTAAAATCTGACCAACGCTCAGATGGAACAGCAATTCTTGTGAACTGTGGACGGAAGGATGACCCAGCTGCACCACGGTGGGAGCTAATGTTAACAATAGCTTTAAATACAGTGCTTAAACACACAAGCAAAATGCAAAGAGAGCAAAAAAGCTAAGAGGCGTACAAGAAAACTCCAATTTGCAAAATACAAATTGTCAGTATAATTTATAAATACTAACAGAAGCAATAAAACAATAGAACAGTAAAGATAACACACCAGAAAATTGTAAATGATACACGAACAATAAAAAAGCTCCATATAAGGCAATAAAAAGGGCAATAAAACATGTGTTTTAGGAGGAGATTGACTTCAAGGTAAGTAGCTTAATACTTCCTTCTGTATTGTAGAACTGTAAATGTACTTCTCGGCTGCTTAGATGCTGCTCAGCACTGCTTTTTCCTTTGTCTCCTCCCTTATACAAAATACAGCAGACTTCCATTCTGTGGCACATCAAATATTTTCCAGCCATTTTAACACAGGGTTTCCACACTTTTAATTATTCATCGACGCGTCCCTTTCATCTTACTCATGCGTACGTCGCAACTCCATTAAACTCAAACTGCAGCACATGCTCAGTGTGCATGCATGTAGACATGTGACGCCATGTTCCCTCTGTTCACCACTCTGGGGATTATAATCTGTCACGTGCATGACAACTGTAGCCCTGCAAAATGGCTGGCTGTGTGAAGATGTTGTAGGATTATATTTGAGTGTAGACTACTGGTGCCATCGTCATCATCACCAGCAGCAGCAGCAGCAGTGAAGTAGCAAGAAAACACCCCAAGAAACAAGTTGAGGCTGAGAAAAGAGGGGAGAGAGAGCTTTGGAGAGGTTATTTCCCAGGTGACAGGTGGCCCAGGCTTCAAATGACCGGCTGCTGGCTGAGGTGTCAGTGCATTAGTGTAAATTATGACTGTAACAAAACCCCATGTGTCCGACAGAGCGAGCTGAATAAATATGTCAGCTGCACAAGATGGGATATTGCTCTGATGTTTATTGTACCTATCTTTCTATCTTTCTGAATTAAGTCTGAGTGTTTGCTAAGAAAGCAACTCCACTTTTTCCTGTGTTCAAGCCACGGCCTCGTGTGTCTTTATAGATAAAGCATGGCAATACTTCTTTCTTTTAGCTTACTGGAACTGTTTTTTACTCTTAAGCAGTTGTCGGTCCAGCCTGAAGCTGATAAACAAAAAACAAACCCTTCGATCTCTGCACTCCTCTTCTGCTTTTTCACTTTGCACATCCTCATTTCCTGTTCACATGTTTTATTTGTATTTATGACATGTGGTGGAGCTGCGTTATCTTTACTACTAGATTTTATGATTTCTGAGGTCAGATGAGCTTATTGGTGTTTGGGCAGCGTTTAAATAAGACCTGCTTTAAAATAATGTGACAAGAACGATACCATGTTTCTTTTTAAAGTTACCTACCACACAAGTGGTGAACTGCAGAAAGTTTCACCATGCAGCTTATCATTTTTATAACTAAAGAAACTCATGAATAAAATGGATACTTAGTTGTGTTTGATATTTCAGCTTTGTGCAAAGCCTCTTTCATGCCTCAGGAGTAGGAATGCTTCTCCAAAGGATCAGAGCCCATCTATGGGAGCCCTTCCTTTTCCCTGTTAATCCCACTGAGCAGAAATTGTCTGTAGTTCAGCCACATGTGCAGCAGGCGGCGCTTCCCAGTGAATGGAGCTAAATACAAGGTAGCTTTGTCCAAGTGTCAGCTAGAAATCTTTCTGAGTGGTCTAACTCTCTGACAGCAGCTACTTTGGTCACTGAAAGATAATTACCATATTTATCAGACATGGAAAGTCCACAGTAGAAGATTGGAGAGATGATGGGAAGGAAGGAGGATCTGGGGGGATCTTTGTACTTTGCGCTGTCTTGCTTTTTTACTTTCACTTCCACTTGTCGGTTATATTTAGGCAATAAAAAAAACCTACTTCGGTAGTTTGGCTTGACTCCTTTACAACACTAACCTGTGCTGGAAGTGACCAATTCTCTTTAGCTGCAGTAAACATACAGATATCCCTGGGATGAAAAGGGCTTAACAACTAAAATAATGATGTTTTTCTGCGTCTGGACAAAACTTTTTGTTTTGTCCTCCTTTGTTTTAGTTTCATAAATACAATAGTGTTGGAATGTAAATAATATGACACTGATTGTTTTTGAAAGCAGTTTTGAATTAGTGCTCTGCAGAGAACCCTTGTTGGCGAGCACAGCAGTAAGACATTTCTTGTTGTTGGTCTCCAGGTTCGCACACATCTCAGGAGGAATTTTGGCTCATGCATCTTTACAGAAACTCTCTAAATCCTTTAGGTTTCTTGGTTGCTGCTTGAGAACTTTGAGCTTCGGCTCCCTCTGCAGATTTTCTGTAGGTTTGAGATCTGTAGGATGGCTAGACCATTTCATGACCATAATGTATTTTTTCGGTCATAGTAATGCTGGACTACCCCTTCACGATTCATCTTCATGTCTTTGCTGACATAAGGAGGTTCTCTTCCAAAACTTTACGTCACATGGTCCCGCTGATTGGTGCCTCAATGCCTTGAAGGCTTCCCGTACCCTTAACAGAAAAACTGTTCTAAAGCACGATGCTTCCAGATTCTTTCCTTGACTATGGGGATGAAATTCTTTGGGTGATGCTCAGCATTTCTCTTCCCCAGACACGGCGCGTCAAGTTGATACCAAATAGCTCAGTTCTTTCTGAATAATCGCACCAACAGTTGGCACCTTCTTGCCATCAAGCGTCTCGCTGATGGTCTTGTAGCCCATTCCAGCCTTGTGCAGGTCTAATCTTGTCCTTTGACAGCTCTTTGGTGGTGAAGAGGTTGGAATGGAAGAAATGGATTCTGTGGACCGGTGCGCTTTTTAACATAACAGGATTCTCTATAATCAATTGATTGATTGATTGTAATCTAACACTAACCTAGGTTAACTCTAACCTAGCTCAATTTAGGTTAAATTAACTAACCCTCTTTGCATTAGCCTGATGGAAATTTCTAAAGAATAATGTTTACCTCATAAAATTTACATTTTTATACAACATTGTCATGCCTCATTCCTTCAAGATACACCAGCATCCTCAGTCACAGCTCCTCTCAAGCCCCCAGTCTGCTCTCCTCTCCCGTCCAAATGCATTTTCGGGAATTGAGACATCCTTCAAGATGGCTAAGATTGATTTCAGTTCACGCGACAGGAGGACGGAACAGCCAAGGGGGCATAAAATAAAGAAATGAGAAAAGCCCCTCGGCTTCATCAGTCAAAAGCAGGCATATGCAGCCTTAAAATTCAGCACAGACCCAATTTATTGAAACCGATAGATCAGATGGTATTTCTTGTAATACTGTGTATGAAAGTGACCTCCGCATGAGTCACTGACTAAGTGAAGAGGTGGACAGGCCTCCCTGTGTGCAGATTCATTCGCATCCATTTCTGAATGCACAGCCTCGGAGCTAATGGATGTCATGTCGGTGAGGCAAAATACAGTGAATGCTGCTGATATTTATTATTATTAAACCCACTTTAAAGAGCTGAGATGTCAGGATTTTCCTGTCTCTGTAACCTTTGAGTTACAGCACAGACTGCCTGATCATGCCTGTAATATGAATCCATAACACAGCATCAGCTTCGCTCATGTTAACAGTGTGAATCACGAAATGTGTGTGTGTGTCTTTGCCATATTAGAGTGCAGGCCATCTGAATCAGAGACAGTCTGAGGAGTTTTACTGGACTTCTGGGTTTTTGTTAGCGTAGAACCAAAGACATAGTGCATTATCAGATAAAACAGCACCGTAGTATGGAGTTTCATAAATCACAGCCTCACTGAAAATGTTATTTCTTTAGCAATCAGCCAGTGAATCACGTTTGCATTGCACCTTGTATGCATATTAGTGCAATACAAAGTTCTTCACAGATGAAGAATGACAAGCCTGAAAAGACAGAGCAAGAACAAAGCAAATAATATGCAATGATAAGCAATTAAAAATGAAAAGACCAGTTAAATAAATACAATTCAATTTAAAATAGCATTAAAAATAAGGACAGATTAAATAAAGCAAAGAAACTAGAATGAAATGAACAGTAATCAATACGCTTTCGTCGCTGGATAAAATACAATCACTGGCCTCTTTATTAGGGACACCTTTTCAGCTGCTCATTAGCACAGATATTTGATCAACCAATCACACGGCAGATGCTGAAGCCATTTAGGCCTGCAGACTTGGTCAAGACGACCTGCTGAAGTTCAAACCCAGCATCAGAACGGGGAAGAAAGATGATTTAAGTGGCTTTGAACATGGCATGGTTCTTGGTGCCAGATGGCTCTGAGTATTTCATAAACTGCTGATCTACTGGGATTTTCCATAAACCATCTCTAGGGTTTACAGATAATGGTCTGAAAAAGAGAAAATACCCAGTAGGCAGGCAGTTCTCTGGGTGAAAATGCCTTGTTGATGCCAGAGCTCAGAGGAGAATGACTAAACTGTTCATCAGAAACATTGGCTGGTCTGAGGAGTTTTGATTTCTGCTGGGAGAGTTAGAATTTAGCATAAACGACATGAAAAAATGGATCCATCTGCCTTGTGTTAGTAGTTCAGGCTGTGGTACTGTAATGATGTTCAGGATATTTCCTTAACACACTTTGGGCCCCATACCATTGATTTATCTACTCAAGTATTGTCGCTGACTATGTCCATCCCTTTATGACCACAGTGTACCCATCTTCTGATGGCTACTTCGAGCCAGATAATGTGCCATGACACAGAGCTCAGATCATCTCAAACTGTTTTTTTGAGCATTACAGTGAGCACCAGAGGGGTGATCGCCAGATCTCAGTCCAACAGAGCATCTTTAAGCAGGCAAACGGAGGTCTAATCCATTACTTAAAGGTGTAACTACTGACATGAATAAAATTGAATAAAAGCTAATTGTAAAATTAGTTATAGTAAAGTAAATAAAGATAAATAAAAAAGGTAACTGTAAAGTCTTTGAGAGTACCCTGCCTCTCTCCGTACTAGAATAGGCTCCAGTCGCCCAAACCCTGAATGGATAAGTAAAAAAATGGATGGAAACATGCTACTGCTATATCTGACTTAAAGGAGGTGCAGAATCAACTATTTCAGGAAAATCAAACCCTTATCGTAAAATACAATAAAATGTCAAATATACAGCAAATCAGGCAACATTAAATCAAAAAGGCAATACAAATCCACACCAAGACCAGATGCCAAAAAGGTTTTTTCCACCCTGCACTTTGAATTCGGTGTACTTAGTTAATATTTCACATATTTCACTTCATATTTCATATTTCAGAGTCCCGCACACCATAATCAACAGAAAACAAATATGTTTTCTTGGTAATTCTCTGGTTCTGGGAGGTACAAGCGAACCTGATTAAACAAGTACCAGACAAGCCAGCAGGCCAGAGTTTAGGCTGATCACACTGGAGAGGAGGAGTAGGAGATCCCAGTGCTACCCCAGTACCCATCTATTGAAATCCAATTGGCATAATGGAACTGGTTTCTACTTGCTATTCAATTCAGCTCATCAGTAGAAAGCTCCTTCTCCACCCACGGTCCTCTTCACCCCCTCTCTATGTATGGTAATAAGCATTGCAGCAGTGGCTTCCCTCGTCCTGTTTTAGACATCTCTTTCATTCTTTATTCATATATCTGTGTGTGAGATAACTGCTGCACAGTGCACTGTTCTGCGTCTTTGATTTGGATAAACTATCAGATTATGGAAGGAAATAAATGAAAATTGTGTCTCTAATTGATGTGTGTGGTTTTGTTGCTGATATTGCACGGTGATTTTTAGATAATCCTTTCTGCATCTGTGTGCATGAGTGTTTGGTGTATGTATCTCTGCACTGTTGGGTGGATCCCACTTCTTTCTCTGTTCTGTGGTGCTTTCAGAGAGATGGAGAGAGAGAGAGAGAAGAGAAGCAGATTCTTTTCACAGCTAAGAGTCTAACTCCAAAACATCAAAGACAGAGAGAGGGAGAGAGAGAAAGAGGAGAGACCGATGTAAGGAGGGAGGGGTATGCCTTGTATCCGGGTAATGATGGAGGAGAGAGAGAAGGAGGGATGGAGAGAGACAGAGAGACGGAGAGGTAAGGGAGGGAGGGGGGCGAGGGAGAGCAGCCAGCCAACCAGTAGAAGGAGAGAGAGGAGCGAGAGGGAGCGGGGGGCACTGTGAACAAGCTGAGAGGAGGGAGGGAGGAGGGGAGGATAGTGAGCGAGGCATGGGGAGATTGCCGGACCAAAGAGAGAGAAGTGTTACTACAGAGCTGCTGCCGCTGCTGGAGGACGAGCTGGGAGCCGAGGATAATGCTCCATACCTCCGCGTACAGCGGCACGCCGGACACCTTGTAATTTCTTGTTCTGGTGGCGGTTGTGGAGGAGGAGGAGGGTCTTTATTGTTGCAGCAGTGATTGTCTTTTCTTTTTTTTTCTTTCCTTTTCACTACATCCTCCTGCTCACCCCTACTCACTCCTTATTCCTCTGCAACTGGCAACCGCTGGGCTCCCCCTACCCCTCCTTCCTCTCTTTTCTACTTCTGTCCCCTTTTTTCCAGAGGAGGGATTTCTGTAATTCATCAGGGATTGTAGAAGACAGTAAGAATTTTTTCTGGCTTTTTCTGCTTTTCCTTTTTTTTTTTCTTGACATGCATGGAAATGGAGTAGGGTGCATGCCAAAGCAAAAGAGAGAGTATGCTTTTATTTTTGAGGAGAGATGGTGGTGGAGTCTGTAGGGTGTGTGTGTGTGTGTGTGTGTAGCAGGAGGTGGGAGGCAGGGAGGAGGTTTGCATGTTCAAGTTTACTGCATTGATGTGAAACATTAATTCCTGTGCCACATGGCAGTCTGTGCATGCAGAGTCCCAGCTTTTAAAGGAAAATATGCAGCAGTTGCAGGAAAACTAGAGGATCTGCTGAGGGATGCACAGACACAGGGGAAGGCAAACAGAGCAGTATTTGACAGTGGATTACTCCTTGTGCCAGCGCTATAGCCAGTTTAGTGTTTCACAGCTTTATAGAGAGAGAAAAGAAAAGAGGGCAAAAAGTGTGGGGACGAACAAAAAAAAAGAAGAAGAAAGCAGAACTGGAGGAGCAAACATTTGTTGAGGAGGGAAGAATAAGAAAAGACAAGCTGGGGAATGAGTAAATGTATGTGCAGCTACTCCAAAAAAGGCAAAAATATGAGATACGCCAGCTTTTCGATTTATCATTGTGTCAAACTGATAATCCCACCCACATAGATTTGCATGCATGCCAACGATTGGTGATAATCTGCTGCTCAAAGGAGTTCACTGCTCAGTGTTCACATTTAAAAAGCTAAACAGTGCATAAAAATCACCAAGAAAGCCACTCTGGATAACCCGACACACTGGCAGTAGTGCACGGTACGCATGGATGAGCGTGGACACAGATGCGCGTTTGCGTTAGAAATGTGTGGACCGATGGAGTGGACACAGTGGGTTTGCCATGAATTAAACAGCAGCAGAAATGAATGTCAAACTGCTCTCCTCACACTTGAGCGACTGCTTCTACAAGAAAAGGGTCACCTTGCCAGCAGGGAACATGTGTTTGGTTTGGTCCTGTCATTATCTCGCCAACTGAGTTCAGTCTATCTATAGACGCCTTTGTCTCTACTGAACACGGCGGCACAGAAAGGTGACGGCTCTCTACATGGTATACATAATTACACGCAAACTGTTTCTGTGTTGTGCAGATCAGCGGGGTGGATTTCAACATAATGAAGCAAAACTTTAGCTGCATAAGAAAAGACACAAAAGAGTTCTCGATAATGAAAAGTCACACGTGCAATTTATTTAGTGCATGCGGTTTGTCCACAAGACAATGGAAATTTTCACTTTCCATCAATTTCCATCAGTGCATTAATTGTGGTTTTAGAGGAGCGTATCGACTGGCTTGATGTATAACAGTGAAGGGCTTTTCTGTAGTGAGGATTGAGTTAAGTGTTGGTGAACAGATACACAACTCAGTCTCTGCCTTTGAGTGGTGCTCTAAGTTCAAACGCACTCATCACATGCTGATGTCAAGCAGTCATTGCACACTAACGCACGCTACCAGCTCTCCATAGATCAGTGTCAGTGACGCTTCACTTGCTCATATAAAAGTAATAAGTTTCAGTCTGCACAGGCACAATTCAAAGCCATAAGTTTCCGATTTAATTGGCGAATCCACACTTTCTGTGGGAGATTTATAGGCGATGGAGTCTCTGCATAGAGAGGGCTGTGATTATAATGGTCTATCTGCATTAGGCTCTTGTTTCATGAGCATCTGTAACTCTTCACCGTGTCTGATGATCTGTTATTACAGATATCACATTTACAGGACTAACTTGGAAGGTCAGTCTTCTATAAAAGCCAGGAAATCACAAAAATACTTGATACTTGAAAATGATTTTTCAAGTATAAAGATCTCTATAAAGATTTCACTCGCTTTTTTATTTGCCCACAGCAGTAGCATGCAATAGTAGCCATTTAAGTTATACAAGGATGAAAATTCACTGTTAAAATTCACAATTGAAGTTTAGAGTACTCTGTAATATGACAAGCTAGGTCTTATTTATCCATTAAAGGTTTCTTATGTACTAAAAATAAAATACAGTACCTTGTTGCACCTTTAGGAGTACAATGGGGCAGTATCCCAGATTCTGCCATGGTGCTTTAAGTTTGCATCTTACAGACGTGAATTTTGAACCTCTGGTGACAGCTTTTTTCCACAAAGATAACAGACTTTTAAAAATGAAGGTGCAAAACTGAGTACCATAAAACTGAGTGTTTTATTCATTCAAACACTTGGAAATTAACTGACATTTGTGTAGAACTCCTTTAGTCCCATTGACTACTAAAAGCTTTATCCATGAACATGTGCACCTTCCTGATATAGAAATCAGATCAAGGTTGAAAGATCCATCCATCCATCCATCTGTCCATCCATCCATCTGTCCATCCATCATCCATCCTTCCGCCCGCCCGTCCGTCCGTCCGTCCGTCCGTCCGTCCATCCATCCATCCATCCATCCATCTGTCCGTCTGTCTTCTTCCCCAATCCAGTTCTGGGTTGCACGAGGCTGCTGCCTCCAACCTGTTCATATATGAGTGAATGCACACTGTGGGCAGGTTGCCAGTCTATCAGATGGTTAACACATAGAGCCAGACAACCATTCGCACTCACATTCACGCCTGTGTCCAATTTAAAATCACTGATTAACCTAACACCTTTCATTTTTCTGAACTGTGGGAGGAAACTGGAGTACTCAGAGAGCACGGATGCAAATGCCACATTGAAAAGCCCCAGCCTGTATTCACACCCTGAACCATCTTGCTGTGAGGTTACAGTGCTAACCAGCTAAACAGTAAATCCTTAAAATTTACAAGTGAAATTAATATTTTAATTCCCTGTTGTTTCTGATGTTACACCTTAAGAGAATTGCAAACGTGCTTTTTATTGCTTGAGAACCTGCATGACCCCCATAGGTATTATGGACACAGGTGTCCCACTTTATGTGGCAGTGCACATCATTTATATCCCTTATCCCTACTGTCCCACATACTGGCACAGTATCCCATATTTTGATTTTGGCTTTACATATATATATGTGTGTGTACATGTGTCCATATATATATATATTTCACCTCACAAGAAAAACGAGGCTCAAAAATGTGATTCCTACTGAAATCCATAGATGACTACCTGGAAGAAAAGCACAAGCGAATACACAGGTGCAAAAACGGCCATAGCATAAAAGAAACTGTAGCTTCACGCTCATGTGGAGTGGGAAAATTACATTCAATATATCCTTTTTATATGTCGCCTTCACATGATCTCTTTATCATTTGTTAAGTCATCTATCAACATGTCAGGCTAACTCTCAGCATTATTAGTGTTCCACATTGTCCTTCTATGTCTCACATTTAATTAGTTGGGATCAGGCCATAATATGTATACGTTTCTACCTTTAGGTGCTTGTGCTGTATAAATCTACCCTTATTTCTGAGATTGTAGAAAGTAAGAACTAGTTCACACCATTATCTCTTGTTTCTGCCTCGTCATCAGGGAGTGAAACCAGTTTGTTTAACTAGTCCTCAGTTTGGTTATATTGGTACAGAATCCACTGAGTGACACAGAAAGAGGAGTCTGAGGGAGTGAAGTTTGGAGATGCGGCCCAGATCGGCCGAATCTAAATCTGTTACTTTGGCTCCCTGGGTGCCGAGTTTAATCGATGTGGTTCAACAGGCCGACGCCTCTGTGGAGTGTTGATTAACTGACTGTCATGTCGTTTGTACTTCAGATCTTGTTTGGCACAAAGCGAGCAAGGTCCAACAAACAGGCACAATCGGATGCCCTTCACAGCTGAATTGCCATTCAGCTCATGTTAGCAGGAAAATACCACAAATTCCTTCTTGGTTGGTAAAGTGTTGTGAAACGGCGCACTTTAGTTCCACTGTATACACAGTGCACAGTTGACATTTCCACCCATGCAGAGCCCTCTTTGGGGATCAAGAGACCAAAATCTCTTCTCGCCACTCATTCAGTTTAACAAAGCTTGGCAAAAAGAGGATTTATCAGTACACTAAGGCAGAGCTTACCTGACTCATGGCTGCAAAACAGGCCTTGACGGAGATAAATCTAGATTAATTGGAATTAATTGGATTATTTCAATCCATGTTTGCACTGAATCTTCATCCACAGGGGCGTGGGAAGGAAAGAAGGAGGATGAATGTTGTGACTTTTGGACTGATTATCCCTGTGTTCAGTTGTTGTTGTGGCGACATCTTGTCAAAGCCTTTGTTTCCTCTAAGGGATTGTGTCTCTTATTTTCAGTCTCTCCTGGTTTATTTGCCCGAGCGCAGGGAGTACAGCACGACTTTCTTTTCAATATTTGCCACACTGCTCAGAGCGAGATGTATTTCATAACTCCAGATTTAGCCATGTCGTTTACTCTCTCACTCTTTTCTCTCTGTTTTTCCTCCAGTCTCACTCATTCCTTCTCCATCTCATGTAAACGACTGATCTGGGACAGACAGGCCTCCCCTGCGCTCTGTCCTACTTCAGCGTTGCCCTCTCTTGTCTCTCCTTTTTCCTTTTCCTGTGTCGTTTACCTCTATCCACCTATCTCTTGGTGACTCGCTCTGTCTCTTTTTCCATTAATCATTTTACTGTCTGCGCCTGTTTCATCATACCAGAGTGATGGTTCTGTCTAGTGTTAATAGGCTGTCAGGGTGTTTGGGAGACAGAGGTGCTATCATTACTTACAGTCCATTTTTCTCCACATGACGTGATGCAAAAAAACTGATGCTTGTCTGTCATGAAACACCTCCCACTTGATTGGAAGGTGGAACATGGTCAGCAGTGAGTGTCGCTTTAGAGGCTTTGGTTAATATTCAAAATGTAAAGTGAACAGAAATCTATGGCTACCATCTTTCTGCTAACTATAGAACCTGGAAGACATTGGCATGGTAACGTGATGGGTTAATAATGGCTTAGGTGGGTCTCAGCATTTATAGACAGAAAAATGTAAGCTGTGGCAACAGTTTTAGCTTATTGGGGCATTCGTGGGTGTTCGTCTTGTAATCGGGAGGTTGCCGGTTCGAGCCCCGGCTCGGACAGTCTCGGTTGTTGTGTCCTTGGGCATGACACTTCACCTGCCGCCTACTGGTGATGGCCAGAGGGGCCGATGGCGCGATATGGCAGCCTCGCTTCTGTCAGTCTGCCCCAGGGCAGCTGTGGCTACAACTGTAGCTGCCTTCACCAGTGTGTGAATGTGAGAGTGAATGAATAGTGGTATTGTAAAGCGCTTTGAGGGGTTCCGAAAAGTGGTATATAAATGCAATCCATTATTATTGTAGCTCGAGTGTTATCTTATAAAGTTAGGAGCATCACACATCTGGCCCGACGGCACAAACCAGCTATAGCTCCCGGATGAAAATTGCAGTGAAGTTTGAAGAACTAGACTTATATCTGCGACAAAGTGAACCTGTTTTTTCTTTTTCAATTTTCACCTGCAAAAGGACTTCCTTCCTGGCATGTTTCGAAGGCTGCCACACGTGGCACCGCTTTCAATGAAGAGGCCGGCTAGTACAACTATGACTAAGATGGGTGCAGCCTCGTCGTGCGTCATGACTGTCGCCTTTCATGTGGCAGAGAGAACAGATTCAGTAACATCACTGTTTACTCTTTAAATTTCAGTTTTGATAGAGTGAGTGAGAAAGCCAATTTTCACGGGAGCTTTTTGAATCTCAGTCTGGCCCGGTGACAAGGACACCTAATGCATTTCAAAATTCTCCAAAGTATCTCATATCCTTAGGACACAAGATTGTTCATTTGGCTCTTTTTTGTGGAGCTGTGTAACCGATTACATTTGGGAACTCTTGTAATAACTGCTTTTGGGCTTGAGGAGCTTGTTAGTTAATATTTTTTTATTCAAAATGTTTCAATTTCAGTGACATTATTAATATTTTTTCAAATATGAAATAACCTCATTTCATATCGAGATATATTATTATTATTTGATTAATATAATTCTGCACCCATGTCCTACAGCTAAAGGTATGAGCTGGATTCTGCAGGTAGAGCAATGTTTGCCATGACAGTTTGGCATGTTCAAAGACACAATTAGGTCATTTGAATCATTAAAGATGAATGGATGTCACCCACTAGCCACTGACCATTGTCATCTTGGATGGTTTTGAAACCAAAAGTGAACATTTGAACGAGACAGTTTAGTGCTCACTTATCAGCTTGGTTAAAACGATACACAACCAGGTAAATGAAATATCAAACTTATATGAGCTCCAGTACAACTGATCATGCGCTTATTAAACAGTTCCATTAGAAACGTTATAAAAGGTTACACCAGCACAAACGTTAGTGGCCTCTAATGAGCTCATGTGATGCCTGGAACAAAGGTAGCGGCCTAGTTGGCACACGTCTGCCACTAGAGGTGGCCATGCCTCTAATTATTCAATATTTCACCTTTAATACAATTAGAAGTGTTATTATTTGAAAAAAAATCACCATTACAAAAGTTGGTAATTTTAACATAAATGTCAATGGGGATTGGCTCGCTGGAGCAAGCCCCAAGTGGCAGGTTGAGGAATTGCAGTTTTTGACATCTATTGCTCGAGTCATTTTTCAGCTTTGGAGGTTTCAACTTTATTATTCAAAGCACCGTTGAGTCTGATGAGAATGTCACTGTGTAGTTTTTGCTGTGCTAAATCTTAGACCAAACCATATGGCAAATGAAATTTTTGATCTAACAGCTCTGATCACCAGAACTATTTAAGTCATTCAGTACGAAGGTTGTTAGAATATTTCTCCACACTGCCAGCTGTGCATAGAAGCCGGAGCACTAAAAACAGTCCAGTTAAAGCTGATGGGTGTGTTATCACTTTCTTAAGTGCTTATCATTTGTCTTGCATATTATGTTTCTTTCTCACTCTGTCACGTTCTCCTACCTTGTCTCAGCTGGTGGTAATTAGAGGGGAGGTTCTTTGGGAGTTTGAGGGTGGAGGGCTTTGACCAGACTCCTCCATGCATCATCAATTCACTCTCAGTTTATTACGGCTAATTGCACCACTGAGAAGCATGGGCTGGGGTGGGGG
>NW_024582413.1:1845660-1969106 GCF_018398535.1 Haplochromis burtoni
TTGAGCTCTCCCAACAGTAACCACTGCATCATCAAAGTGGGGTTGCTATATTTAGCAGCAGCAGCAGTGAATGCATGGCGGCAGTGGAGCAATGCTGGCCCAGGATGATGATCAGAGTGTAGGGTGGGGTGTAATTTGTGTGTTTGTGTATTTGTGCACAAAGCTGAAGGCAGCGGTGTAAGCATCAGCCGGAGGGTGTAATGCTGCATTTAGATCCTGTGGGAAAGACAGCAGATGAGCCTCCTACTTGAAGGCACTGTTTGTATCAGCTTTTAGGCGGTAAATACGAGCTCAGGGATTGGCAGCTACAACAATACAGAAAATTAATGCCCATATCCACCTCCATATTTTTATTTCTTAGACTTTGAGTAGCTTTGCTTGATTAACAGTTGAAAAAAAATGCTAACTTACCTGATTCTGAGCTTTGATACAGACTTTTAATATTGTCTGAAACAAGCTGTTTTAGTTCTGTTCGTCTTCCTTTTAGGACAGCTTACTTCTGATTGGCTGTCGCTTGTAAATAACAACCATATTAGGGATATCCTTTCTCACTGACATCATTCGGAACCAAGAGTAGAAAAAAAGGGCTTAAATAAATCATTTAGAGCAGTCTGATGACTGAACTTTTGGCTCATATGGAGTAGTTGTAATTTGTAGTTTAAACTTCAAACATCTTTAATATAAAACTTCACTGTCAGAACTTTACATATGGATGACAGAGAAGAAGGAGAAGCATAGTAGCTCTACTTTAAATGCCAGTGGATGGGATTTTTTTTCATAGTAATGATTGATTTGACTTTTCCAAACAGTCATTTATATTTTACATGTGTTTTAACAACCGAAAAATGTTAAGGATAATAAAAAATCTCCAGAAAAAAATCTATTTTGATTCTTTCTTTGATCTCAGATGAGTTCAAACACAAAAACACGTCTGTGTTTTTGCTGGAAATCCCAATTTTAGTCTCCCTGCAGATTCATAGGCTCGTGAGCAGCATTCAGAAGTGTTTCCAGCCACAATGAGTACTTCATGTTCTCCTCTCTGTGAGAGGCCTGCTTTAACCACAGAGTAAAATGTGTAAGCGGAAGCAGGCAAATGCTGGCATATGTTGACGTCAAGCCATTTTTGAACAACAGGTGGTCTTGTTTGGCAGATTTTGGATTGTTTCATGATGTTTTAGACAGTCGTTAGTGTCCTTATGCTGGAATAAATGCAGCATAACTTGTCAGCTCAGTCCAGGACCTCTGTGGTGTTGCTGAGATGTCCACTGACATTGCTGTCATTGTGTGTCACTTGATGCTTTGTGCAAGCTTCAGCTGGTGTCAGGTTTGCTCCTTGTGATTGAAAGGTGCTTTGGTTCAGTTCCAGCGTGTCTCTGTTGTGGTAGCACCCGCAACTGTCCATAGTTTAGCTTTTGACTCTGCATTTTCTACTGGGGTGATTAACCATGACATAAAAAAAACGCTTAATCTCTTCTGCCTCTTACTGTATCTCAATTTGTTACTGAATCTGAGGAACAAAGAATAAAGCCCAATTTAATTCACCTCCACTGAGCGGAGGCCCTCTGCTTCCATATCTTATTAAAGTCAAACTATAACTGAGCTGTCATCAAGATGCAATGTGTTATTTTTGGTTTTAATGATGGTTCTCCCTCTATGTATGCTTGCTACTTCATCACTGAACTTGTCATGAAGACAAAAGCCCAGATTTCATGTTAGCAAATGTGTTATTAATTGTAAGTCTGAAGAAAAAACTAAATTAGTATCCTGTTATTTTTCTTACAGGCTGATTTTTTCCAGCTCATGTACAGTGAATGTGCTTTGACTGTTCAAGCTATTTAAACACCAGTCTGTTAACTATTTATATACAGAGTACTAACCTGATGGTGCTTGTTTCCAAATGATAACTAAGACCAATTCAATCTTACAGTGCATGTGAAATGCCCACAACCTCTGATCTACTGATTTGTGTTTCTGAACACAAACGTTTCATTATTTTTAATGTCATTTTTTTAATCTGTGTGATCTCACATGCGTACTGCCATTTATACATGAAATGCTGTGCTCTGTGGGTTTGTTGAATTATTATAAGTTTTCTGTTCGGACTTCTTAGTTCAACTTTTGAGATTTTCTTTATTTCTATAATTACAGTAAGGGTTCTTTCTATGCTTGTGCTTATTGCAGCTATTTTCTGTTTAATCTCTACGCTCCGATTAGCTTTTAGTTCTTGCTACTTCTGTTATCTGGTTTTCTTCAGTATTGAGAATACTATCCCTTTTAGTTTAGTCAGTCTCTGAGGTGTCATCTTGCACCTTGTTGTCAAGTTATCAGGTTCCCTTTGAAGTTACTTTCTATTTTACTTTGTTAACCATCTTTAGCTTTTGCCTTGCTTTTACTTTTACCTCCTTTGTTATTGACTTGATTAGTTTCAGCTATGTCTCCTTACCCTGGTGTTTCCAGTCTCCCTGATAGCCCTGCGTCCAATTTAAAGCTTCGGTTTGTCTTAGTTCTTTCTTGAGTCATACAATGTTCTTTCTCATGTGTGCTTGCTCTGTTAAATTTTAGTTAGTTGTTACTAAATTAGCAGTCTTTTCCATTACCATTATTAATATGGATTCTTTTTCAGAAGTCTGCATTGGGGTCCGCAAGCTACAAACCTTGAAATGATATTTTTGACCTTTAACTTATAAAAAAGTTCATGTTTAGAGGAGTAGGTGGGAATCAATTCTTTGCTCCTTCCAGATACCCAAGTTCAAATCAGACACAACATTTTTTTTCTTACTCGATTCAATACTTTTTCAAATTTATTAAGTAGAATTGTGTCAGTTGATTAAGACTAAGCATTACAACTTTTACTCTGGGGTTAAGGTATATCTTAAGGTTCGGCTTAGATTTGGACGTTGAAATTGCTGTGTTAGGTTTACAAATAGATAATGGTTTGGTTAAAAAAGCCAAAGACTCCTTTTAAAGATCTGTTTTCTTGGTTGCCATGGTGATGCCCACAATTATGCTAACTGGCTGAAAAAATCATGACCATTTTTGTCCAGGATTACAAACAGTTTCATAAATTTTTTTGTGACTATTTCACATCTTTTATGACTGCGGCAACAGATGTGATTGTTGTTAAAAAGTCCAAAATTAATCTTTTATCTTGACCCCAAAGACATGAAGCAAAGTACAAAAAAAACCCCTTGAGTGTCACAGGGCCCTATTTGTTCTAAGCTATCGTCTCATTGGCCCCTATAAACAGGTAATGTCGCTATCTGACCTGTGCTGGGTAGTGATAGGTGAACATGCTCGTTATTTAGACATTCTTTGGGACAGACCTCGTGAAACCTTCAGCTAGCTATAGCTTGGCTTTTCTCATTTGACTGTAGTGATAAACTATGGCATTTGAAAAACAAAGCTTAATTTCTTCTGCCTATGTAACCTCCTTTAAACTACATTACCGTATCTCAATTTGTTACTGCAAGAAAGAATAGAGTCTAATTCAATTCACCTCCGCTGAGCGGCGGCCCTCTGCTTCCATATCTCATTACAGTCCAATTGCAACTGGTCTGTCATCAAGATGCAATGTGTTATTTTTGGTTTTCATCCTGATTTTCTCTCTCTGCCTGCCTCCTCCTTCAACAGTGAACTTGTCATGGAGAGAAGTGTGAGTTGGTGTGTGTGCGTGCACCATGCACCTGCTCGCTGTGTGTTCGTTTGCACCAGCAGTAGGCAGCAGTGGGTGTTTTAAAGTTTATGAGAGATGATGAATCGGCGTTGTGCAGGCCGGGGAAGGCTTGGGCGTCTTGTTGCATTAATAATGGAAACACAGCTGGTTATATTTATAGTAACAGTGGCAGGGGGCTGTGGCAGCGTGAATGGGAGGTGATATATGGGATACAGTACACTGTGGCAGCTCGCCTGGACATCACACAGCTTAGCTGACAGAGGGGACATACTTGGACATATTCAACAAATATTCTCCTGTGATCTCTGCACTTAAGGTTTTTCATCAGAGGAGGCGAGTGGGCAAAAAGAAGTGTCACTGACGATTAGATAGCTGTTAGTGCGAGCTATAGGAGGAAAGTGAAAGTAGACAAGAGAGGGCATATGGAAAGGGGCAAAGGGGATGCAGTCTATACAGCAGCTGATATGTGATGGTTTCCTTCCTTTTTAGCTGGAGCTTATGAATTCAGATTGAATCTGTGGCTCAAAGTCATTCTGCTTTTGTTACCTATCTGTCACTTTCAAGCCAGAAAACAAAAAGCACACAAGACCACATCAAAAGTCACCAAATTCCAGTGAATCATCAAAGTGAAGGGCAAGCATGTGGAACTGTTGTTCCACAAGAGGAGAGGGGCTTTGTTAGAAAATACAAGCCAAAGAAGCTAGAGAGAGTTTAGATAAAGATGCTCACAGATGAGTTGTTTGAAAAGCTGTGGAAAAAGTATTCACATCTTTTGCATCACGAAAGCAAATGCTACAATTTAAAAGAAATGCACAACAAAGTAGCTCATTAAAGTAGTCAGATTACTTTTTCTTGTAACCAGTAATTCAATGCTGGAAATTTGCAGTTCAAATAAATAACTATGTGAACACCTCGAATCAAGATATTCATAGTGTTTCCGTGTCTCTCCTGATCCTTAGCCATTAGATAGTGGAATATATCCTGATTCTGATGGCTACAGCCCCCCAACACGCCACCCATTGGTTAGTTAAATCATGCTGTGAGGGCTCAGGCTGAGAGTTTTTGCTTTTTCGTGTCCTTTGGAACTAAATGATCACATCACAAGTTTATAGCACATTCGTTGGGGCAGAGAGGCGATGGTGGGTGTCCACATAAAGTAAGTTCATCGTGCACATGAGACATCAAAAACAGGCGTCTTTTAATAGTCTGTGTACCTGGAGCGGAGGTTTTCTGGCTTTGCAAAAATATTTTAACTGGAGCATTATTGCACAAAGGAACAAAGTCAGCATCTGTTTTTCAGCAGTCATCCTGTAAAGATAATGATCATATTTGCTCAGCATCTATCAAAAGCTGAACAAAACTATCAGAAGAAAAAGAACTCTATGAATGTCGCTTTTTGGAAGCATCCAATATTAAACCGGAAGGGGAAGTTCAGCTCATTCTGGGGACATTTGCCTCCACTTCAGATATAAAGAAGCCCCATCAAGCAGAGTAAAGCCCTTCAGCTCCATGGAAGAAAATGATGCTGATGCTGCAGCTCCAAAACAAAATCAGCTCCGTTTGCAATGAGATAAAGTCAGTGAAGGTGGACGTACTGCTGGACACACAAACTCCAGACAATACGAGAAGTGGTAAAGTGGTGGAAAAGATTTTAGTTTTATTTTTTTGTAAATTGTTTAATCAAACAATTTAGCTACTTTTCTCTCTCTTTTAGCTCTTAAAGTTGATTTTAAAATAGACTGTGCTACCAAAGTAAATACTTTAACTAAAATGTTTAAAATATCTAAAGCAAAAAATACATTTTCTTTATTAATTTTAGTGACACACTAACATGTAAGTGATCATCTGAAGTCTAAAGAAGATATTCCCCCCTCAGGCAGAGTATCAGCGAGGGGCAGGACCACACACTGGATAACAGAACTGAAACAAATGTAACAAAACAAAAGCCCAAATTTTGCTTATTGTATTATATTATAATATATATTCTGATATCAGTGATGATTTGTATTGTATTGGAGTCAAGTTAACAGACTCATTGTGGTCATTTGCTTTGAGACACAAAGTAAAATCCTTCCTCAAAATGCCTTGGTGGGTTTTTTCCTTTCCTTTCAGAACATCCTGGGGTGGATTATCATGGGTCGTTTTTCTGCCCACATGTAGCCTAGTCGGAGATCAGGGCTTTTTTTTTTTTCTGTCAGCAACAAACAAGGAGCAGAGTTAAATCTAATGAAACTTGGTGTCAACACAGACATCAGGAGAATCCACCTTTCTTAAACTTGGTCAAGAAAAGTGTTTCAGAGGATTCAAACATAAAAGAAACAAACTGGTGTGGCACCCAAGAATTATGAATAATAAAACATTTATCACATAAATGCTTCCCTTTTGTTTAGTACAGAGTGATGTCATTGCACCCTTTTAACCCACATACATCAGCTTAATGATAGCATTAAGTTACCAAGTGACTCAGTACCAAAAATAACAAATCTAAAAGCAAATACAGGCCTGCTTATAAATCTTGCTGTGAAATACATTAACTTAGTGCGAGAAGAAATCGTGATGATGCTGATGCCTGATGCATCACCACTCAGTCAGGAAAAAACTTGAATGTGCATTATGTTTAAGAGGGAGATCATGTTTTGGAGGAAAGAACCTTTTGCTTCAAAGTAAACAAAACCTAGAGGTGCCAAATAAATGTGTTTTGGAGTAAAAGGCAGAATATTTGCTTTATCCAAATGTCTTCTCGATCATTTTATTGTCATACAAATGTTGGTATATGGTCGATGTAAAAAAAAAAAAGGTTCTGAATACTGACTGCTTTTGATGAGCCTGTATGCAACGAGGCCCTTGTGAAGTAGTTAGTGGGTAAAAGCCCCTCTGTATTGTGCCTGTTTAGGATTCTGTATCTGTCTGAGAAAATAGATTTTTCATTCAAGAGCGTTGAAACATGAAACCACAGACCCTGAAAGAAGCGCTGATTCAGCCACTGCTGGACCGCAGGGAGCTAAAATCTCCCCTCACTCGGTCAGAGAGGGCTTTCTCAGACGTGACAGCTTTGTTCGGCTTTTGTCCCCACATACTTTTTTACCTCATTTTGAGTGTATTTAAGTATGAATCACTCTTGTGTCTCCTGATGGACGCTATTGAATTCAAACTACTGCATAAAGCCCATCTTTAGTGTTGTCAGAGCTGCACGCTCATCACAAACTCAGCTTTGGTCAATTCCCAGCGGGTCCAGATCAAAACTCGAATTGCTTTGCAGACTCTGCTGACGGTTGGCACTTTCTGACAACCACTTCAAAGAACGCTGTTCTGGGAAGAGAGAAGCAAAGCAGAAATCCAGCAGGCTGTGGTGAATGTGACCGACAGGGAGACATGTGAAGCTGGTTGGGAGTAGAAAGCAACAGGGATGACCCGGAGGTTGCCACATGGTCAGCCTCTCATTTGGCGCCTGGAGCAGTGGAGCAGTATCCTTTAATATTTCACAGCCCCTCATATGTTCCGGCAGCCTCCTTCCCTACAGCTACTCTCGTTTTGGCTTATTTATTAATGACCTCCCCACGCTCTGCCAACGAAACCCCCCACTTGGGCCTAGACGGCAGCAAGTGGGTCCTGCCGTTCTGGGCCAAGCCTCCGCTTCAGCTCCACAGCCAGACCAGAGAGATGAGTCTGTGCGACGGAGGATATTACTCAGCTCTCTAAAACAGGCTGCACATATAGCTGCTAGCAGAAACCAAGAACAGGTTCTGTGCTGCTCCACAGAGATTTAGTGGCAATGACAAATAAAGCGAATTAATTAGCAGGCTATTTGAAAGTGATCTCAGCTCTCTGACTCCCCAGCTGATCGACTGTCTTCATCACTTCTATAGGAGGGATCTTGAACAAACACGGTGCTCGAATCCACGCATGTAAAGATGAACAGCGCTTGCGTTTCGCGAAGCTTTAGTTTGTTATTAAGTGGAGCTGAAATGATCAAGTAGGTGAAGAATAGAAAAATAATCAGCTGCTATGTTCATGAACAGCAATTACAATCATTTTTCTTTCTTCTCCTCCTTTCATGTGATGCTTAATTGTATATTTTCCACTTCTATGATGGTGGTTGGACTAAACATGGCATTTTAAATGTGACCTTTCCTCTGCTTTATGAAATTATTACAGGCAAAACAAGAAGTTAATTTATTGAACAACTATTTAGTTAAACATAAAGTTTTAGAGTGTTTCCTTTTCATAAATACACGGTATCATATCTACATAGATTATCAAAAATTGCTCCAAGCCCTCATCATTAATTTCTTAATTGTTTAATTTCTTAAATGTTATCAACAAAGTTAATTACGGTGACCTTTCCAGGGAAATTTTTGGTTGATATTTAAAGAGCTTTAAGCTAACTGTGTGATCTTTGTTCATATTGCTCTTCCTACTTCATAATCAGTGCTCAACAATCGCCTTTTTGTGATCTTAGAGTTTTACAACTTTGGGAAAAAGCCTGCACACGTTTGCCTCAAAAGCCTTTGAATTGCTTCTACTGATTGTAAAAAGGGCTGTTTGATTAAAATAATCTGTGTGATTGTAAAACGAGTCAAGCCAGGACAGAAACTGTAAATGAAAACTAAAAAATCAGATTTTTTTAAACTTAAACTAAAACGTCAGCACAGTCTGAAAGTAATTATTCTGCATTTGATTTTCATTTTTCATGGGACACAAACCTCAGTGAGCTGGATGAAATTCCCGTGTTTTCATACACCACAAACTCATTTTCATGCTGAGCCCCACTAGATATGCATGTCTCTGACATCACTGACATCCCAACATTGTGACTGGCCAGTTGCATGAAAAACTCAAATGATATCAGAAACACCAACCTTTTACAGCCTTTTGAGTTAGTGCATGTAAAGTTTTTCACTTATTCAGAAAATCAGTGGTGATTAACATGACTTGTTACCATGGAAACAAAGTAAATGAAGGAAAATCACATTGCAGGTAGACTGAAACATAGAAGTTGTGAAGTTGCAAAAACTGCAGTCCCTCCAATGTCCACTGGAGGCTCCAATCAGCATGGATTGTCATGGTTTCCCAATGACCAACTGTACTCCAATAAAAAGCATGTTTACATTCTGGTAGAAAAAAGAACAGTGCCGTCTGTGGATAATTTCCTCTCTTTGTAACAACTGCACATTAATGATTTTTTTGTACCTTTCCCATCTGCTCCTCCCCGAATCGCTACCTTATCGTGGTGGAGGGGTTTGTGTGTCCCAGGGATCCCAGGGGCTAAGTTGTGTGGGGGCTTTTGCCCCCTGGTATGGTCTCCCATGGCAAATTGGTCCTGGGTGAGGGACCAGACAAAGAGTGATTCAGAAGACCCCTATGAGACTCCTCTTTGTAACAACTGCACATGAGTGATTTTTTTTGTACCTTCCCCATCTGTAAACCGATAAGGCTTAAAGTTAAAGGTGTAGCAGCTTTGATTGACAGGCGTGCAGATACAGGGAGCTGTAGCTGATTGTCTTCTAGGCCTCCCCTCTGATAATTTAGTTTAGTTTTAGTCTTGGGAAGTGAAATTAGTGTTTTATAAGCCTGTTAGAACACAGAGTGAAGTGTTACCATTTCAATTTATTTTTTTGGGGGGGGGGGGGGGGGGGGGGGTGTCAAACCTAACTGCTTATCAGGAGCCTTTTAAGCCGTAATAAAATGAGTGCTTCTAGACCAGCATCTACTTATTTTAAACTTTAACTGCCCAAACTTTCTTCAAGTTTTTATAAATTAACAACATAACCATAATTTGATCAAAAGATTAGAGAGCATTTATATACAAATCAACATAACGAGTGACCTAAGTGATCCACAAAAGGAGTGAATAGCTGCTGAGAGCCACAAGAGAAAGAGAAACCTTATTAAATCAGTGTTGCTAATTATGAATTTACTGACTTGAATAAGGCTGCTTCCAGCTAACCTTTATTAAATTGAAATTGTAAGTCTCTAATGCATGGGTTTGACTGTAAAATACTTTAAAATTCACTCTGCTGAAAGGCTAGATTTGGTAGGCTGTAGCCTGTAACACAATTTTGATGCACAGGGAATTAAACCACAGGGTCACTTTTACCCCTCAGCATAAGCCCACATGCTTATTTTTGCTTGTGTCTTTATGTACTTTTCATACACCCACTCACATCTTCACTATAAACCACTGTTGTATATAGATAGGAATCCCTCTTGGGGGGTGGTTTATTGCGTTTCTGCAACATGTCTACATTTTCTCCCTGTACCACAATGCCAGATCTTTAGATGCTCAAAGAAGGAGGCGGAATTGGATAGATGTCTTTGGGCTTTTTGTTGTTGTGAAGGGTTTTCCATTTCTTGTAAGCATGCATGGGTTGGCTACCGTTAAGTAAAATGTGGTGTTTTTGGTTTATGGTACAAGAGTTTTTCAAGTAAAATCAAAGAAAAAAGGAGGTTAACAGTACATTATGAACTTTCAAAATGTTTTGCATGAAAAAAGCACTATCTGCATTTATAAAGAGAGCAGTGAGAAGACTGGATGTAAGATGTGGGAACTACAACATTTTTGCAACTGACCCTGTTGTATATGTATTTCTGGGAGTTTCTTTATCAATATTCAACACAAACTGATCTAATATCATTTAGAAAGTGCAAATTACTCCTAGTTGAACCAATATTTAATGCCGAAAACATGTCTTATTTTTTGTGCTTGATACTGAAATGAACCAACTGCGCCTGCGTTTAGAAAGCAGCACCACTTTTTGTAAATCACCCGTAAAACTATTTACCATTAAATAAATATGACCCACAGACTCGCAAAGCTTCCAGCTCTGAGGGGAAGTTTGTGATGAGGTGCCTTAAACTGCCAATCTTTGTGACACTATCTGCAGAATTACTTCTTACTTCTGTGAGTCTTGTTCTGTGACCTCAATAAACTCTTTCCTGCTGACTTTATTATTGCTTCTATCACTAGTTTCAAGTCAGTAGGAGTACAGGAGGAGGAAAATATGAAGTTCATTTAGTAAATTTTGGGCATTACTGGCATCAGAAAGAAGGATAGACCAGATTAGTCTCATGATCTAACAACTTGTCAGTCACAAAGTATTTCACAGTCAGATGGCAACAGTGAGAAATTCTCACTGTAGAAACTCACTAACCACAAGATGAGGGAGGGGTTATGTCCATCCTTTATATACAGTTGATGACAACAGATGACAACGATTGCTAAAAGGAATAAATATCGTACCTGCTTCATGCTTGTTTGAGCCACAGTGGGCACCACTGTGTCTGAACATGGCCTCACAGAGCAGAGCCATTAGCCACTGTTAACAGGAACTCTAGCATGGCTGCCAGTGTTCCTGTTAGCATGTTGAGTGTAGTTATGGTGGGATGGCGAGTGGAGGCTGCACAGAAGGGAGATTCTGGGACACCAAATGTGCTGGTGTTCTTTTCAGAGGTGTCCCGAGCCTAATTCTGTGACATTTCCATGATGAGAACACCAGTGATGCTGTTGCACACTCCACCCTTTTTCTTTTAAACTTGAACCAGGTTCCTCCGTCGGCGCTCACCCTAGTTTGATAGCACAGGGGATGGTTACATCAGAATGTGCGTAATACACGTGGCTTCATTCTCCTTTGTGCGAGCACCCTTGGGTCACTACAGTTTAGAGGTGTTTTACCTGACTTACATATCTTTGTGCCGAGAGATGACAACATGTGCGTGCGACTGTAGTTTTATTTATGTGCATCTTTATGGGGCCTGTATGTGTATACGAGACCCTGCTGCACAGACAGACGGGCTGTACCACAGATTTGTGTCCATTTGTGTGTATCAGAGCGCCACTTTGTGTGTAGATGTCAAACAAGGAGGGAGGGAAATTGGCCGTTCCAGTTTAGTGGCAGGAAATTGGGGCGATCTGTTCTTTGGAAGTTTCCCAGTGAAATTTCCTGGGGACCAAGACACTGAAAATATCTATCTATATGCACACTATGTCCTACATAAAAGAGAGTGCACCACAGAGAGAAGGGAGAAGGAGAAAGGGAGAGCGTGTGAAGATATATGTGTGTTTGTGAGAGATAAAAAAGAAAGGGAGGGAGGTTAGATGTCACTGTGCTGGTGGGATGTCAGTCTTTTGATGGCATCACACAGACTGCAGATAGACTGAAGCTTAGTAGAACGAGGTCAAGACTCTGGCAAGTCACCCAGGAAAGTTACCTCATTTCCCTCTCACTTCTGTCACACGAAAACGTCTCAAGCAGAACTGGAAATGCTGCCTCATAACCCCATTTTTTCCCTGCTCATTGCCCTCAGCCTTCAGTAGAAAGTTAAAGTGTGGCACAGATGTGTGATTGTGTATTTAAGAAAAGTTTCGTATAGATTACACTTATTCCATGTAGCCGTGTGCTCAAATCCACCTTTCCCGTGCCAGACACAGATTTGTCAGACATACCACTTTGTTCTGTGAGCTTTGTGTCTTTCAAAAGCAGATGTTAATGGCTCATCTCGCTTGTTCCCTACCCATGAATATCTTACCAATTCATTTCTGACAAGTGTGATACTACTCAGAGCTGCCAGCCACCTGTTTCATTTGCTGATTTGAGCTCAAGTACATATTGAGTAAATACACCCCTGGAATTCAAATTCTGCTACAGGTAATTACAAAGCAGCAATGCAGAAACATTTTAGCGCTGCCAAAAAGAAAAAAAAAACAACCAAACAGCTAATGCTCCTGTGGGCTTACTTTCTGTTATTTGTCCACCACATAGACTGATCCAGCCTAAATAACAAGAGCTCAGCCAGCACAGCATCATATTCTAATACTTTATTTCAATCATGACGAGTGTGGTTAGAGGAAGCAGCTGCAGGACCTCCCCATAGAGAACAGAGCAACAATGTATGACATCAGACATGATTGGGTCAGACACAGCATGAAAGGAGAAACTGGGTGGAGGTGGGCTCAAAACAGCTTTTATTTATTTATTTATTTATTTATTTATTTTTTTTGGGCCTGTCCCGTTTGGCTCTTTTGCCATCAGAATTGTTGTCTAAAGGCAAAGAAAGATGCCCAACGGATTTACTTTACCAAACTGACCATCCCAGCCTTGCCGTAATGGTCCATTTGATTCACCTTTTATTGTTTATTTTATTTTCACTTACTGAATACGGGACAGACTTGACTGGGGGAAAGAAGGGGAGAAAGAAAGAGGGAAAGAGAAACAGCTGAGAAGAGGGACGGGGGAGAAGGGCAAAAGACAAAAACCAACAGAACGGGCAGAGAAAAAAAAAATGCATATATCAATCACCTGGGTCACCTGCTGAGAAAGAAAAAAGAAAGCAAGCAGAAGAG
The DNA here is from genome assembly GCF_018398535.1 of Haplochromis burtoni. Taxonomy (NCBI): domain Eukaryota; kingdom Metazoa; phylum Chordata; class Actinopteri; order Cichliformes; family Cichlidae; genus Haplochromis; species Haplochromis burtoni. Next base: position 1,858,674 of record NW_024582413.1, read on the forward strand.
AACAAGAGTAATAGAATAAACAACATCACAATGATATATGGGAATATGACAGTAAATACTAAATGTTAAACATTATTGTGCAGCACATAAGATCAACAGAACACCGTGTGCTTTGAGGTAGGAGCCAAAAAGGGTGTAGTTTGTGGGTGTGACCACCCGTGTGTACACCTGTGAGCATGGACGCGCTTGTTTTTTTGTTTTTTTTAAAAGGTTCCTTCATGTAATAATCTGCTAGAGGGTGTGGGGGGGCCACAGCCCCGTCCTCCAGGGTATGAAGCAGGTATGGAGGAGATCAAAACTCCAGACATCCAGAGGTCCCCAGAACACAAGAGACCAAGGAAGACCAACAGAGGGGCAGCTGCGCCACTGTCCCGGAAAGAGCTGAGGAGAGTCCCAGATGAGGGCTCACTCAGCAGCCGTGGAGCAGAAGCCAGGGGGAGTTGCAGTGACGCGCCCGTGAGCTCCGCCGGCAGCCAGCCGCGCCTGGTTGACCGAGCCCCAGGCCGAGAGGCCGGGGGCACCCCACCTCCGAAGTGGCCCGGGCGAGCCCCAGGCTCCAGGCCCCGATAAGCGGCCGCCAAGGAGTGAGCCGGTGTGTACCTGGACGCCCATTCCCAGACACAAAGAACCACCAACGCACCGATGTCTGAGGGGGTCCGCCACTGGCAGGGGAAGTGGTGGTAGGGGGAGATAGGCCTCCAAACCTTAGAGGGCCTGAGATGTCCCCAGAGAGCTTTTAGATGCGTAGCATCGATGGGCAAACTGCTCATATAGCATGTCCTTTATGAGATTTGCAAAGAAGACGTATAGAAGGGTGTCAGCTGAGCCGTCGTGGATATCTGCTGGTTCTTCTTGAATTATGTAACACTGCAATGGCTTTTCACATGTGCAGCACAATATTTCTGCAGAGACAGGGTATGTTGCTGGCAGCGGTTTGTGCTTGCGTGTATATGTGCACATATATGCAGTAGCAGAGGAGACAAGTACTGTACTTAAGTAGAATTTTCAGGTATCTGTACTTACTGAGTACAGATGCAGAACTGGAAATTTAAAGCTTACATGTAAGTCCTCAAGTTTTTAAATCAGATATTGGGTTTGTACACGTGAAATTATTGTGATTTATTTCCCTACACTGACCCATTACAACCAATTTTAGGGTTTCCCCACCTCCTGAATCCCACTTTAACCCCTGACTGTAACTGTACACATTTTCATGTAGGCAACAGAAAATAGAGAGGTTGTTTACTTTCCTTCTTTTCTTCACATTCGAGCTGAGTATAATTAGAATGAAAAAGTTAAACAAACGTTTGTATTACATTTATAAATAATAAAATTATGTATATTGTAACAACTAATAACTGAATAATATTCAGCTGTTTCACCAGTCAGTTCTTCATCCCATGGAAGAACTGTCCTTCTTCAGTTCTGTAGCCTCAGTGAGGTCAGCAGAGCAGCATATGAACCAGTTCTCCACCTGCCGGTGTGGTGAGAGTAGTCCTCCATGTCGAAGTGCATCTCAAATCAGAACAAGAACTACAGATGTCTGTTCAACAGCGGGATGAGAGACTCTTGGAAGAGCAGATGAATGAGACATTATCCCGTTCAGCCTTCCCGCCGGGAAACACGATAGAGAAAAAATGAGGCAAGAGAATTTGAAAAAGCGTAATGCGCTTGTTGTTGTTATATATCTGGGTGACCCACCCAAGAAAAAAGTCTATGTGTGCAAACACATCGACTCCCCGATGGTAACAAGTTATTAGCGCTCAGTTTAATTATGGAACAACAGACCTGCTTGATTATGGCAAAAATCATGGATATAATTCTTTTTGTTGGCATTAAGATAACAATTATTAGTGAAAAAATAATGAGCTTGTTAAACTTTAAAAAAATAGACCCTTGTCTTTTTAATTGAGTAGATTTGCTTGAACTGAAAATATAACCTGTGGTGGAGTGACTGTGGCTCTATGTTGGGGCAAATAAAATAAGGTAAATGATGTGCTTCAAGGTAAAACGAGAGCATTAATGCAAAATAGAAGGTGGGTAGAATATCTGATCTTAACTGTGTTGTTTTAATAATCATCGGAAACCAAAACTGTAATTGAAATGACATTATTTGATTAGACGGTTGAGGCGAACGTTTCGATTGGAGCGCACATAACAGAAACTGGTACGTTTTTTTTCACATACATGTTTAACAGATCACCTAAAGAGCAAAAGCCAAAACGTTGTTCCGCATGCTGTGTAAGACTTTCTCTAGATTATTAAAGTGCAGAAATATTATTACTGCATGCACGGCACAGTTGCATATCGTCACGTAAAAACGAGACTGACGCAGACTGTGTTTGCATAACACACTGCTGTGTCTGAACTAAGAGACTCAATGACAAACACTTTTGAGAGCGACACTGCCAACAGAGCAGATAAATATGAAAGCTGTCAGATCTTCTCAGGAGTACAAATGAATCGCCAGAAAATGTGTGAAGGCAGGGGCACGCGAGCTTGACACTGCCAGCAGCAGAACAAATAAAGTTTTCAGTTTGCCAATGTCCATTAACTCATTGTGCACGCCTCGTACTCGTACGCTTATTGATCCAAGTGCATTCTTGGATAAAAGGAGGGTGTTTAAAGTAGCAGTTTGGCATTTAATGCAATAACTTTGCTCAATTTAATGCCAAGAGTTAGATAAGAGGATTAATCATCCTGTCATGTCTTTATGATGAAATGAAGCTACTGCCAAAAGCTAGCTAATTTAGCTTAAAGTCCTTCCCTAGCTTAACAAAGTATGCCTACCACCATCTTTTATACAGAAGCTCCCCTAAATCTGCCAAGCAGTATGTCTAAAAAAATCACAAATTACCATTTATGTCCACACAGAAAGTTTAAATGCAGCAAAGTTGTGAGATTTATGTTGTTGGGAGGAAGCTGTGACTTGTTGACATCTTGCTCATGAGGTAGCTTGGCTCAGAAAGCTAATGGCTAGCTCTTCCTGTTAAACTTCAAGTGACCGCAGCTGAATATTAAGTTGCTGCTGACTCTTTCTCTCCACTTCTCCTGCAAATGTTCATAGTTTTCTCATGGACTGCTTCACTGAGGTGGCAAAGATTTTAATTTTCCACTTCTAATTACTGCATTGCGCTGTTGTGCGGTGAAGCATGGCTAATAGACCTATAGAGCATCAAGATTTACTGCTGCAGAGGCCTTGCAGGAGATATCTGATGCCCAAAGTAATCAATGTTTCAAAATGTCTGTCATAAAAAACACAAGTAGATCCTTCAATAAAAACAAAATCTATACTGGGCTCATAAATGGTGATTTTAGTTTCTAAAATAACTTGGTTGCTTGATCGTTCCTGTAAAATCAGTATTCCTGACCAGCCTACAGTTTTCCCCTCCCAGGGGTTCAAATGTGTTTTCTTGCAGAGTGATGGTGGCTCAGAGATATGCACAAACTGCTGAGAGGAAACGTGGCTGTCACACAAATCAAAACGCTGCTTTTCCTGCTGTTTAGTTTTGTTTTGCATACTGTTTGTTGGAACCTTTTTAGGCCAAAAACCTTCACACAGAAAAATGACCCAGTATAGGCAGTATTTGACACCCTGTGAGTGAGAACCATGTGGACCTCCTCAGCAGGGCGAGTCTTCCTGATATCGAGTGATCCTTAATCCATAATCAGCACTGTTCTTGGTGACTCGCTTCTCCCCGCTTCCAGTGTTTGTGCTCAGCTAAGATAACCAGCTGCAGGCTTAATTTTAAATTTACTGGACAGACATGAAAGCCTCTTCAATCTTCTGATCTTCCTCTGCAACAAGGAAGAAAACACATTGTTTCTAAAATACATGTTGCAGTAAGAAACACACTGACGCAATGACGCAACATATCGCAGAACGTCACATGTTAGCAGGTTTTAACAGCACGACCCTCAGCATTGGGTGTAAGGGGAAAAAAGCATTACATTTTTTGTATTTAATCTGATCGACTTAGTCGCTGTTCCCACGTTTTCCTTGCTTCCCTTGTGTGGCTAATGTCAGCCTGATTGCTCAATGAGGTGAAGGTCAGCAGGGTTAATGCAGTTTTAGGTTGCAGGACTGACTAAAGTGTTAATGATATGACCTGAAACTAAAACAGCTCTCCAAGGAGAATGCCGAGAGATGGAGATTTTCTGTAGTCAGATACAAAAGCTGAGGAGACGATTATCACTTGTTGGAATTAGGCAGTATCTAATCGCATCATCGCCCTCTTCCTCATCACTGAGATAGACACACATAAGTGCGCACACACAGAGCATTCATTATGAAGATCTTTTATGTGTGAGTCATGGCTTTTCTCTTGGGAGCTGATTATCACTTTCCCTCTCATAATTTTCCCTCTGACCTGTTCCGGCGTAATTGACGATGAGTGATTCTTTCCAAAGTTTGGATCATGCTTTTTTAGCTGCTGCTCCATCCTTTGGGATCATGCTAGTATCTAGCTTAAAAATATATGAATAAATAGCTAAGAATGTGTGACAAATGGCTCTGTCACGCCAGCCACTTTCAGATTATTATTTCAGACGGCAGATGATCGCTGTGCAGTGTGGGAGGATTTTACTCCACAGCTTCAAGGTACGAGTCCGTTAAAAACCTGCAAAGCAACCTGCTCTGTCTGCTTTAACGAGCTCCTCACCGTAAAATAAATTTCATCATGGCTTTCACTGGAGTGTTTTAGCATCTCATGAGTGTTTTAGTGGTGTTTCAGAGCCTTCTCCAACCTGACAGAATTGAATTATGCATAAAGGTGTTCTCCTTTCAAGTTTTTGGCGTGAAAATGTGGGAAAAGGCCAAATCTAAAAACAGCGTTGACTCTGGGAATTGGCAGCTTTAATAATAATAAAAAAAATTGGCAGTAGATTCATGGTTCAACCTGACCTTCCTCCTCGCTGTCTTCTTTTCCTCTCTTCTCTCCACCATCGGCTCTGTGAGTTCACACCTTCTGGTTTCACAGACACCTCTCACATTCGACTCCCATCCTCACTCTCCTCCTTCAGAGTTCATTTGTTCCATCACAATATCTCCACAGTTTTTTTTATATCCTTCCTCTCTTTTCTCTCACTCTTCTTCAGTCATCATCATCCATGTGTGCCATTTTCTTGTTGTATTTTCTGCAACGTGCTGCTCTCGCCTCACAGATACCACATTGCCTCTAAGGGTGGCTGTGTGTGTTCTGTTTGTTAATCATAGTTTAGCAAACAGAGCAGAAGTTCAGTTTAAAGTTAGCCTGATTCAGAGTTCAGTTTAAATAAGACTGACTGGCCAGCTGATTAAATTATTTAAAGACTAACACTTAATCTACCATGAGAGGATAAACTGTCTGGACTGTAACTGTTTCTCCAGTGCATTCAGCTGGACAACATTTATCTGGTTCTTCTTTCATTGATTTGGTGATTCCTTCGGTTACGAGCAGATGTGGCTATAGCAACCACTTGCTAACTGACCACCAAGCAATAGCAAAAGTTGAAAATATGTTGAACATATGTGCCACAAACTGGAAATGGAGTCTTTCTGATCTATCTGTTGATAGATCTGTTCAAATATTTAACTTGAAAGCGAAACAAATGACTTCCCTGTCAGGCTTAGTTGTGATTTATGATTATTTTGTGAGCATATGCACAGTGTCGGAAACAAAAGTCTAGTTTTCTTTTCTACGATGTGTACAGTAAGCGTTTTTGCAGTACAAAATATTCACAAACACGAGCAGGTGACTAAAATTGAAGTCGCGGTGACCCTTTGAGTTGCTCTTATGGATTGGCAGGATTTACATTTGCACTTTTCTCTCCGTCTCCTGTTTCTTCATTCCTATCTCTCACACCTCGCTGCTTCCCTGTACATATTTGCTTAATCAGCAGTATGCAAAATTATGGATTGTTCACTTCCATTTATTACCATATCTTCTGGAGGTACTTACTGTATCTCTGATTGGTCAGCTTTCTGATGAAACTTCAGAAGGCGGCCTGTTCTCTTTCCTTCTCTCTCTTTGCCCTTGTGTCTTTTTTGTTTGTCAGTTTCCTTTAAACGAAAATTGCTTCCAATCCTGCTTCTCCATCTCAGCCATCGTCTCTGTATGCTTAGTCAGATTACTGATATTTCTATAGAGGCCTCATGAATTTGTTGACATTTATGGGAGTTTTAACCTTTTCCTGAAATTTTAAAATGCAATATTTGCAAGTTAATACTTTATATATTTACTTGACTCAAGTGCACTTAGGCACTTCTCTATCCACTACATTTATCTTATGATTGTGTTTACTGTTTACTGCAGTAGAAAAAAGATTTTGTTTTGATTTATTATTTGCTTATAAAGTCCACAATCTATGTATCAAATAGTGACTGTATACCCGGTCTTTTAATTAAAGCCACTCTTGTGTCCAAAAATAAGAAATAATGCAAAGTAAAACAACAAAATCAACAAAATTCTTCTTGCATGTGACCCTCAAATCTTTGTTAGTTAAAAAAAAAAACTGAATCAAGAAGAAAGAACAAATTAAGCAAAAAATAACCAGAATTTCGTTTTCTTTAAATGCTTGGTCTTGAAACCATATCTTTTCATCATAAATGATAGAGTACAATACAGCAACAACAACAAAATAAACTATCACAGCTATGCAGATGACACACAAATATATATCACAATGTCACCAGGAGACCGAGGCCCTGTACAGGCTCTTGGTAAATGCATTGAGGAAATCAATGACTGGTTGTGCCACAATTTTCTCCAGCTAAACAAAAACAAAACTGAGGTAATAGTCTTTGGCGCCAAAGAAAAACGATTACAGGTCACCAGAGAACTTCAATCTATACATCTAAAAACCACAAACCAGGCGAGAAATTTGGGTGTAGTGATGGATGCAGACCTAAACTTAGAAAAACACATTAAGACAATAACAAAATCAGCTTACTATCACCTCAAGAATATTTCAAGGATAAAAGATCTGATGTCTCAACAGGACCTGGAAAAACTAGTCCATGCATTCATCTTTAGTAGGCTTGATTACTGTAACAGCATCTTTACAGGTCTACCTAAAAAATCAGTCAGACAACTACAGCTCATTCAGAACTCTGCTGCTCGAGTCCTCACTAAGACCAAAAAAGTGGACCACATCAGTCCAGCTCTGAGGTCTTTACACTGGCTGCCTGTCCGTCAGAGGATAGACTTTAAAGTTCTGATGCTGGTCTATAAAGCTCTGAATGGTTTAGGACCAAAATACATCAGTGACCTCCTGACCCAGTATGAACCTTCCAGATCCCTCAGGTCATCTGGATCCGGTCTTTTATCAGTTCCCAGAGTCAGAACCAGACACGGAGAAGCTGCATTCAGCTTTTATGCTCCTTATATCTGGAACAAACTCCCAGAAAGCCTCAGATCAGCTGAAACACTCAGTTTATTTAAATCCAGGTTGAAGACTCACCTGTTCTCAGCTGCATTTGAATAAAGCACCAAATCCACACTTTTAAGCTTAAATTTCAAAACTTACATTTAACTACTGATTTTATCGACTGTTCTGATTTTATCTGTTTTGATTTTATATACTGTTGTTTGTTTGTTTGTTTGTTTGTTAATTAGTTAGTTAGTTTATTTGCTTGTTTTAATCAATTTTAAATCATGCTTTTTATTTGTTCTTGTTTCTAATGTCTCTGTAAAGCATTTTGAATCACCTTGTTGTTGAATTGTGCTATACAAATAAACTTGCCTTGCCTTGCCTTGTAATCTTTGACCCTTTCTCCTCTACACTGCAAAGCTAATAGTCTCACATCAAGAAGGTCCTGGGTTCACCTCCATCAGCCAGCTGGGGACCTTCTGTGTTTGCATGCTCTCTGTATGTTTGGGTTCTCTCCGGGTACTCCTATTCCTCCCACTTAAAGAATAGAATAGGAAAGAAGAGTCTTTTATTATGATTGTACATGTACAATGAAATTATGGGTGCTCCATGCCAAGTGTGCAGGAGTAAAATATAAATAGTAAGAGAGCAGGAATCAATAGCAAACAGAAGAGATGTATACAATCCAGAGGAATATACACAAAAAAAGAGAAAGGCACACATTGGGCAAAGGAAGTGAGTAGAAACTGCCACCTAACAAGACATTGCAGCTAACATGAAAGCTATTCTGAAGGCTGTAACAGCAACTTACAAATGCAGTGGGTTTATACTCTGTGTGCGTCATTTTCAAATTAATATCAGCTCTCATAACAGCTCTTAGCGTTTTGTTTTACCTTCAAATGAGATATGCTGTAAGCTGTGCCTAATTACCAAAGCAAGAGAACAAAAGCCTGGCCAGTAAAACCAAGTTTGCTAGGGCTGATCAACCATTTGTACTCAGGGGCATGAGTATGAGTGAGCACCAAATTATACGCCAAACACTGTTGTTTGATAAATCGTTTATGTTACACAGAATTGCTGACAACTTGAGATTTTTCCTTTAATTTAGTCAATTTGTTGTTTCCATGTTCAGTTATGATCAGTCACCTAGACGTGTTTCTGCAGAAACTCTTACAAAAAAACTCAGTAAGACACATTTTTGAAATGCTACTTCTGCGTTAATGTTAATGATAAAATGCTAATTATAAAATAATTGATTTGACATTTCTTTGGTACGTTTGTGGTGGTGGTGGGGGGGTGGGGGTGGGGGGGTTGTGCTCTACAGTTTGCTGCACAAGCCCTTTTTTTCCTGACTGTGAGCAGAAGTTCAGACAGAAATGTTTTCAGCCAGTCAGTAGTTGTCACAACCAGCTCTGCATTGACTGAGTTTGTTTGTGTGTGTGAGAAGTGAGAAGAAAATGAAAGGACACAGAAGGCTGACATAGAATAGCATCTCAAGGCAGACACAAAGTATCAAAACAGTGAGCCGTTTAGCCTCAAATTAAGGTTTTAGATCATGTTTTTTTGTTGGACTGTGGTATTTTTGTATTTTTTATAAGTTTCATTTATTTCAGCTATTCGGATCGATGTGTATTTTCTACACTCGCATTAAATAAATCAAGGCAACTCTTTGAGCTGGTTATATTAAAGAAAGGTGCTTCTATTTTTCAGGAATTTCAGACTTTATACCAATCCAAATGGCATCTTAAGGTGATTATGCTTTGCCACATGAATAGCCCTGTCATCCACTCCTGTCTTCGCTGTTTCATTTCCGTGTAGATTTGTTTTATTCGACCCTTTTGTTTCTCTTCGAGCTGGACAGATGGTAGTTTTAACTCTCGCTCCCACGAGGAAAGCCAAAGCCTTAACGTTACAAGTCTGACACATTTTTTCAATCACAACACGACTCCGAGTCCCCCTGAGTCTCTCGGCAGCCTCGTGACACACACACACACACACACACACACACACACACACACACACACACACACACACACACACACACCACATAAGTCCATTTAAATTGTAAATTTCCCTTATTATATGGGCTTTACATTCATTCAAGTCAAATCAAAACCAACTTAATACTTGATGCTGCATACTTTTTTAGATCAGCTGTGAGAAAGGAATTTACATCTGCATGTAAAGATTTGCAAAATGACTGGTAATTAGAGCTACTTGAAGAAAATTTGTGTAATTGCTTACAAATGGGATGATAAATGAGATGTTTCCTTGCTTTCTCCTGCATCTCTCTCTGGCATCTCTCTCCGTTGACTCGTCTATCCTCGCGTATAAACCCGAGCGGTGTCTTCCTCGCCGTTTGTTATTCAGCTGTTTGGGTCTGTGTGGAGCTGTCCAGAATGTAGTGGTGCTGAAAATCCTGAAAACAGTGCACAGAGCCAAGCGGAGTCCTTCAGGGACAGATCTGTTATCTTGCTCACTGGCGCTCTGAAGTGGCTTCTCAGCTCTCTCAGGGGTGATGGAAAGAGCACGAGTGTATGGTTTTTCTGTTATATGAAGTGCTATAGTCCTTTACAAGTGTCTGCACTGCAGATGTGCATCGACACATTGTCTGCTATGTAGGGTTAGATTTGGCTGTGTTGGTTTATTGATGATTATTACAGGGAAGGATAAAACGTATGAAATAAAAATCAAAACAGCCATGCAGCTGGTATGAACATCCCACAGTTTTTTTCTTTATTCTCTCCTTGAAATAAGGGAACACAGTGAGCCTCGGCACAGAACAAGCAGCCAGTCTGTCCCTGATGATTCAGTAGAGGCAGAAAACGCCACACAGAACATGGTCCTGTCCAAAAAAGCTCCATCAAAATTGTGAGAACTCACCAATGGAAAAGTCTATCCTAGATATTTCCCCCAGCTTTGAGGCACTGATTGACCAAAAACTGTCATTTAGTTTAATCCTGCCTAAAAGAAAGTGTAAGAACAATATTTGTATAGCCCGAGACAAAGGTTTTGGCAGTAAAAACTAATTTTTGTGTTTCATTAACTTTTTCACTTCTGGTTTTATTCAGATTGCTTTCAACATGTTTCTACAATATACTGACTTTAATTTGCAGATAAATCAAACTTCTGCAAAGAGTATTTACGGTGTTATCATTAGTGATAGTTCAAGCTTCTGGGTCAAATCCTGAGATGCCTTGGAGCAAGCTGATCTCAATTTGTTGGTTTCAGCTTGTCCACCTGCTTTTTTGAGGCTTGACTGTAGATTCTCAATTGGATTAAGATCTGGGAATATTCCTGGCCATGGATCCAAAGTATTAAATTTAGTAAACTCCAAGCCATTCAGTTATCACTTTTGCCATTTAACATCATTACAGGAAAAAATGCACAGTTGGCACAGTTGGCACAAAATTCCAGGATCACTGGAAGAAGGTGGTACAGATATTTTTGCTGTAGGAGGATTTTTGTATCAAAAGTTTGAAACAATCTCTTTGAAATGTGCTGAAAGAAGTCTTAGGGAATTTCGTAGGCCTAACAGGTTCTGCACACCTGAGCAAAGTAGCAATAATAAAAGTGATTTACACGTACATATGTGTTGTATTTGTAATTGAATAAAAACCATATAAAAAACACCTGACAGAAAAAACCCCGCTGGGAAACACTAGGAAGTAGACTGGAGCAGGATAAATGACTATCTTGCAAAGAATGAAGGAAACAGAGGAGGTGAACACTTGAGGGTGTGAAGCTAACCAAGGCAGGAAGTAAAAGAGTAGAAAGTTCAGTATAAAACACAACAACCAAAACAAAATAGGGAGCGACTATGAGTGATTCAGACATACAGAGGGATAAACAGACCAGAACAGAAAAAACATGGGGGGAAAGCAAACACTCAGAAACACGAGGAAGGAAATATCAAAGAAAAAACAGGAACTAAAACTCAGGCTACCTGCAGCAGCCTTTATCTGCTGATCTTCGAGGGTTTCACCAGGTTCACTTGGGGACCAGCTGATCTCTGTCTGTGTCCACCATGTATATGTAGTACAAGTTGTCTCAGTGGTAACTCCTTAAGAGTCTATGTCAGTACAGAAGCACTTAGTGGTACAGTTCTATTTATCAGAGTCAAATACCAGCATGTAATGGAGACGGAAAGCTTCCAAAAGTTCAGACTTGTATTGAGTTTAATGTCTGTCGAGAGTCGGGGAGCTGAAAATTAACATCACAAGTGGCTTCAATTATAGATGAGGTGTGAATAGTATGTCATCATGTGTTCAGGGTTAGAAGTACTGCATGTCTGTTACCATAGCGACCACATTATTTTAGAGTGATGCTGTGTAGATGCTCTTCTTAAAAACTTTTTCTTCTGCAGTTTGTTCCTGATCATGTCCTCTCCTCCTTTCTTTTTCACCTTGCAGTGTATCTCTGGGAATGATGGTGTTGCCACTTTTGCCGCCCTCTCTGTCGCCATGACGATGCCATTTAGCCCCCTGTCCAGCGACGAGGAGCAACAAAGGATGCTGGGAAACAGTCGACATCTCTATCCTGGGGCAGAGGACGAGGAAGAAGAGGAGGAAGAGGAGGAAGAGGAAATGGAGGAAGATGAACGCGATGATGAAGGGGAAGAGGAGGAGAATGGCGAGCTGGAGGGGGAGGAGGAAGACGACGAGGAGGAGATGGTGGAGGAGGTCAGGCGTGGAGGCCTCTCACGGGGCGGCAGAGGCGAGGGACACAGGCAGTCAGGTAAAATGGCCGGACGTCCCACAGGGGACAGGCAGGTCCGACCGGGGAACCCTGGAAACCCCTATTCGTCTAACCCCGGACCCACACACCAACAGCAGGCCAATCAGATACAGCAGCAGCAGCAGCAGCAGCAGAGGAGGCTGAAGGAACACAGCGCCAGCTCGTTGCCATCTGAGGACGCCCACATTGCCATGATGGTGTTTCGCATTGGCATCCCAGACATAAAGCAAACGGTGAGTGCTGTCTGCACACAGCAACAATCACTGACAAGTTTATAAACAGCCTGAAGTCCACCTGCTGTTCCAACAGTTTCAACACCCAAGAATCAAGATTCATTCAGTTATGAATCATGCAACACAAGGTTTCTTTTTTAAATATAATATCAGAAAATGAAAAATAATAACTGTCTTAATATTGTGTGTATGGAGAAAACATCTTTAGTTTTAGTCTTTTTCAGTTTGATCATAACCATCATGGGGAGGCTTTGGGATGTGTACGTAATACTTACATGTTAGCACTCTATATGTTCTGAACAGCTTAAATGCTCCTAACACACACATTAAAAAAACTAAAGCGGAATAGTTTTAAACAATAAAAACAATTCCATCTAAGGAAACAACTAAAGCTGAACTGAATCCAAAGATCCAAATCAAAAAGTTGTTAGATGTGTTTTTTGTCCTGTCTCCCTCTCCTGTGATGGAGATGGCTGCCCTGACCTGAGCCTGGTACTGCCAGAGGTTTCTTCCTGTTATAAGGAGCTTTTTCCTTCCCACTGTCGCCAAGTGCTTGGTCATACTGGGTCATCTGATAGTTGGGGTTTTCTCTGAATTATTGGTGGATCTTTACCTTACAATATTAAACGCTTTGATGTGACTGTTGTTGTGATTTTGCGCTATATAATTAAAATTGAATTGAATTGTACTGATGAGGATTGTCAGTGTTCTGGGGAGTTTATTCACCTGCTGCAGAATCTTCTGGTACCAGTTTATGATGTTTCCAGTTGCATATAATCATACTTACTCTGTCCAATTGCTGTTTGGTCAGATGCCTCCTATTTGGTAACTTTATGCATAAAGTGTCTTTTGACATCTTTGACATCATGATGTACTTATTTAGTTTTACAGACCTACAAAGTCTGCATTTGGAGGGTGACAGCTAGTTTACACTTATTGTTTCCCTCACGAGCGGCAGCATGAAAAGTGCCATTATAACTGCCGGTACGGTTTGATATCATTTATTTATGCTGCCGGGTTGAAGATACGATGACACAAGTGAGCAATTTTATTGACATATTACTACAGGAACTCAGTGATTCTTAAATTATACAGTATGGCCTTAGATAATACATGCTGCAACAGCTTGAGAAGATGAGAATTTTTAGAGAAAACCTTGACAAAAAACTCCATGATCACTTTGCATCTTGCCACGACTGCTTGTGCTGATATTCCAGCACAACAACTACAGCGAGTCCAACCTGGAGTCTTCAGTTCAGGTTAGATTTCCAACGTAAACAGCACAGTTTTGCCTAAATCTTCCCAGTTTTTGGACGTGACAGCCTACTAACTAATCACTACACTCTTACACTCCTTAACACACCACAACTCCATGCTTTAATGAAGAACTTGAACACAACTGATCCACGAAAGCTGCACTGAAAACCTGCAAGATTTTACATTCTTTAAATGAGAATCAGTGTGGCATGATTTAGAAAACATAAGCAGACAACTGAAGAAAAAAAAAAATCACCAATTTGGTGCCTGCTTTTATAAAAGAGCTGTAAAAAAGGCAGCTGCTTTCAGTGACCAGAGACATAGATAGTACAGTTGAGCGAAAGATCTGTGAAGAAATAAAAATTTTCAAGGTGTGAAAACAAGGAAGCCTTCGTGACACCTTCAAAGAAATACACGTCGCCTCAGGTTTACTGTGGAACATCTATGCCTCTGTACTGACTCCTTGGTGTTAGGTAGGAGGGAGCCGTGTTCAGCATTGTTGCCCTGGGGCCAGTCGTTTCTTAATCCGTCCACGAATGTATGACAGTACATGCGGCCAGTTCAGTCTAAATGGACAATGTGCAGTGTGGGAGAGTATAATTCTCTCTTTCTTTCTTACTGTCTCACTGCATCCACAGTGAACAACCAAGAGAAGCGCAAACACTTTCAGCAAAGTGGCTCTCTGAGAGAGAGAGAAAGAGAGGGACTTTCAAGGTGACCCAACTCCCGAGAAAAGACAAAGAGAGCGAGAGGCAGAGCCAAAATGCACACAAAAGCAATTAGGATGAGAGTATGTGGACAAGAATTAGATTTTGCAAAGCAGGAAAGGATTCAGCCAAACTGAGTGAAGCTAAAGTGGAGATAGGAGTTACGGGGGGGCCCTAGCTTAATGTTGCCAAAGAGATTTTAAATGGTGCAATAAAGCATGGTGTGAAAAGCCCTTTTAGGTGTGACTGGTTTTAAGAGGGCTGTCCAGAATCACGATAGACCAATCTGCCATCGCTCTGCATTTCCCCGGATGCGGTCTTACATCACATCAGTGCAACACAAGTGTGTCTAAATTGGCTTTACGGGTTGGAGATGGAGCTGCCTCCGTGTACAGTACTTTACTTTAACCACTCACAAAAATCAGGCAGAAATCGGTGCCAGGCATTTTTCAGCCTTTTCCCCCCACTTGAATCTCAGTGATGAGCGATCTGTTAAAATTAAACTCACTGATAATTGAGGAAATCATTGTGGATGCATCTTTGCTCATGTCCAGATTAAAGTCGCTAACGGTGCGATCGTGGTTCAAGAGTTGGGAGTTCGCCTTATAATAGGAAGGTTTCTGGTTCGAGCCCCGGCTTGGACAGTCTCGATCGTTGTGTCCTTGGGCAAGACGCTTCACCCGTTGCCTACTGGTGGTGGTCAGAGGGCCCGGTGGCACCTGTGTCCGGCAGCCTCGCCTCTGTCAGTGCGCCCCAGGGTGGCTGTGGCTACAATGTAGCTTTCCATCACCTGTGTGTGGATGACTGGTTGTGTAAAGCGCTTTGGGGTCCTTAGGGACTAGAAAAGCGCTATACAAATACAGGCCATTTACTATCTGTCCCCGTTTCTTTATTCGGTTATGTGATCTTGGCCTCTGTCATGTATTTATTGGTTGCTTTATACACCAACAGCAAGAATATGACTCCAAACGTGTGGATGGCTGTCCATATTTTGTATTTACCATCCCAGAGCACTATAAATGCTTCGCTCATGCCTTCTTCCTCCCTCTTGCTGCTGTGTGATTTATTATTGATCTGTGCATGGGTGTTTTCAGCTGTGTTTTTGCTGTGTGTATCTGTGTGCATGCATGTGTTTGTGTCTGCGTGATTTGGTGTTTTTTAAATTAGACCGTAAATAATTCACTTCTCCCTGTTTATTCTAACAACAGAATCAAAGTTTTACTGTAAAAATATGAATAAATGAAAAGGGTTTTGGGGGAAGATGCTCATTTATGCTTGGGGGCAAAACCTCAGAAATTTACTAGACAGTTCCATAAAGACAGAAAATGGCACTGATGCAAAAAGAGAGAGGGGTAAAAAGATGGAGACAGAGTAGATGAAAGTACAAAGAAGATAGAGGTAAAGGTAAATGGGGGGAAATGGGAGTAGATCAAAGTGGAATGAAGCTGTGAGATAGGTAGATGTAGGAGTTAGAGAGGGATTGAGATTGATAAAGTGAAGCAGACAGAAGTAAATAAAGGTGAAATGAAAATAGCTCTACAGAAAGGAGGTGGTTGCAGGTTCATGTTGACCTTTAGCTAACATTATGCCATTTTTTATGTTGATTTTTCTGTATCTTTACATCTGAACATTTAAGATTCACTTCAATCTGAAATAACTTGTTACTGCAGCCACCTTAAAAACTGTGATTGCAATACTAAAAAGTATTAGCATTAGCATCGCATTAATCAGCTACACTTTAAGTGGAGCTCTTCTGCTTTTCTTTATGTTCCATCACATATGCTGCTCCATTAGTGGATGCCCATATTAAACCTGCCCAGAATATCAATCAGATCGCAGCATGTGCAGGGAATTCATATGAGCTGAAAACCCTGGCTTCGGTCTGATCTAAACACTCAGTTTTTCTACTCTTGGCTCTGCATGATGTCATTGAGAGTGGAAATTTATAATATAGCCGAGACAATCCAACAGCTCCGGGCGTGAGCACAGAAGCGCCACCTGTTATACGTCTCTGTAAGTTCTCCTCCATTAGTAATCAACTTGACTTTTCCTTAGATTCATGAAGAAATTTCATGACTCATCCAAAAGGCTTCAGGGTGGGTCTTCAACTCTCAGGTACTCCAAGAGGTTAAATACCCAAGATTCCCCATCATTGTCTAGCACTGAAGAAGCTTCACAATCCCAACGTCTTCATAATCCCCCAAAGAAGTCGAGTTACATTCGGCTCCAGCACTTAAACCACCCACCTGCTGTTCTGACACTCTGTTTGTGAGAGGTAGCCAATCAGAAGGAAGCTAAAACAGGCTGTTTCAAACAGAGGATGACGTGACGGGTTCCATCAAAGCTCATTTAAGCTAAATACGGAGCAATTTGAAGTCCAAGTACAAGAATAAGAAGCTGGAAATGAGCATAAAGATTCGCTTTTAATGTGTAACATTTCTCAGTTTTTTAAAAAAAATGTCTTTACCAAGGAGAGAGCTGAGGAAGAGGAATGCAATCAGTGACAGTTTTTTCTCTCTTTTGTGAAACTAGGTGGGCAAGTAGGAAATGAGCAAATCAGGAATCAAATATAATCAAATAATATTTGACATGGATCAAAAACACTTAAAAACACTGAGATAGGCGGGTACTATCGGAGAACTCCTCCACAGAAGAACTTTCAAATATTTTTTTGAGAAAAACAACAAAAATGAAGCCTGTTTGAGTTCAGTCTTTTAATAGGAAAGATTTTTATGCCTCTTCATGTCACAGCGGGACTGAACGGACTCACGCGCAGGCTCTAGGTCTTGAAAGCACAAGAGTCTTTATTATGATACACCAGGTGATTATTTACAAAAGTGAGGGGAAAGCCGGGCTCCGGGGGTCCACACACGAACGGGAAAGACGCCGATAGTCACACACACAAACACTCCGTCCACTCCTCACGCTCCTCTTCACACTCCAATCACTCGGGTAACACAGGGGTTGGTCCAGGGAATCTGTACACAGAGACACGAAGGGATTGTAAGGCAAATCGCTGTGAAAACACTCTAGAAGTAATTGAGCTGGGGTTACACTGACGAGGGTCGGCAACGGTCCAGCGACAAGAAACACAGAGCTGCCATCTTATAAAGGAGCTGGAACACTCATGATGAGCCGCAGGTGCGTGATTGCAACCTGGTGCGCGGGCCAAGGGCAGGAGCCCACAGGTGAGCTCCGCCCAGGCAGAGGGAGAAGGGAAAGGGGGAAGGGAGAGAGCAGGAACAAAAAAGAATATAAAAACATATGTAGCCATACTGAGCCGACCAGGTAGGCACAGGGACCCTGACACTTCAGATCTTTTCTTTTTGTGCGGGTGGTGCAAAGGATTACACAAAATAAATAATAAATAATTATATGTCTTTAAAGCAATTAGATGCTGAATTGCTTTTGCAATCTGTGTAATTTGCTTTCTTAAATTACACAGACCTAAAAACAATTCTAAAAGGCTTGTAATCACATTCATTAACTTGTTTTGAAATATTTGTCTAAGTGTGCACTCTTTTAATGTCTTCTTCGGTTATTTAAAGCCCCTTTGATCTCTTCCATTTTTTGTGCTCTATTTCTGAGCTGATTCTAAACATAAACTCACACTTGCAGATAAACATTAACATAAGAAAGAGCTGAAACATAACCTCATCGACTTCCTGCCGAGGTGTACTGACTGAGTGCATATTGTCTTACTCCTCAAGGTCATGAGCGTTAGAACCCAGCGGCATCTCTCTGACATTTACTGTGTCATACTCTTGCACTCTTCCTGTCCTGTCTCAGCCTCCTTGGGTCATTGTTTAACTCCCTTTCTCAATCTCAGACTGTACTTTCAGAATGAAAACATCTGAAGTCCACAGTTATCCCTCTTGGTCAATCTCTTGCTCTTTATCCTCCTCCACCTCCTCTGTCCTGTCACTGATGTGAAGTATCATTCCTTCCCCCTCCCACCTTCACCCACTGCTTTAGCTCTGTTCTACACTTCGGCTAATTCCTCCTAAATAAGCCCTAATTGCATTTTAATTGTATTATAATGAATCAAGGGACTGACCGTAGTATGCAAATGGAAAGGTTATTAATTGAGGGAGGAGGATATGGAGTGATGGAAGAGCATCTACATGCAGTAATGCACAGGACACAGATAAATACACACAGACACTGGTAATTATTTTGCCTTTTTTTTCTCTTTTTTTTGCAGAAAACCAGCTCTAATATTTAATGTGCACTAATCAGTGGTGTGCATCTAGGAAATGATGCATTAGATGCAGTTTAAATACAAATTGACCTACACCAATTGACTCTGACATGGCAATTTATATTATGATTTCATTGGAGCTGTTGCACAGCAGATTATATTTGTACAGTAGACAGGAAAAAAATCAGCATGATCTTAAAATCTATTCTGGATCATAAGGAAATTTCTCAGTGTATCCACAAATACAAGCTATTGATGACATGAAGTATGCAGTAAAAGTTTGGACTGGCGGTTGTTCTGAGTGTTTTAAGCTTTGCTTTCTTTACGAGTGCTGAGATGCTGTGCATTTTTAGCACTCTTATAAGCACACTGTAATCCACATTGTGGGACATAAATAGAAACGGGCACGTTATCTAGATGCATGGCTCTTATTGGATTTGCTTTGGTGTTTTCTAAGTTCTCTGAGCTGAGTTGACCAGGACATCATTTTATATTCCTTTCAGCTGGTTAGTGGACAAACTCAGTATTTTACAACCTTTTACAACCTGGGTTTGCCACTTATCTGTACTCTAATTTTAATAACTGTACAGTACTCTGCTTTGGTAACCATTGTCCATGATGTAAATATGTAAAAAGTGTGTTTTTGTTCTGTGTCCTGTTCTGTTTGTATATTTGTTGTTGCTGCTGATACAACCAAATTTCCCCCTTGTGGGACAATTAAAGGATTCTTCTATTCTATTCTATTTACTGAGGCGACAGATCAAGGAACCTGAACATTGTATTACCATAAATGTCTATGCAATATGACTTCTTTTACAATCCCCCCTGTTTGCTAGGTTTATCACACTTCTGCATAGGCTTCACTTTTTCGATCCATCTTCTACATCCATTTTCCACAGAGAGTCTCTATGGTAGCTGTGGGTTGTAGCTGCAGTCACAGAATACTGTTACAGCAGTCACAGTAACAGTCTTGTGGCAGCTTTTTTTTTAAGTAGTTACAACTTTTAAGCTATTAATTTGTGTCTCTGGATATGAATTTTCCATTTTTTCCATCACCTTGAACATGATTTTTCATCTGACCGATCTCCTGTCTACTGATTTGTATTCATGTGCATTGGAGGCTGGATGGGGTCAGCAGTGTTAAGAGTGATTGCACCAGCGGGGACGGATTTTTAGACTTTAATTGCATTATTAACTGTCATTAGAAGCTCGGTTAGGGTCAGACAAAGATCATTGTTTGGCTGGAGAAAATTGTTGCTACTTATCTAAAAGCTCTGTTTTCTTGGTTGCCAGGGATTCCACTGAAGACTCTTGCGAATATGCATGCTGCAGATATGAAACACATTTTCCACTGAAATACATCAGGCTTAAAGTTGAGCTCTGTCATTACACAAAATGGGGCAATTTGTATCCACGAGTATCACCAAAACGATTCCTATCCATCACACGGTCTTAGGATGTTTCACACCTGCTGTGTTTAGTCCATTTAAATTGAACTTGTGTTCGTTTTCCTCCTTGGCACCTGTGAACACAGTAATCACACCAAGACCCTTTGGAGTAGGTGGTCTCGGTACGGTTCCAAATTAACTCCAGAGCGGTTCGTTTATGATGTGAAAGTGATCAGACCCCAATCCGAACCAACTTCCAGGTGTACGTTACAAGTTTGAGCTAAAAAACAAAACATTTAGCCACGTATGCTTTGTGTTTTAAATGGTGGGCGGTACTATAGATGTGCAAAGGTCTGTACGGGTGAGCAATTAGCTGTGACATGAACAGAAATTCTCAGTGTTGTGTAATTGTCCAGAACACAGCACCTTCTTCCTGCATTTACTTCTGTTGCCTTTGCTACTTTGCTACATCACATGTGGCATCTGTGAAAATCAGAGGATATATCCTTTCTCCCCACACAGTGGCATTTACCTTTGAGGCGTTAAAACTCCCTTAATAGAGCTGCACAATCCTGCTGGGGAGATCTCTCACAAGTCACTATCAATCGAGACTGCACCGCTGGTGCACTGATACTTACAAAGAGAGCAGGAGATGTAGCAGCTTATTATATTTATCAAGAGGGGATTTGAAGCATTGATCTATGTAGACAAAAATATTGGCTTTAGCAGGTAGTGGTTATAGGTTAAGAAGAAGGAAGAGACAGTTCAGGGTGTTATGTAAAATAATATTTTTCACTGTCACAGTCATTTCACATTTTATTCACTAAAGGTCGAAGCTATGTCTGCTATGTCAAATCCAGCTGCTTAAAGTGTTTTCAGATGTCTTCGGTATTTGAAGGAGTCAAAGTTGTGACCTGAGTCAGGTTAAAATGCCGTCTTTGAAATGCTCTTATTTGTAATCTAGTCCACTTTTTTTTTTTTCAAAGGGAGGTTCTGACCTACAAATTACCAGCTCAGAGATCACAGTGACACTCTAATGGTGAATTCCTTTTGGAAGTACTCTTTTATATATTGTGTATTTACTACAGATCTGTTTATAATCATCTGGATTTTGTTGGCCAGCTGGAAACTTTGCATCTATTATTTTGGTTGCTAAAAAGTGTAAACTAATAACTTGCTTTGTGGTTCTTAAGCCAATGTAAAGTGAAAAAACATACAAGGGTCAGACGCTTTATTTAGGCTTGTCGATGTTTCACATCCGTGCTGTAAGTGTAACAACCAAAGAGCAAAAATATGGACGCATTATTGTAAGGATTGAGGTTTTTAACCCAATTATTTAAAATGCTTAAGCTTTATAACATTACACTATAGCACGATTTGTGTGCTTTCAGACCTTGATTCATTCAACTTTATTGAGACTCTGTAGTGCATTGAGGTAGACGCCACGTTTTGGAATGTAGCTGAGCTGAAGTCTTTTTGCTGGTCAAATAAATACGTTCACTTTTATTCTGTTTCATTTTAATATCTCCAGTTTCTGACAACAGTCGTCTGATGGCGCTTTAAATGGTCAGATGAGGAATCCACAATATTAAAGAAAGACTCTTAGAAATATCAGCTCTAATAAGGCGACGGAGCTTTTAACAGAGCCAGGCTCAGGGATGAGCCTGGTTTAAGGGATGAGGGCAAATAAATAAAAGAGGAAAAATAATCAGAATGACATCACAAACAACAAACACACAAAAACACAAAGTGCAAGAGAAAGTAGACAAATATTGCATGCAGCAGTGGCGTATAACTGCAAGGGGTGTAAAGGGGGGAGTTGAGGAGAAGTGCTCGAGTGCATGGAGTGATGGGAAGTCCAGCTTCCTGAACCAGCATTAAGGGATGCTTCAGGGTCAGATGAATCTAAGCGTCACTAAAAAAATGAAAATTTGAAGTGGGTTTCTTTCTCCTGAACCTAAACTGGGAGCTGGATCTACAGGACAGGGGTCCGAAAGCTGAAGGCTCTGCCTCCTATTCTACTTTTAAACTGTAGGAACCACATGTAAGCCTGCAGCCTGAGAATGAAGAGCTCTGTTAGGACAATATGGGACTATTAGATCTTTAGGATATAATGGGGCCTGTTCACTTAAGGCTGTATGTGAGGAGAAGGGTTTTAAATGTAATTCTGGATTTAACAGGGATGCAGTGAAGAGAATTCAGTAAAGGGGACATATTGGCTTTTAGAACAATCACATGAGCAGTTAAAGGACATGTCCTGATAACAGAAATGACTCCAGATTTTCTCATATTGCAATAAAGAGTAAGTATCTGATTACACACTATGTTTTTGAAATAAAAGTGCACATCATAATCAAGTGTATGAAGTAGCATAAACATCTGATCCTACCTTATCGTCAACTGGTAGCACACATAAAAGCTGCTGGTACATTAACTCACTCATGTGCACAGAGACACTTAGATCTGTGTATCACGAGTTGTTCATACCATGCTGTCACAGCGGGAGGTGAAGGCAGTCGTATCTGCAGGTTTATTAGATTGTCAGACTCGTGCACGCCAAGTCAAGTTGGCATTTGCCCGCTGAGTGCATTAAACAGCATGAAACAGATGAGTTTTTCTACGCTGTTTGACTTGAGCTGAATTCTTTCAAACCCTGAAGTGAAAGCTGCAGCCCTCGTGCAGGATTTGGCCTCGCAAACGAACTTCCGCACTAGTATCTTCCAGTGCCTTGTTAAGATATGTGAACTAGTCAGACTACAAGGCATGGAGTCCGACGTGCTACAGCACTTTAGGGTTTGCATGTTAATGAAAGATGAGCCCCAGAGGTGAACAGAAGTACTGAGATAATAGAGAGGGAAGTATGACAGGAGGAGAGGAGGCAGGGCAGTATACATGTGAGAGAGATGGAAAGTTGATGAAGACAATGGAGGAAGAAAGGACGGGGAAGATAAGGGATGACAGGAATGCTTTAAAATGAATTCATTGTTCTCATCTTCTGTAAAGAAAACGTCTGGTTGGAGTGCATTACAGGGAGAGAGTAGTTAAATGACGACATGCCAGGCACACACGCATGCACTCGCATATGTGTGTGTGTGTGTGTGTGTGTCTGCGTGTGGTGGGGGGGTTATTTCCCCATAGATCTCATTAAAGGCTTCTAGTCCCCCTGCAATTGGCCTGCAGAAAAAGGCCAGAGGGGGCAGCGATAAAGAGAGCTAGAGACAGAAAGTGGAGTGGGAGAGCGAGCACAGTCTCTTATTTCTGCATAGATAAGTGACAGAGCTGTTATAGGAAGATGGAGAGAGCGAGGGGGGAGGGGGGGGGAGGAGGAGGAAGGAGAATAAGATAGGCAGGGGAAGATAAAGAGCAGCATGGACAGAGTGAGTGGGTGTGTGTGAGTGGGAAAGTGTGATCACAGCTTTAGGAGGTAAGACAGAATTTTCGGTCTGCATAATGATAAAGCCACAAGAGGAACAGAAGGGCTTAAAGATGCATAAAGATTTTAATGTAAAACTAAGAATCATATGGAAGTTTTAAGTGCTGGAAAAGCTGTGAGACTGAGTGCGTGTATGTTGGAGCGTTCTTGGAGCTGGAGTATGAAAATCAGCATCCTGTGGAGTATGAACACCTCATTCGCTGTTATGTTGCTCGCACCAAAAGAAAGAGACAACAGAGTCTGACTTTCAATTTTTTTTTATATTACTGATGAACAGATGGAGAAGCCATATCCAGCAGAGAAGCAAATGCAGAGTTCAGAAAAGTAAATCTCAGATTTTGATGAGTCAAAACTCACTACCATGAAAAACTGCAGAAATCTGACTATGCTTGCTATCATGTTAATCTAGATAAACCTGTATTCAGAGATGAAAAGCATGTAAATGCTTCAAGCAGGCTTTGGTTTCATGCACTTAAACAGTCTATGTGTAGCATAAAGGGAGATTGTATATGCTATTGCCTATTGTCTGATATATATTTTCCATCCATCAGTTTTTTTCTGCTTATCCAGGTCAGGGTTGGGGGGGGGGGGGCGGGGGAGACCATCACAGGTACCAAGTTACACCCTGGAGATCAGAGGGCTAACACATAGAGGCAGATGACCATTCACTCCTACAGCCAGTCATGGATTTCAAACATGTCTTTGGATTGTGGTTGGACGTCATAGTATCCAAGGACAGTGGATCCAAATCCAAGTCTCTCCTGCTGGGAGGCAACGGTGCTAACCACTGCACACTTGTGATGCCTGTTTTGTTACATTAAGTTTAATTCGAAACACGACCTACTTATGGAACAGAACATCTTAAACTATCTATCTATCAAACTGTCTGGCTGCACCAGAAACCCTGAAAAAGAATCATGCATTGCCCCAGAGATTCACCCAGCAGACCAGATGATGTCTTTCTACACTGCAAAAAATATCAGGGTAATAAATAGCTGTAAAAAACAAAACAAAAACCCAAACCTACCATTAATACTGGTTTATCAGCATCTACACAATTACCTAAATATGTTTTTTTTAGGTAATTAGCTTCCCCCCCCTCCACAATTTATATTTTATTTCAGCAAAGTTGCACAGCATGAATCCTAGTTTGGCTTTCTGGGACCATAGGAGCACCATGCCTCTCTCATATATCTCCTATATCTCACGTATTTACCTGCATTTTTATGCCTACCAGGGATGAGCTCTTCTCTGTTGTGTTTGCATGTTCTCCTGATGCTCTGGTTTCTCTTACCCTCAAAAACATGTAGGATCAAGTCTGCTCTCTTGACCAAAGGGTCAGGAACACCATAACCAAAGACTCACTGGTTTACAGCTGAAGTTGACCCCTGGGTGAGATGATGACTCTCCACCACTTTGAATTTGACAAATGGATTAAATGTAGTGAACATTTTAACATTTTCTTTTGAAATAAATAGGGCAGTGGGGATGGGTTATCCTATTTCAGAGGGCAGTGCCGTGCTTCTGCTACATTTATTTCAGACCTACAGTTACATTTCAGATTAATAAAATATAAGAGAATAAATAATTTATTACAAAAGATTAAACCAGTGACTCCCAATATTTTGGGATTGCATTCGCTTGAAAAAAAAATACCACTGTCTGGTTGGAGACCAGTTTATTCCAAAAGTGCAGCTTTTTGAGTTGATGTTAATATTAAAAGCCTAATGTAATATTTTTAATAAACCAGCTTGCTTTTTTCCCCAGAAGGGCAATGCTTTCACTTTTGATAATGTGAAAGCTGACTATTTTTCTGACTATTTGCTGGACTCGAAATGTACAACTTTTATGTGTAATGTCCCTTAGAGAATAAAAGGACTGTTTTGACTGCCTGTGCTGGCACTGGGTCTTTTTTTGTAGGGCTAACATTAGCTAACATGCTGCATGCAAAGAGCACTAGAAACAAATTAGATTTCCAGGGCTAAAATAGAAGCGTAAAGAAACTAACAGTTGGATTTCTTTATGTACAATAATTTCAGTTCAGGGGAGACCATTTGGAAGAATTGAACATGATTTATAGAGAAAAAAATTAATGAATCCAGACTGCTGAATAGACCCCAATGACCCATCATGACAGAACCGAATCCCAGCAATGATAGGAGTTCGGACACAGGAACCCCCGGAGTCTAGAAGCTACTTGTGGTGAAGATGACGATGGCAGCTTGGATGGAGCGCTGAGTAACTTGGGTGAGGTGCAGATGGGGAAGAAGTGGGTTGCACGAATGAGAATCTAAAAGCTAGAATGATGGAAGAGCCCTGAGATTTAATGCACACAGAATAATGGCTGATTGGCCTGAAGAAGAAGAAGAAGAAGAAGCAAAAAGCAAGAATATGATTGGACTAGTTTAATGATGTCAGTATGGAGTTTAACAGCAAGGGAAAGAGGAGGTGATAGAACAGACTAGCAGCCAAACACCAAGGAAAGCAGGCAGAAGAGTGATTGCAGATCATTTTTACTGAACTTACGTGTAAGTTTAATTATATTTAGTGAAGGCAGGCTAAATTTTACATTTATAATAGCAACATTACACACCCTAACGGTGGAACCAAATATCACACAATTTGAGGTTGAAGTTTTATTTATATTGTGTCAAATCAGAGAAACAGTCTCCTCGTGGCTCTTTATATTATAAAGTCACTAGAATAAGAGACAGAAAATCCCAACAGTCAAATGACCCCCTATGGGCAAGCACCTGGTGACAGGGGGAAGGAAAAACTCCCTTTTAACAGGAAGAAACCTCGAGCACAACCAGAAAACAGTGGCTATTTGCTGTGACTGTTTGGGGTGAGGCAAGGAAGACAGAACAAAAGAAAGAATGTGGAAGAGAGACACAGGTTAATAATAACTATTATAAAGCTATTTTATAGCCACTTCAAGTCGCACAATCTAAAGCCAAAATCTTGCTTCTGTTCATTTTTTTCTATTACTGAGTTTGAGCATCATTATCAGAGGATATAGCATGTTTTCAAGTAGGATCTTGTACGTATTAGGTGAACATTTAAACCACTACATTATGGAACTGAAAGATATGCAAGGATGCCATAAAAATCTGCCAATTCAAATATGTGGAGGTACCTGTTGTGGTGGCTCCTTGTGTCTAAGGGTAGCTTGTGACTTATGGAAGTTTATCATATTTTCAAGAAGAAAAGTGCAAAAATCTAATGTCTATGATGTAGACATCCTGAGATCCACAGAGGACCTCAAGATCAGAGGATCATTTGAGTATAAACCACAAGTGTCACAGGGATTAGGTGTTCCCTTCTAAAGTTTAGCAAAGTGAGTAAAATAGATGTGCTATTCTATGCAAAATGGAAAAAAACAACAACAACAACCACAAGCTGAACTCACAACAAAGTAACAAATAGCGAAGAGCAAGTGACTCAGATCCCCTTTAATTTCATATGACCCTCACTGGCATTTTGTCCCACCATTTAATAAAGTAAAAGCATGTCGTTGTTGTTTTGTAGATTTATGCAAATGTATTTAAAAAATCAGAGCCAAACAGACATCTGCAAAGCACTGAATAGGCTGAAGGAATTAGCTAGTATATGTGTTTGGTATTTAAGTCTTTACATTTATCCTTGAACATACAGATTTCTACACCCAGCAGAGGGTGCTCTAAACACTGCAAGTCTGCAATTGGTGGACAGATTAGGCAGCTGTCAGTGTTGCAAATCCCAGACGCAAAAGCATAGTGTTGCTTTTGTTAATGTCGAGCAATACAAAAATGCCTGTAGGATTGGAGGATCAGTGAGAAAACTGAACTAAGCAGCATTTTGAAGGCCTGATCAGAATAATAAATGGGCGATGCCCCTAATTGGCTGGTTCAGTTAGAAGCTAGAGGATCAATCATTTTCCTGGAGGTGTACAGATCAATAAGCAACACGGCTGCCTCAGTAAAGTCTCCAAGCGTCTAAAACCATTTTAGGCCAAAAGCAGGGTTATTACAGAAATGCGTTTTATGATGATAATCAGTGTTTTATGATCTAATATTGTTACGGTTGACTGTGGGAATATTCTTCCTCTCTGATAACCAAATCCTTAACCTTCATTCCCTCATGCTGTGATTGTGATTCATTTTAAAGTGTTTGCTGGCTTCCTTTGATGGGACTGTAAGTGCAGTGTGTAGGTTGTGTGTGTGTGTGTGTGTGTGTGTGTGTGTGTGTGTGTGTATGAGAGATAGAGAAAACTAATCTAATTCAAACAGACACACCTCTTCATCCTCTTGCTCCCTCTCACAAACTCAAAATCGAAGGCGTTCGCCTCCCTTTTACTCTGTTCTATTTTGCCACGCTGCTGTAACTAACACACACACACACACACACACACACTGATGCACATCCTCACACACAAATGCACGCACACCTTCCCAGTACCACATCTCCTAGGGAACACAAGGATGTCTCTATGGCAACAAGCAGCTTGCTCCACTAATGAACTGGTTGCCGTGGTGACCGGGTTGGCTGTGTGCGAATGGAGACACTGAATAAAATAGAGGGAGAAAATGTTGTGTTACTCCTCTGCACCCCCCCGTGTGGGGTTTTTATATCCTTCTCTTTGTAGGACACGAACAGTCACAGAAATGTGTGTCAGTGTGTGCGTGTGTGAAGAGATTAAGATGAGTGACAATTAATGAATGAGTGTAACGTGTTACACGCAGTGCTGGCTGGAGACTTGAGCCCATGCAGAGGGCCTAATGCAGCAGTACGCAGGGATCCTTGCAGCTGGCTGTGCTCTGCGTGGGCCGACCGTCCTGCTGCTGCTGCCTCAAGGTCAGAAAGCAGCCCAACTGCACTCTGGGCGATAAGAGGGAGGCGGGAGGGGAGCAATGCCAAAAAACCTTTTGTCAGCCATCTGTGTAGTGAGTTAGGCTCCACTTTGCTGACTGAGCTTCTAGGCCGTTATGCATTTGGCCATTCACAACCCCATCGGAGACACTTAAAGCTGCACCCAACTGACATTCATATCCCGGAATGAGACCTCTGGGAATCACCCGATTTACTCCGCCGCTGTCTCCCCCTTCTGGATCAGGGGGGCGCCAGCCTCAGTGTTCTGCAGCCAGAGAGAACATACACTGTCACAGAGCTTGATCTCATGACCCCTCTCAGGCATCCAAACAATCATTTCTGATTCACTAAAGGATTCTTGAAGAGTTTTTACTGATAAACGATAATTGTGTTTATCAAACAGCCAGAAATAACAGGAAAATGAATACAGCACAGATTTATTACCTTAACTACGCATGGACCAATAGTCACCAAAAATCTCATTATTCTATGAAACCACACACAATTGAACCATCTGCATAATACCACATAATGTGTGCAGCACTGGGAGTTTATGTACTTTTTAAATTTTTTAATTACAAAAAGAAAAAGTTATGACTGCACAGCTAGTTCATGTTTGTTATTGGCTTACCAAAGGCCCACTTTAAGCCAGCAAATAGTTTATGCAGCAGGAGAGAAGTATGTTTATAATCTTTTTACCCAGACAGATTAGAAAAAAAAAGAACCAGATTTCTAGTCTACTCAGATATATGCAGTTTATTATAATACATTTAGACCTTTCACTTTTTTCAAACTCCTGTAAACTTCTCTTTCACATTATTTTCTTTCATATACAGCGGGGAAAATAAGTATTTGACACATCAGCATTTTCATCAGTAAGGGGATTTCTAAGTGGACTATAGACACAACATTTCCACCAGATGTTGCCATCAAGCCAAATATTGAATTCATACAAACAAATCAGAACATTGAAGTATACAAGTTGGATCATATTAAATAAAGTGCAATGACACAGGGAATAAGTATTGAACACACTTTATTTAATACTTTGTAGAAAAGCCTTTGTTGGTGATTACAGCTTCTAGACGCCTCTTGTATGGATAGACCAGTCGTCTGCATTGCTCAGGAGTGATTCTGGCCCATTCTTCCACACAAACGGTCTTTAAATCTTGAAGGTTCCTTGGGCCTCTTTTATGAACTTTAATCTTCAGTTCTCTCCATAGATTTTCTATGGGATTTAGGTCAGGTGATTGACTGGGCCATTCAAGCAACTTGATTTTCTTTCTTTGAAACCACTTCATTGTTTCCTTGGCCTTGTGTTTGGGATCATTGTCTTGCTGAAATGTCCACCCTCTTTTCATTTTTAGCTTCCTGGTAGATGGCAGCAGATTTTTATCCAGAATGTCCCGGTACATCTCTCCATTCATCCTGCCTTCAATAATATGAAGTCTGCCAGTACCCCTTGCTGAAAAGCAGCCCCAAACCATGATGCTACCACCCCCAAACTTAACTGTTGGTATGGTGTTCTTGGGGTGGTGAGCAGTGCCATTTCTTCTCCAAACATGGTGTGTAGAATGGCTGCCAAAAAGTTCAATTTTGCTTTCATCTGACCATACTATAGTCTTCCAATAATCCACAGGCTTCTCCAAATGCTGTTGCGCAAATTTTAACCGAGCCTTGACATGCTTTTTGTTCAGCAATGGAGTCTTGCGTGGTGAGCGTGCATGGATGCCATGGCGGTTCAGTGCATTGCTTATAGTTTTCTTTGAAACAACAGTACCTGCTGATGCAAGGTCTTCCTGAAGTTCTGTCCGAGTGGTTCTTGGCTCTTGGAGAACTCTCCTGATTATTCTTTGGACTCCTCGGACAGGGATCTTGCGTGGAGCACCTGATCGTGGCAGGTTTATGGTGAACTGATGCTCTTTCCATTTCCGGATAATGGCCCCCACAGTGCTCACAGGAACATTCAGCATTCTGGAAATGCACCTATAACCATTCCCATCACAATGCTTTTCAACGATAAGATTACGAAGATCTTGAGAGAGTTCTTTGATTTTACCCATCATGAAGTCTTTCCTGTGTGCCTTCTGGGTAATGAGGAGCCTTTATAGGCCATCAATTAGGACTAAAGCAGCTGATATCAATTAGTACTGATAGGGGACAGGATTTCTCTATCAATACTGACAGATTTCAGGTGATCTCCTGGCTTTCTATGTCATTTTGCCCCTTGTTATCTTCATGTATTCAATACTTATTCCCTGTGTCATTGCACTTTATTTAATATGATCCAACTTGTATACTTCAATGTTCTGATTTGTTTGTATGAATTCAATATTTGGCTTGATGGCAACATCTGGTGGAAATGTTGTGTCAATAGTCCACTTAGAAATCCCCTTACTGATGAAAATGCTGATGTGTCAAATACTTATTTTCCCCGCTGTATATTTAATGTAAGACTGGAGAACGCTCACATTAAACATGGTCAACTTTTCAACAGAGAGGTCAGCATATGCACAAGTAATCCCTGTAATAGGAATATGGAGGTGCTCACACACACAAACTACACCCTTTTTGGCTCCTACCTCAAAGCACACTGTGTGCTGTCGATCTTACGTACTGCACAATAATGTTTAATATTTAGTATTTACTGTTATATTCCCATATATCATCGTAAAAAAAAAGAAAAAAGAATATGGAGGTGGGTAGAAGCTCCTTTTTGTTTGTATGTTTTTTAATAGATATATTTTAAAAATAAAACAAAAGATAATGAAAACTTAAATCCTTCATTTAGAGAACATTCAGAAGTTTGTAATCTCTTTGGCAGTCGTTATTTCTTCTTAGAACAGCTGGGTTATCCAAGACACTGCTCGGATAAGTCTATAAAGGCTGTGCACACCTGGATTTGGGCAGTTCCTCCCATTCCTCCTAAAAGATCCTGTCAATCTTTGTCAGATTAGATGGGAACCATCTGTGAACTGCCATCGTCTGTGCGAATTCATGCTTCAGTTTTCTGCTGCCTGCTCTCACTGCCACGCTTCACCATACAGATGATCTTAGCCAGATGATGAGCTGCACCTAGTTTTCAGCAGACACAGTACTGGGAGTTCTGTTCAGTCCAGAAAATCTTTATCTTCATATTCTCAAAGTCCTTCTCAAAGTTTGTTAAACTGCAAGCAGGCTGTCGTAACTGCTGCTGAGGTGATTGTTCTTCTCAGCTGACATCTCAATCTCTGTGGTGATCTTCTGAAGACTTGTTGCGATCTTCAGGCCCTGCCCACTCACTCAGTTTGGCATCGAATCTGTGGGGAGTCTTGGTTGTCCACATTTGTTCCATTTCACAGTTACTGACGCTTCTGTGCTCTTAGGACACTCGAAGATTTATACAAATAGGTTGAAAACCCTTCCCCTAATCCATGTCTCACCACATTTTTATCATTCGGGTCTACAAAGTATTGCTCAGACTTAATAAGTTATTTCATATCCATCCATCCATTTTCTTCTGCTCATCCAGCTCAGGGTCACCTGGACAGGTCGCCAGGCTGTTCCAGGGCTAACACAGAGAGGCAGACAACCCTTTATACTCACATTCACACTTACAGCCAACTTTGAATTATCAATTAACCTAACCCCACCCATGTCAGCAGTTGGATCAGTGTTTAAATGATGGTCTGAAATTGCTACATAGATATATAACCCAAAATAACAAGGCTGAAGCCAAACAAGCAAGAAACACAGTGCTGAGTGGACAGAGAGGGAGGAAATACTAAGGCATCCAGCTCCTAAATGCTCCAGGGAGACTGGTCATGTCCTTTAGTTGTGCTGATTAACTCACTAACAGGAAGATGGGGCAAAGCAACACGCAGAGCGAAGGAGGGGAAAAACACACAGCAGGCAGGGCAGGAGGGCCATCACACCAATGAAAAATGAGCACGAGAAGCTTAACCTGCTCTTAACTCCTGTATAGAATAGAAGTTTGTGTTTTCAATATTAGTTTTCACTTGGTTACATATTTGTATATTCAGACATGGGATACAGTTACACCCAGAGGGAAGAGTGCTTGTCAGCACTGCAGTTCAAATCAGTAATTCATGGACGCAAGTCTGATTTCTTTATCGCTGAGCGACAGCTTATTAGTTCTAATAAGAGTTACATTATATCCTAATACAGGAGGTCAAAAACAGCTGTGGTACTGTAGCTAGCTGACATTTATTTGTTGTTCTTTGTTACAAAAAACAAATATATTTCAGCTGTTTAAAGATTTAATCCAAATCAGTTGTGTTTTTGAAAAGTAACGAGTACTAGCAGGTGAAACACTCAGGCAGAAGTTGGGCTGTTCCTGGTGTAGAAAAGTTCCCCTGATTTTAGTTCATCTAATTTTTCCATTAGTTACTGTTCGTTTTAAAGGCACAGATTCAAAGGCCACTTCACCTCATATGATCAGATTAAAGCCCTCAGACTGATTTATCACAGTTTACACACTTTTGTCAGATCAGTGAATATGTTTCTATTTGCTTTCTACTTTTTAGATTTATATGTGTTTTAAAATCAGGTTTGTTAACTTGTGTATTACATGCATTTGATTGTTGCCGTGTTGAATCTGTATCCACTGTATATACTCATCCTGTATATCCTCTTTTTCAAACCACAACTGTTCTCAGAATATTTCACCTGAGCTAGCTTCAATATTTACTTTGGTATCTCTTGCAGAAATGTTTGCGGTTTAATCCAGATGCCACTGTGTGGAAAGCCAAGCAGCAGGTGCTGTGCTCCCTGACCGAGTCTCTGCGAGATGTCCTGAACTATGGTCTGTTCCAGCCTGCCACGGACGGCCACGATGCCAAGTTCCTGGAGGAAGAGAGGCTGCTAAAAGAGTACCCACAGTCCTTTGAGAAAGGTGTACCGTATTTGGAGGTAATAACCGATCCTCTTATTGACAGTTTCATGAAACACAGAGTGTAATACTAGCTTTTTGCCCACAAGATGTCACTTTTGTGCAATAAAACAGATTCTGATTGTTTCCTATTAACAGGATTTTAAAATAAATCTAATGATATGTTCAGGAAAAGTCAGAAAAGTTTAATTACCTAGGCTAATTAATCTAAAGTTCATGCCAAGCTGCTGACTATTTATGAAATCTTAAATTGATTGTCACCCAGCAAAGCTGATGGTGCATGACACTGTTAAGTAGTTTATAATTAGAACTAAAGTAAAAGTATAATTGTAATTATTATTATTATTATTATTAGTTTTCCAACTCTTTAAGCTAGAGAGTATTTAAACTGCTGTGACATCAGGCTGTTTCCTCCCCATTTCTTGTCTTCGGTGCAACAGAGAAGAAAGCCTGTATAGAAAACCAGATAAATCTTCTTCAGGCTCTATTTTGTGGATCTAGGCCAAAAGCTAAGAGAATTGAGGACAAAGGCCCTCTGTTTTAGGATTAACTCTTGGTTTCCTTTCTCTTTTTCTGTCACTGGTTTAGTTTCGTTATAAAACCAGGGTGTACAAACAAACAAATCTAGATGAGAAGCAGCTGGCCAAACTGCACACTAAGGTATGAAACTTCCAGATCGCTAATATGTGATATGTGTTACAGTTTGCATCTCCATGTTTGTGTCACTAAGCATGCAGTGGTGCATGTGTACATCTGTGCAGATTTATGCAGGATGCATTTGATTGTTCAGTAATGTTTTATATATGTTAATTTATTGTATTGAAATAAATAATTAAAGCTTAACTTAGACAAACAAACCAATGACATAAAATTGACAAAAACCCTTTTGCAATTGTAAAATCTACTATATGGATAGCTTTTCCTGAACCTGCTTTTGCTGTTTTTATTTTCACCAAACTATCCAATTTTTTCTGAATATTTATCAGTTACACGTGGGAAGTTTTTGTTTTTATTTCTTTTACATGTAGGCCAGCC
The DNA here is from genome assembly GCF_018398535.1 of Haplochromis burtoni. NCBI lineage: Eukaryota > Metazoa > Chordata > Actinopteri > Cichliformes > Cichlidae > Haplochromis > Haplochromis burtoni. The sequence continues at coordinate 1,892,754 of NW_024582413.1, forward strand.
TGAAGAAGTTCATGGATTACATTCAAACCAGCGCTGTGGACAAGATGGCCAAGTTCTTAGACAAGGGCCTCGATCCCAACTACCAGGATTCTGACACTGGTGGTAAGGATTCCTTCCACTCCCCCGACTGCACACGAGCACTTAGTTATTTTATCTACACAGAGCAAATTTTCTCTTGTAACACGGATAACATGTAACAGCTGTCATGCAGCCCAATTTAAAAAGGTGTTTCACAAGATAAAACAAACACATTTATAAAAGAGTTGGTGATGATCTCTCTGTTACAGTTAGCCAAAACGGGAACTCCAAATATGCAAGCAGCTAAGAAAGCACAAAGATAGTCAGCAGCTATGGAACCTGAAGCTCTCCTGTATGGACTCTTTAAACTGTTTTCAATTCCTCCCCCTCTGTTTTCTGCCCTCAGCTCTGCAGTATGTTGGCCTAACACTTTGTGAGGGATCTGAGCCAGTGCTGTTCACAATTTTGGTGGCTTTTCCTAGATCCTGTTAGTGCTCAGGGGGGCACAGCAGACGGCTCATTTACAGTTTGGGTGTGCTGCTCTGTGTCGCTCCAGCCGTTCAGGGAGCAAGTGTCAAAACACAAAACACAGCCTGTCATGATGGGTGTGAAACACGCTCCCGGCGCACAACACAGGGGGGAGACAGAGAGCCTCGATGAGCCTCCCTCACAAACATGCTGTTCCTGTACTGCATTCATGGTTTTTAGTCATGTTAGAGTCTGCAACAGCTATCTAAATGGGCTGGACCTCAACTCTAGGCACTTATTTGAGCAGATATTTTTCATTTCAGTGGTCACTAGAATATAAAAATGAAGAGTGAAAGGTTGCCAGTAAATCACAGGGTTTTACCCTGAAAGATAGAAATAAGGACCCTCACGTCCATACCAATGCCAGTTTAGAAATCAGATGGAATTAAAACTGTTTAAAATGTCTGTGGCGTTTCTCCCTAAATACAGTTCTTTTAAAAAACATTTCCCCCCCATAAAAATTACACTTTGTTGTTTTTTTGTTTTTTTTTACCATCTTTGCTGGTCTAGCATATCATACACTGAACAGAAGCGCAAGCGTGACCATTTTCCATCTGTTTCGTGTCCTGGATACTCTCATCACCGTTTAAATGAAAAGAAACAAAGATTTTTTGTACAAACTGCAAGTTTGGATGATCCACATCCACCAGAGCACTTTAAAATATTAATTCCATTCATTCATTCTCTTCTGCTTATCATTATCAGGGTCGCAGGGGGGCTGGAGTCTATCCCAGCTACCAAAGGGCGGGAGGTAGGGTACGCTTTATGGACAGATCGCCTGTCTGTCGCAGGGCCACTTTAAAATAGTATTCATCATGTCTTGAGGAGAAACTCTTCTCTTACTTTGCCACTAGGGTTAAAGAAAGTACAGATTATGTGTTTTTAGTCTGATCAGTGATTCTGCTCTAAGCAGTAGTGGGAGCTAATTAGCTAATAGTGCTGTTGTTTCAGGGTCCTCCTATTCAAGGTTCTGGGGCACAATAGTCTTTTCTATGACTGAGCTGAAAAGGTGTAGTTTTAGTACTGATATATATGTGTATATTTAATGCATGCGATTTAACCACTCCTTGGCATTTTGGCAAAACAAACCTGGTAAAAGTAATTGTGGGGCGGAGCAGGAAAGCATTTGTTTTAGCCCCAGTGATGTGATACCACATGAAAACTAATCCTTTGTTCAAATCTATTGACTGGCCACGGCGTTTCCATGTGGAGTTTGCGTGCTCTCTCTGTGCTTATGTGGGTTCCCCCTGGGTATGTTAGGTTAATTGGTGATTCTAAATTGGCTGTCTCTCTGTGTTAGACCTGCTGCAGATTGTTGACCTGTTCAAGAATGTTTCCTGCCTCTTGCACAATGGCAGCTGGGATAGGCTCCAGCCAATCCATGACCTGAATTAGACAGGAGGAAGAAAACGGATGGAGGACTTGTTGCTGGATCCTAGTTTCTGTCCTTCTGCATTAAAGTTTGTGGAATCAAACATATATACAGTATATGACTCTGTGGTTTCAAGAAATGAATTGAATGAGATTTGTTGGTTTAACTGAATTTTGTATGAACTGGATTTAGATTTGGGGGTGTTGAAAAAAGCTGTTTAATATCAGTCAAAGTCTGATATAAGTGATATCCCTGTGTCCTGAAATAGCTTCTCCTGCCTTTTGACTTTATGGTTATGTGAAGGTATTTTGAAAGGAAGTCCAGGAACAGTGAATGCAGCATTAGTCCTATGCAGACAGGGCAGAGAGGTGATAAAAAGCCTGCAGACAGAGATATATCCAACCTTGTTAATGCTTTTTTGACCCGTTTGTCTCCTTGAAACTTTCTCCGTGGGCTTCCAGAAGCCTCACAGAGAATGCCTTCATTAGGACATGAAATAATTCTGCCATAATTAGCCTGGCTCCGGCCAGGACACACACTCATGTCGATCACTGCCAAGGAAACTCATAAATGGGTATTCCCTGACTCATCCTGACAGTATAACTTCAGAGGAAGCGCAGTCAAAACATTTCTCCAAATTGTTTGAACCTGAGATCTACAGAAAGTGTTCAGTGATGAAAGCCTTCAGTCATTTTCTTCTTTGCCAGAAAAATCCCCTTGCAGACGGTGCTGTGTACCCTGTTTCAACTGGGAACAGTTTGAATGGTTTTATTCTTGTAGGTGCTGGTGAACTGTCTTTCTGGAAAGGATCAAGTTAGCCACAAAAGTGACACAGCACTTTTTTGACTGCAATAAATGATATTTTGAGCTTCTTTGTTTCTTTATATGACATCAGGATAACGGCAAAACATCAGTGCACTGGCAGAACATTCAGCTGGAAAGTAGTAATGTTACCTGTTAGATGGAACTAATGCAGAGGCTTTTTTCATTTCCCCTCACACTATCACAGAAAGGAATATAAATATTTGCAGAAGACTTAAAGTTGGCTGATCGGGATGTTGTAATCAGGAAGCAAGTTGATGGTGGTGAGATTTAGGATTGTCTAACTTTCATGTTCAAAATAATAAAACAGTGTTGTCACATATAAGGGGATTTTACTTGTTTATATCTGCCCAAATTCAGCTTTTTTATTTTAAATTTACATGTTGTCGTACAAAGGTAGTTAACAAATTTTCTTTATTAAAGTTGTAGAAGTGGAGGACAATGATAGAAACACTTTGTCAAGATGGATTTCACATTAGTGTGTTCTTTTAGTCTATAATGACTCTTGAATAGATTTCCATGAAACATTTGCCATTTGCTATATTCACAACTTTAAAGACAAAAATATGGAATATGGGAAAGCTATGTATTGTATATTCATCGTTTGAAAAACCTTCTTCTTTAAAAAAAAATAAATGGTTGCATCATGATTACTGTTGTAAAATTAAAATTATCCAACACAACACTTTTTTAAGGGTGTTATATGTGCAAGAATGCTAAAAAATAGGTCATTTCTGTCTGTTGGAACATGGATGCTAAGTAATGTTATGTTATGATAATATCTGATATAGATAAAAACATTAAGAGGTCTGTGATGTACCTGTGTGCCAAGTTTAGTTGCTCAACTCTTTTGCATAGGAAGAGTTTTTGGACGGGCAGCATCATGTAATTGCAGGATTGATGGTCATCTCCAAAGTGAGTTGTGCACATTTATGTATGTGCAGTCACTTCATTAAATCCTCTTTATTGCATTTTTTTCCTTACATGGAAACAGGATCTGCCCAGATCTAAAGGTACAATAAGATTACACAGACAGAAGATTTGGTTTGAAAATACATGGAAAACAATGGTCAATGGTAACTTTATTGTCCCTGATGGGAAATTGATTCGCAGTATGTCAAAACAAACAACAAACATACAACCAACACATCACGTACACTCATTAAAAAAATACTATAATATAATATAAGCCTGATAAAACAACCTAGATTTTCCATCGAAAAAAGTGCAATGTGCAATGGCAACAACACTTACAATTTAGTGTTGTTAATTAAGATAATAGCACTAGGTACAAACGACAAGAACTTTACATGATTATCAGTAAATTGTAGGTTAGATGTGTAGGCATTTGCTGCAGCACACATCACAGACATTTGCTGCACTTTCTCAGCTTCATTACTGTGATGCACAAACTCTTTTTCACCTCACACGTCATTCAATTGTTAAATCATAACCATAAAAACTAAAATGAATTAAATGTTTCTTTTTTAAATGTTTGTTTCTGTCTCAGGAGTTTGGAAAGAGCTACTGTTCTCCAGCAAATCAGCTGTGAACTCCCTGCTCTATAACAGTCCCATTTGAATAAAGCTGCATATGTGTGTCTCTGTGTGTGTTCTTTAGAGACTCCTCTGACCCTGGCAGTGCAGTGTGAGCCAGGTGGAGGAGAGGCCATCCGGGTCCTGGTGGATGGAGGAGCTCATATTGACTTCCGTGCCAAAGATGGACTCACACCGCTACACAAGGCTGTTCGAGGCCACCACCATACAGCCCTGCTGGTAAACATTTGCATATGTTGGAGTCCTTTCATACTGCTATCTGCCTGTGGAAAGTGATGATTTTGCATGTATTATGTAACAAAAAGAGAAAAAACATCAACCTAGAACAGGGTGTATATCTTGCAAGATGGATATTTGCCCTGAAAGTGACACTGTATTCTCTTCATTTGCGTTGCTGTATATCTAAACAAGCTAAAGCCCGAACAAAAAGACCCTCCCACTCAGCGATCCACACCCACCCACACACAATATGCAAACAAATAACTCTATTATTTGATTCAGCCAGAGAGAAAGAGAGGCGTTAACATCCAGATTGCCTGGTTTTGACACATTTACATTTTAGGCGTTTATCCAGATTTTCAGCTCTCAAATTGCTGAGAATACAGGTAGCTGTAGACGAGAACCTCATTGGGGGAGATAATTGCAAGCGTTAACATTGTTAGAGCCTATGTTTTCCACAAAGGAAAGAAACTCGGCTAAACTGCACAAAGGTTTACATCAGACTCTGATTGAATACATCATTTTCCCCAGCCTGGGGTGTAACGTGACCTCTCTGAACCCCCAGCTATGAGTTTCCATCCTGATTTGAATTCTATGAATATTCCTCAACTTGAATTAGGAAACTATCATCAAGATATATTTTTTCCTTCCTGCTGTACTATTGTTTTACTTGATGAAGGTTTTAAAGGTTCTACATTCTATATATTTAACTAGTTGGAGCAAGTTTTGGCTCAAAATACAGTGCAGATTGCCAATTCTTCCATGATAAAAATGGACTAGTTTCGTGTCTTGAAAAGAAATAAGCTGCCTACGCCCTCTCAAGAAGAAAACAAGGCAGAATGACTTTAGTTACGTATTGTAACCTCAGATTTAAGTGTAAGTGTAGCCCTTTAAGAAGCATCAACTGCGAATAGGTGTTTGAACAGAAATTGAGCCAAAAATAATAATAAGAAAAAAACTCCTGTAGGATCTTTTAAGTTACACAAAGCACAATGTTTTCATTAAAACTGTGTGACATGAGGCTTTTTATACGATAATAAATCTCTCTCAATTAAGATAAACAGCGTCATGGAGACGGATAACTTTCTTAGCAGCAGTTATGCTATTGGCCCACTTCAGCACAACAACTTCCTTGTTCGGACTCCCCATGTGACTCTACAGACCAATCAGAAGCCAGGAAGTCCTAGACTTAGGTAGATGTGGGAAAACCAATGAGGTAGAGTCAACACATTATTATTATTGTTTTGAAAGGTGTATATGTAAACATTCAAACATGTAAATGCCCAAAACTCATAAACACTAAATATAAATGGAAATGTGTATATAATTAGCGCTGTAAAGACATTTCTATTAATCACATGAAATTTACTTCTAGACTTTACAAAAGGACACCGTTTCTGCTTACCAGCGCTGCCACGGTTCATTTTTAACATGTGCACCATTAATGAAATGCTAATAAAGGAAGGAGCTAAGACATAGTTGTATGTTTTTATAGTTCGCAGTTTAATCTTTGGTTATTTTTAAGAGTGACTTTGATGTTTAGTTTTTATTATTTTAAACGAATGTAGAAGTTTTTAATATTAGTTTTTGTTTTTCTTATTACAATATTAAGGTAATTTTTATAATAAGATTTCTGAGTTCTGAAAGCTAATATTATTCATGCAGAGCACTTTATTTTGACAATGCACACTTGCACAAATGCTTCCTGCTATTTCTGTTCATAAATTTGACATAAATCTTGACAGATTACTAAAACTAGTTTAGTAAGTATGCAATATATAGTTTTAGTCTTGCAGTAACTTTTATTAAAGTTTGTGTTCTTTGGTTTCAAATTGGTCTGCATTTCTACATTTCGATATAGCTGAGGCTGTGGACAGTCATGGTTCCAGTTTGTTGGTGATCTAGGTAAACCAAACCAACCAGACTCTATCAGTATCATGACATAAATAATCTGACAGCAGCAGCAACAACAGTCCTATAAATAAATAAAACATTAATCCATAAATGGAGGAAACCATGTTTATTTTGGAGTCAATGCCAAAAACCAAGTCGATCATTTATGAAGTGTTTTGTAAACTGTAAACACTACTGTATATGTTCTCTTAGCCTGATATGAATGCTAACAAGTCAATTACTGCTGTGCTGAATCTGTCTTGGTTTATTTCTCCTCTTCTTCTTTTTTCTTCTTTCTTTTTTCACTCCCAGAAAGATGATGAGAGGCTTTCACTGATATCGTTAGGTTTAGACAGAATCACACAACCATTCAGGAAGTCAGGCCTCTCGTACTGTCACTGCAAACTTGGCACATTTCTCTAGTTTGCCCTCAGTCCCCAAGAACTTGCCTGCCTTTCCCGGTGGCCTCTCTGTCTTTGCGTTCACCATCATTACATTAGCTACATTAGCCACACAACATGCTAAGGGTGAGGATTTTCTTTTTTTGTTGTTGTTGCACAGTGAAAATCAAGAATTACAGTACTCCACTCCAGTTCTCAGTCTTCAGTAGCTCAGATACATGGAGCGCATAAGGACTCTTGTGTTCACTCTTGCAGCCAACAACTGAACATTTGGTGTGCAACGCCTATGGCTGAGACATTTTAAAGTTAAAGCTGGCAAAAGCTACTCTGGGGACTAAATAAAAATGGCGGACTGTGAAGCAATTGCTGATTTTAAAAAGGCATGTCCGCTCGTCAGCCAGGAGCAGTGCTTATCCTGTTCTGATGCCAAAATCACTGAAAGTGACTGTGAAGAAAACAGGCACCGGTGGTCTCTCTGTGTTGGTGCAAAAAAGGAACGAAGGAAAACACAGAAACAAAAGACAACAACAACAAACGTCCTCTTACATGGGAATCTGTATCAAATCATTTGCTTCTTAGAGACAGTGCATGGTTGATGAGAATCTATCATTCAAACTGGCTTTCAAATCTTTTATAGATTCAGATAGTGTCTCCAAACATTTTTTATATGTACGTTAGACTTTCTAGTGTTTCTTATCTTATCCGTTATCGACCAAGTGTGTAACATTTCGTAAATGAGGTTTTTTTATTTTTCTAAAGTTACTTTTTGGCATTTAAAAGACTGACGTTAATTAATTTTTAATATAATTATGTTCTTCTGGACGCAAACCAAGTGGAAATAGCTTTGGGTCTAGTGGATTATTTTCAAACATGTCCCCTTTAAATCATTGCTATTTATCATAGTAATTTATCTTTATCATTACTGTCAGAGTTTAACAAAGGCTTCAGCATGAGGGGTTTTTTTTCTTTTGTGCCATCATACAGGTTCTGCTCTCTCTGGGGGCGTCCCCAGATTATAAGGACCGGCGAGGGCTGACGCCTCTTTACCACACTGTGCTGACAGGGGGCGACACCTCCTGCTGCGAAACACTGCTTTACCATCACGCCAAACTGGGCATCAGGGACGAGAACGGCTGGGATGAAACACATCAGGTAAACACTTTTTAAAAAAAAATAAGTCACCTCAAGCAAATCGAGGACAAAATAAATACAGTTAATCTCCTGTGTTTTCAATAAAAGCGAAAACACCAAATCAACTGTAAAACTTTCTGTTTGAGGATCCTTGAAACAAACTCTTTCAGTCTAATGAGGTCAGTGGCCTGATTTACATCTATTTGGGAGCTGAGATGTGAAAGCACCAGAAAAAGGCGTCTGGACTTTCGGAGCTCATGTTCTTGTTGTTCATATTGCAGAAGTATGCCACATCACTTTTTGTAATGTACCAGTCTACTCTGTGTTCCAGTGTGTGTCTGCGTCAAAACCCATTCATGCCATGAAACACTTCACCTTTCACATCACATCCTACCCATCCTGCTTCAGTGGCTTCATGTAACAGCTGTGAAGTGGACAGGGAAGGCCGCGAGGAAAAATGAAGGTATCAGCTTGTTCATCTCAGTGTGTTCACTGCGTAAGCATCTGTCTCCTCGGCTCTATTTGTCAGACAGGGACTCCAAAAGAAACCATTGGTGTGTGTGCGTTAAGTATGATTTGACTCATAAATTCAACACTATTAAGATTTTTGGACGAGGCCACTAAAAGAAGCTGCATTTTATTTCATGTCTGACAGATTGAAGATTTTTCTGTTGCATTTGGGTGCAGGGTAATTTCACATTAAGTCAGCCCGCCTCTAGCAATCAGCTGTTACTTTTCCATAATAACTGTTGTACATTCAATGAGAGGATGCTAAACCATGAATATTTTGTGCTATAAGGGGGGGTTAAATTTTGCACTTTTTAGTTTGCTATATTTGTCAGTATTTTTGAATACTCAAAATTTCATTAATAGAGGAAAGATCCTCATAACATTTTCTGGGCCAAAACACAAAAAACTGCAACCAAATCGATTTTACATTCACTTCAAGTTCCACAATATCAACCCTAAATCTCATTTTGTTAATCATGACTGAGCGTCAGCATCATGGGATATGTTATAGAGACAGAAAGACATCAAAAACTGCACCATTTCGATTTCTGTCATGTAGGGTGTGCAGTTTATAGAGCTTAAATGTGGTTAAGTGTAAAAGTGCTTTAAGAAATGAGGGATTAAACATTGTGAGCCCTATGTACTCCAGAAGACTGTCGAGCAATTTTAATAATATGAGGGCAAAATTTTGCATGTCAGTATTAAATGCATTGAGGTTTTTTTTTTAACACCATGTTTTCTGTTTTGAGTGTATAGCGTGCACTTAGATCTTAGCACTTAGGTCAGCCTGGCAGTTTTTCCTGACTTTTAACATTTTTTTTTACTTTTATAACAATGAAAAAACTCGTGTCAATTATTCGGTTAATAATAGCTCAGTGAGTCTGCAGCAGTCACAGCAGCATGACTGAACGGGGCACTGAAGGGCCTATGCAAACCACACTTTAGGAAATACCCTTCATATGTCTCTTTGGAGCCAAAAAGAAGAAATTCATGAGGTCACAAGGCTGTCTTTAAAGCACAATTTTACTTGAAAATAGCAAAACAAATGGAAATGTGTTCAGCTGTGACTCAGCTGTCCTGGTTTGTGTTGAGTACATTAATATATTTACGCACCTTCAGAAAATCTCTCTCCTGTTTTGTACACTTTCCCGTCGAAGACAAATATTCTTGCATTTCTATAACTGTGGCTTCATTTCTCTATAATGATGAGATAACAGTTAATGATATGCTTGAATTTTAAATTTAGCCTGTAAAGGAGGCCCAGTGTTATTTGTATAGGATCATCTGTTACAGTGCTATGTACAGAAAAGTGCCCTATAAGAACCAGTGGTTTGACCATAAATTAAACAAAAATTAATTAACATTACAAACAAATAAAAAAATCTGAAGAGATAAAATAACCTAGCTTCGGGCTATGATATGTAATAGCTGCAAGATAAATGAGTGGGTTATTTATTTGTATAATAAGTGAAAAATGTTTAAAGCATGTTTGAGACACAGTTGATATTTCAGGCAAAAACGATTTAAAAAGCTTTGACTTCAAGATCAGTGAAGTACATGGATTCTATTATATTATTATATTAAATAAAACAGTTATTCAAAATACTGTGACTTACATCACATGTACTTTAACATGTTGACTTTTTTCTCACTTTAAATTAAAAAAATAAGTAAATCACGTGGCTCATTGTGTCTGCGTGTATAATGCTGCTCGTTTTTCTAGCAATGACTTTATTACTGTCATACTGTATTGTGTATATTTGTATTGTCAGTGTTTTATTGCCCCTGAGTTTGGAGGTTGTGTTAATTAAATTTGGTGTTACTGCCACCTTTGGCCATCGTCTCCTCTTCACCCTTGCTTGCCCCCCCGTCTCTCTTTTCTCTCTATTAAACAACCACATAAATCTTTCCTCTTTGACGCCTTGCTTTCGCTCTTTCTTTCGGTCTTACTACTAAACTGTTTTCATTCTCAGGCCTGTCAGAATGGTAACTCCCAGCATCTGGAGCACCTCCTATTCTACGGGGCGGATTCTTCCTCCCAGAATGCCTCTGGAAACACTGCCTTGCACATCTGTGCTTTATACAACAAGGTATTTCACAGAGTACAAATCAAGTATCGCCTTCCCCCGACTGTACCGAAATTTGATGCAATGATCTTTAAAACTGTGTTTTTAAAAAAGATCAACCTGCTTTTGTTTTCATCAACAAACTAAGTAAAAGCAATGATGCCACAGGGGAATGCCAGTAGAGAATCCTGCCCTTTGTATTGCACTTGCATTAAAGATACGTTAATCAATGCTGTTTGTTACAGGAAAGCTGTGCACGAATTCTGCTCTACCGGGGAGCAAATAAAGACACAAAGAATAACAGCGGGCAAACCCCCTTTCAGGTAAATGCTGAGTGTCTGGCTGGGTAATTATGCATGGTGTGGTTTATTGTCTTATTAACTTAGCATAGCATAAAGTATAAAGTGCTAGTGCCTAATTTCACTTCAGGCCAGCACTGTGCTGCAGTGCATACAGATGTCTCAGGTGTTGGAAATGCGCGTGACCCTTAAATATGGATATATATATATAAGCTCCAGAAAAGGGAAAACAGCTAATTCAGAAAAGATGTTTCTGTAACACTCGAACACACAAAGAACATGAAAGAAAACATGGAAGAAACATTTTATACTAGTAAAAGCAACAGAACGGTAATAATTTGAGCAAACTGTCTATTTACCTTTGACTTGCACAAGATAAAACCATCATAGATACCTAAGAAAATTACTCCCAAAGGAAAACAAAATATAATTTTCAATTTTATGCATCAGAGATAGTTTTTATGTAATGATTTTCTGTGAATTCTATTTTATAAATATATTTTTTAAAAATTTTATTTACTTTATCAATTTTCATTTTATTAATTGTTTTAAATTAATATTGCTAATTTCCAATTCCAATATAGTTTAATCTAGTGCTCTGCTTAAGTAGCTTTGCATGATTCATTGTTCAAAAGCATCCTTATTTATCCCACACTAACTTTTAGTACATGCTTAAAACTATAAGATTCCAGGTAGAAACTATTTTTCAGTTTTATTAAGTAATGTGTTGTGCAGACACTGTTATAATTATTAAACTAAGATATTAGGATATTAATTTTACTTAAATTTCCAGGGAAAACACCACTTTTGTGCTTAAATATGACTTTTTCTCTGTTATTATGATAATGCTGCGTCACTACTGTGCATTCACACTTCATATCAGAAAATGTGTCGTTAATGAGAGCACGTCACTGAAGAAAGAGGATGGAAAATGCCCTTCATTTACTTAGACTTATAAATAATAATAAATAAAGTGTTCAATAGTTTTTTTCCCTGTACTTCTGAAATATCATTATATAATTTTGAGGCTATATTGCTCATCCTAATTAGAGTTATCTTAAACATAAGGAGTGTGTGTGTGTGTGTGTGTGTGTGTGTGTGTGTGTGTGTGTGTGTGTGTGTGTGTGTGTGTGTGCGTTTTGTTCATCAGGTGGCTGTTATGTCTGGCCATTTTGAGCTGGGAGAAATAATCAAAAACCACAGAGACACAGATGTGGGTAAGTGCTATAACTGATGTCTGGTCTCAGATTTGTTCTGCAAGGTGTTTTTCTTAAGCTAACACAACACACAGGCTCTCTTACTTAACCTTAAATCAGCAGGACTTCTTTCAGCAGCAAGGGCCAATAACAATTTAAATACAAAGAAGTAGCATGTGGATGGAGAGTGTAAAGAAACATGCATCACGGTTTGTAGGATGATATGAAAAGAAGAATGAAATCTCTTCTGTCTCCCCTAGTCCCCTTTGTGGAGTCTCCAAAGTACGCCCCCCAGAGGCGGGAGAGCTCCCGGATGCTGACAATACCTCCTCATCCCTTCCTCAGAGCCAACAGCGACAGCAGCATGAACCTTCCAGACTGGATGGCAGTGCCCAACGCCCCGGGCACCAACATCGTCTCTGTGCAGGTGTCTGTGTTTGTCTCTGTGTGAGGAGGTCAGAGTTCAAATTATCGACATAGGAAACACCTATGGGTCGATTTTGTAACCTTTTTGTTTTTCAGAGAGATTTTTACTGGATGTTTTTCTCGTTTTAATTAGAAAGCTCAGATTATTATTATTATTTATTTATTTTTTTACCAACAATGGAGACAGCAGTTGATAAAACAGCCGTATCTCAAAGCTTAAAATATTTTAGCAACTTGTGTTGTTGAAATGAATGATGCAAAGCACACAGCAAGCATTTCTAAGTGCACAAGTGCATCAAACATAGTTTAATCCATCAGAGCTAGTATTTTTTTCTGCTCCATTCTGCAGGGTTGGTCATGGGATGTGGAGCTTGTTGTCTAATTGGAAGGGGATTTATATATGGGTTCTTTAAACTTACTGCTTGCCTGCAAAACACCCATTTCCAACATGATGGAACATTCAAGTTCAAGTTCAAGGTTCTTTATTTGTCACATGCATAGTTATACAAGTATAACACACAGTGAAATGTAGCCTAACATCCTATACATACATATAGTATATACACTGGGTGAATGTGCACAATATAACGCAGGGGATGACCTTTATCAACCTCTAGTGGTGAATACTGCTAATTGCAGGGCCTTATCTTCTCACATTTTATATAGTATGTGCTTTGGAGCAGAAGATTAATCACCAGTTCTTATTGTTATCCTCTTTAGGTTTACAGCCCAGAAAAATGTTAAATGTCATTAAAGTAGGTCATATTTGAGATTTCTCACCTTTCCTTCTCTGACCGACAGGGCTACAAGCATACAGGAACCCTGCGGAGCTCCAGCAGTCCCAGGGGAGCACGGACACGCTCTCCTTCCCGTGGGAGGATCGGAGACAAAGAGGACCGGAGCAGGCAGAGTCGGAGACAGGGGTGAGTGGAGGAGTCGGAGGACAAAGTGCTGTTAAACAGGAGCTTTGTTTCCACTTCCTGCAGATTCAGATGGATCAATCGAAGTGCTTTTGAGGCTTTTGTGCTGGGTGACAGATGTTAAACTCTTTTAAGTGGATTATGTGAGTCACGTTCTTAAAGAGCCATGCAAGGAGTTGAATATGGTTCATTTGGTGTAGTATTGTTAGTATTTGTTAGTATTCTCTGAAAATGGAAACTAAGAGTCATTCAGATCAATAATAATTCTGATAATTCAGCCAATTCTGAATTTTTATGTTAAAGAACAAAGTCACACCCAACAGAAATCACACAATGTTTAGGGAACGTTTATAACAGCTCCCTGAAAAGTCATAGAAATAAACACGTAAACTAAACAGTTCAATGGTGACTTTTTCTTTCTTTCTGTAAAACAAAATAGCTAATTTCTCAAAATAATTTTAAGTCACTTGAGTCCCACAAAGTTTCATTTGATGTACCAAGGGCTCAGTCAGCAGCTCAGTCCTGGACATAAAATGCTACAGAGGTTCCTGAACCTTAAACTGCAGTTTCAAATCCTCCTCCCCTCTCAGGCCTGGCCCAGCCACCACCACGGTTCAAACTGCGGGACAGCGAAGACGCCTGTACAGCGCCGTCCCAGGACGTGTTTTTGTAGCCACTCGATCACATTCTGCACAGGGAGAGAGAGAAATCAGCTTCAACAAGGGGGACAGGGTCAAAGGTGAGTGTAACTCCATTTTCACATCATGTGAAGGTTTGTGTGGCAGACAGTCAAAACATTTTGTCTTCCATGTCAACTCAAAGTTAGTGATGCTGTTTCTCACCTGGTACTTGACACAAAGAGACTGTAAGAAAGCACAAGCTCCACAAGAGGTATCTTTAATAGGCGCACAAGAAAAGCACATTTAAGACATGAAAAGCAACACTGCAGAAACCATTTAACATAACATGATGTCACATGAGCTCATTTTACTGGAAATCTCTGGGAGTCTGGCATAGCCCCAAAAGTTCCTTCTAATATATAAGCTGCTGACTGTAAGGCTTTAACAAGATCAGAGGTGACAGCTTTTGCATTAACATTATTTAGCTAACTGATGATGGATGGCAGATGATGCATCCATCAGAGTATTAGCGGAACCTAATATACTACTGCCTAATCAAGGTTTTATTGATATGTATAACATGCCAAACAAATGACTACAAATACATTTATCAAGGCACAGAACAACACAAGCAAGTTCAATATTTGTTCTTCTTTCAGCTTTTCAGCTTTTGTTATTTGCATCCAGCTTATGTTGCACGGCTTGCAGGATCCAAACAAAACAAAAAAAAGTGGCTACAGTGGCTAAAAATGTGTGTCAGGCTACAGAGTTGGGATTACAGTATCAGCCCTTTGATATCCACTGTAGCTGGGAGTTGGTGAGCGTTCTCAACCAAACTACAGATGGATCTTGAGAAAACAGAGACTTTGAAATGGATGGAACTCCACAACCTTTGGAGAAAAATGAGACATTCACTACAGTCAGGAGGAGCCATCCTCTGGTGACAGTGAAGAAGCCAGAGTTGCTCAGACTAGAATACCTGGAGAACTTTCAGCTGTCGTCCATTAAGGACAATGAATGACTGTAGATGATTTTACTGCAGTCCACCCAAACTTTAAACCGAGATCAAAGTGTTAGAGACATGCAAAAAATATCCATGTTGAAACAGCGGGGGCTACATTTATTTAAGTATTACTCTGAACCAGCGGTCCCCAACTTATTTTGCTACACGGACCAGTATAATGTCAGACAATATCTTCACGGATCGGCCTTTGATGTGTTTGCGGATAAATACAACAAAAAAAAAAATGATATGGCCAACACAAAAACTGTGGTGTTTTGTGAATATAATAATAAATGCGAATTCACTGTGTAATTGTGTAACTTCATTAGCAGCGCCCTCCTGACAATGTGCCAACAACATTGAGAGTAACATCCTCCCCTCAGCCCTTTAACGCTCCCTGGACGCTATGGTAACATGTAAATATTTCTTTCAAAATAAGACACACAACTACAAAGACCCAGGGAGTTAACGATAAAAACCCTGAAAACCATAAACCTCACACCCGAGCTTTAACTTGTGCGGCCCGGTACCAAACGACTCACGGACCGGCCCGGGGGTTGGGGACCGCTGCTCTAAACTATTACATAAACCTAACCAAGTCAGTTTAATGATAATTAAGTTAATTTTAAACGATTGAATTGTTTAAATAAAACAAATGAAGTGTAAAAATCTGTCAGGTTTACGACTCAAACTGTGTCTGTGGTGTGACGGGTGATACGATTCACTCCCCCGGTAACCCATACATCCTCCAAATGTGGACTTTTTTGACCTTTAAAAGTCAAAAAGAATAAGTTCATATACTTGAACATGCACAGACAGATTCATAAACAACACCAGATTCATGTCCAGAAACACAAATCGATAGATTTAAGGGCGTGACTGTTTCGTGAACTGCCGTGAAACCTTCAAGGACTGCCTGACAAAGAGCTTGGTAGCGTGTTGCAGCAAAGACAAAATCTGCGGCTGGCGAATGCAATGCTCCGACTTTGCCCAGAGATGAGCTCATTTCCTCATCAAAGTATGGCTTTATAAATAACTGCTTATAAGTGTTTTTTGCTTTGAGCCGTGAGTGTTTTATAAATGAGGGCCCTGCTGTAAAGGCAGCTTCTCTGTCTCGTGGGCCAAATCCAAATCCAGTCCACAGTGTCGTCAGATGAGTTTGTTAGATGGTCATGTCCTGACATGAGTGTAAGGTCTCTATATATGTTTGTATTTAATGTCTGCAGGTATGAATATG
Source organism: Haplochromis burtoni (assembly GCF_018398535.1). Classification (NCBI taxonomy): domain Eukaryota; kingdom Metazoa; phylum Chordata; class Actinopteri; order Cichliformes; family Cichlidae; genus Haplochromis; species Haplochromis burtoni. Next base: position 1,908,971 of record NW_024582413.1, read on the forward strand.
TGTGTGTTTGTGAGTGAGTCTAAGGTGTCGCCAGGTATGTATGTCTTGGTGAGTATGTAGGAGGTTTGCATGTCCATGTGTGTGTCCACATTTATTTTTTTTCAGTCTGTACTTGTTGTCTTTTTGTGTGCGTTCATTTCTCATCGATGTGTCTGTGTGCGTTTGTATTGGTTGTGTCACCTTTTTTTTCTTAACATATTTCTCTTCCCTGTCCCCGTCTTTAGTACTGAGTGTTGGCGAGGGCGGTTACTGGGAGGGGACGGTCAGAGGTCGCACGGGATGGTTTCCCTCTGACTGTGTGGAGGAAGTGATGCTTCGAAGCCAAGACAACCGATCAGGTGAGGACGACCAGCTGTGGCGCACACTCACAAATGCACAGGAGGAAAAAAGTGCTGAGAAAACATTTCAGTTTTGCATTTACCCTCCCTGAGTATACAGCTTATTTGTATTTGAAACCTTTGTTTTGTGATCCGTTACTAGATCAAAAACTTATGGTGTTGAATTTTAAGGGTGGTTTGTAGAACATTTAGCATCATAAGCATGGAATTTTCCAATTTTAGGGCTATTTTTAGATTATTGGTAAATATGAATCATCACATGCATCATATGGTCTCTGTTTGTGTTTTCCATCCTGTTTTATTTTGAAGGTTAGTTCCTCAAGCAGTTGCTTCCGTCTTTTCTTCTTTTTTCCAACATCGATAGAATCTTTTTGAGTTCAGCCTGTGCCTTATATTCTGTGTATTTAGTCTGTTTGTTCCCTTCTTGTCTGCATCACCTTTGTATGCTCGCTCCCTGCCATTGTTAAAATAACCACATTAACATTTAGCTCAAAGCACCACAATCTGCAGATTGACGGAGAGTCCGCTTACAATGCCTTAGTTCTTGTTTAACACTTTCTTCTTATACACCTTATCCTATTTTAAGTGGTAAATAAAATGTTTTTTTTCTTTCACCTTATGCAAGACCAGCTCAATTTTTCTCTTTGACTATAATCACCAATGTGATAGACATGCTTTTTTAGGGAAATATTCAATATAGTTAAAGAAGAACTAAGAGACCACAAAACGCAACAGCTAACACTATCATCATGTAGTGGTAAGTATGATATGTAGTAGATATAGTTCCCATCTTCACCTTTGTTTATCATGCTTATGCTGTGCTGATTTATTTTAATGGTAATGACATTTAATTGTTATACAAGACACAATTAACAAGATCCACATTAACACCACAAAATAACAAAGGTGTATAAAACATGAGCAGAGAGAATGACATTACAGTAATCTTATCAAGAGGTGACCAGGAAGTGAAGCACAGAACATGTGGACAGAACAGTTAGCTATAGAAACAACATGTTTTAGCATGCTAACATTTATTGATTAACAATTCATACGACTGGGTGCTCTAGTTAAACAGGTATGTGGGAAGTATGTCAAAAAATGACTTAAAAATTTGACTCTGACCTTGAAATGATGATCAGACAAACAACACACTGGTTAACAGGATTTATCAAAGTGTGAATAAACAATATTCCTTCAAGTAAAGAGGTCGGTCAAACTTTTTTACTTTCTTTCTTTTCTGTTTCTGCCTATATGAGCTCAACCAATTTGACAAGTCTTGTAGCAAAAGTGAAAGATTTTCCAAGTATTTGTTTTATCTTGAACCCAGCCTCCTGGTCAAAAGTCAGTATTAGTCCCTAACACAGATTTTTGTCACTGTTTTACTGTACAGAACTACAAATGACATTTCAGGACACTTACATGAGTGTTTTTTAGATGACAGGAAACAAATGACTACTTAAAAATTAAAGCAGACTTTTTTCCTGCCACACACTGTATGTATGATGTATTGGTATATGCCTATATTAGCGTGGTCAAAGTTTTAAGAGTTGAGTTTTCCGACTCTTGCCTTTGTATCTTACTATAGTGATCATAGTGTATATATGTATATATCTATCTGGTGTACAAATCTGTATGTAACCTATTTCTGTGGGCGTGTGGGCCCATCTCAAAACTCAAAGCATTTATTATAGGTCCCAGTTCTTTAGATTTTCGTATTCATCAGTCACCTGCAAATGCGATGTTATGGTCTCGGTTTGTGTTTATTTCACGTCCTATTCAACAGTCACGGTTTTCACTAGTAAGGTTAAGGGTTAAATATAAGGTTAAGCCAATCAGAAGAGCTAAAATGGCTTGTTACAGACAGAAGTGAAATTTAAATGGAAATAAGCATAATAAGTTCCCGTTAATTTCTTTAACCTACTCATTAAATTCATTCATACAATTGCTTTTACACCAGTCAGTTAGTCAGCTAATTATTTCATGATTAATATGCATATTTATTTTAGCTTACAGGTGACTTGGGGACAAAAATCCAGAGAGATGGCTCCATATTATTACAGTATTAGCAGTTATGTAATGAAACTGCAAATGTATTTAATATAGGTCAAACTATTCTGATGTCTGTGTGATTTCATGTTTCACAGAGAGCCGCGGAGAGCGTGCCAAAAGACTGTTCCGCCATTACACTGTGGGATCCTACGACAGCTTTGACGCTCCCAGGTAAGAGCTGCCATGCATCTAGCTGTTACTGATACCTGAGCTGAGCAGCTGCCAGTTTCATCAAAAGACACAGTGGTGTGCACAGATTCATTAAGCAGCAGGGGCACAGACAAACGCCTCCTAGCCACTCACAGGACAAGAGGAAGGGTTCGTTTACGGTGAGGTCACATCACAGTGGTACCCCACCTAACAGAGGGGCATTTGAGTTGAACACAAAAGCACTTTGGGGCACTTGGATTGACAAAAGAGGCGTTTAGATGCTCCAGCTGCTTGTTAAGTGTGACCAGAATGATGCAAGAAAGTGTCCCATTGTGGATAAATAAAGGTTTAAACATGACTACCGCTGTTTTCTACCACTGGCCTCTGAGCAGCTCAGCTCAGGAAATGAGGGGTTATGTACTTTGCTAAAGAGCATGATGTGTCTCGTCAGTCCTCCCAGGGGGCACTGAGAGCTGACAGCCTTTTCATTATGACGCTGCTGCTTCACTGTTTAGACATACCGCACATGTTGGCAGGGGATTTGTTTGTATCGTAACATACTGTATCCATCTACCCAGATGATTCATAAGTTCCAGTGATACTTTGATGATGTGATGTGTTGTGAGTGATTCATGCAGCAGGATGACGATGTGTGACGGTTCGCTGCCTCCAGTCTAGAAGCTGATCTGCCTGCTGCTGAAGTTATCCTCCAGGCAGAGGTGTACCAGTTGTGTTTTGACTAGCAGGTTTTGCTGAATTTAACCTGTGCTGAGAGGTAAATTTGTGTCATATCAGGATTTTAGAGTAAGCTTCGTCTTTTTGATGTCTGCTTTTTGCCTCCAAGCTGCAGAGCTGCTTTTCTAGGTTGCAGATTTCAGGGTGGGCTGAACTTGTTGGTGCTTTTAGTGCACTTCGGTGACTAATACATCTGAAATTTCTTTGTGTTGACCGGAGTTATGAAATCACCAGATGATCATTACTGCCCCCGATGACCACGCAAGCTGAAGTAATGCATATGTATTAATGTTCTGTGGGACCGGCCAGAAATAATCTCAGAACAACAGCTGAGATCTTTAACTTTTGACAGAAGATTATTGTACTTTTCTGCGTTAATAGAGCTAGTCATCCACCCACTGTGACTTAATCAGCATCCGCTTTTACTCAGTGTTCGTTCTTAAAGGGCACCTTCACAGATGCAACAACTCGCCTGAGTTGAGTTGAAACTGTGGATATTTCAGTCAGTTACCTCACCCTGCCCCGTGCATACTTGTAGACTGGATATCAGTAATCAGTAACTGGTTTGTGACCATTTTTTAATCCCCAAACTTTAGCCTTTTGCATGCTTCTAAGTAGCTTTTTGGACCCTGAAGTGATGATATTTAAACAAGGGAATGCCAGGAGGCTTGTTGAGCAGGCCCTAGTATATGGGTGCTAATCAGTGAGTAACTAAGTAACAGACTAATATAAAAAAAAAAGAATTTCACTTACCAAAACTGGAGATAAATATCTTTGATAAGCTGTGGCAAACAGTAAACCAATCCTGAAATAGAAGGTGGAAAGATCCAGTTTAGTGACTCATATTGGTGGAGGTGAGGTCTTTCTATTAGCTATAGCTTCCTTGTTCAGCACACTAACTTTAAGCCTAACCCCCAGCCTTTAAGGTTTTGTGGATAAATACAACAAAATAAAACCAATACCGGTACCAAAAAAAGAAGATTTATTCATAACACACAGAAAAGACCCAGGGAAACCGAGTTAATGATAAAAACTATAAAAAATAACGATAAAAACCGATGAAAACCCTGAAAACCATAAATTTCACACCCGAGCCTCAACTCTCACAGCCCGGTACCAAACGACTCACGGACTGGTACTGGGGTTGGGGACTGCTGCTGTAAAGTTTAGCTTTTTAACAAGGGAGTCTATGGGGACTCACTTTTGGAGCCGCCCTCAAGTGGCCATTAGAGGAAGTGCAGTTTTTTGCAATAGGCGTGATTTTGTAGCCTTCGAGGCTCCCACTAGTTTAATATTCTGGTCTGTAAAAGCACAAGTCTGAAACCGACGTCTTCCCATTAACTAGTTATTCACTGTGTGTCACAGCATCACGGTGAATTGGTTTCAGGTAAACTCTTTTCAGTGTCCAGAACTCGTACTCAACAAAGACGTATAAATAAAGCTATTATCAGTTAGATTATTCATTATTTATGTGAAGCCATGCCTCTTCTATCATTTTCACACTCATCATTATTCGTCTTGATTCCTCAACTTTAACCAAAAGGCCTACATTTGCTCTGACTGTGCTTCTCTCTCATATGCACGTTATCATTTATTATTAACAGGCTTTTCATCAACAGTGACATTTCATGGAAGCGACACACTCAGCAGTGCAAACTCAAACACATATGTTTGTACACACACACACACTCTATAGCACACACACATCATGGATAATTAAAGGCGCGTTGTAGCAGAGATGCTGGTTTGGCCAGGCAGGCAGGCATGGCTGACTCAGAGCCGCCCTCACATGGGCCCACTTTCACAGCCTTTATCACTACATGTAATATCGCACCTATTCCTCCTTATATCCCTCTATATTTGGCCGTGTCTCCTGACCATCTCTGCATCCCTCCTTCGCTTTCTATTTATCACTGCATTGCTAACCCCCCTGTACTTTTTAATTTTCTTTCTATCACCCTCTCCTCCCTGTGGTGTCTCCATCTGGAGGTCAGACAGTGAAGGGCACTCAAATGGGAGCGGAGAGTTATCGAGGGGGAAGAAGTGCTCGGACAAAGGAAGACAGGAATTTCGTGTTCACAAATAGGTGGCAAGAGACATGAACTGTGTTTTATGGAAGCAACAGGAGGTCTGAGGAGGAAAAAGTTTACCCTTTGGCTTACTTTAAGTTTCTTCATCCTGATTGGAATGACCAAAGCGAGATAGCATCTTGTTTATGACGTTGACATTTACTTTTTAGCCAACATCAGCTGGAATTTATTGACAGTTAACTGGCTGATTGGTCGAATAGTTTAATTTTTCTCTTCCAAAGAAATTTCACTGATAAATTCTTTATCTTTAAAAAATGGACATTTTGGGTCTTGTATAGCTCGGGCTGGCAATAAAAAGTCGAAGAAGTTGTGTGCTAGAGAAGTAATTTTGAATGGACGAGTTCCTATTTTTGCCCCACTCTGACCAAAAGAAACAAACAACAACTTGAATTATTTGTACTGACTTTGAAGTAAATTCTCTCTTTGTAAAGTTTTCAAAAGCTTTACTTTCTCTAATACAGGATTTGTTTTGCGGACTGGAATGCCTGAGGCTAGCTTTGCAAATTGGAATGATATTCCTTTTCAACATACTGGCTCATCTCTTAGACACATCTTTGTAACTCCATCTTTATGTCTGTCAATTCTCCTGTTGAAACCTGGATATTCTTCGTAGCCTGACTTGGACATAATGAGATAAACTGTGCCACTGTAGCAAAACCTGCCATCCTAAACCCACCAGTAGTACCATATCACCCCATTAGAGCACTTCGCTCTCGCACTGCAGGCTTTTCAGGCCCCTCTTCTATGGAACCAACTTCCAGTTTGGATTTGGGAAACAGACACTATCTCTACTTTTAAGATTAGGCTTAAAACTTTTCTTTTTGCTAAAGCATGTAGTTAGGGCTGGACCAGGTGACCCTGAATCCTGCAATAGGTATAGGCTGCTGGGGGATTCCCATGATGCATTGAGTTTTTCCTTTTCAGTCACCTTTATCACTCATTATGTGTTAATAGACCTCTCTGCATTGAATCATACCTGTTATTAGTCTCTGTCTCTCTTCTACAGCATGTCTTCTATCCTGTCTTCCTTCTCTCACCCCAACCGGTCACAGCAGATGGCCGCCCCTCCCTGAGCCTGGTTCTTTCTTCCTGTTAAAAGGGAGTTTTTCCTTCCCACTGTCGCCAAAGTGCTTGCTCATAGGGGGTCATATGATTGTTGGGTTTTTCTCTGTATGCATTATTATTGGGTCTCCCTTACAATATAAGGCGCCTTAAGGTGACTGTTGTTGTGATTTGGTGCTATATAAATAAAATTGAATTGAATTGAACCAGTCAAGGCATAAAGCTTTGCCTCAGTTTTAAGGTATGATAGTTATAGTAAAAAGATCAAGTTCAATTTAGTTTTATTTATAAAGTGCCAAATCACAAAAACAGTTGCTGTTTTATATTTTAAGGTAAAGACCCTACAATAACAACGAAAGGGCCCTCTATGAGCAAGCACTTGGTGACAGTGGGAAGAAAAAACTCACTTTTAACAGGAAACCTCCAGCAGAGCCAGGATCAGGAAGGGGCAGCTGTCTGTTGTGACCGGGTGGGGGTGACAGAAGGGAGACAAGACCGAGTAAGAAGACTGAGATCAAAAATAATAATAATGAGTAAAGGCAAAGTGGTGTTTAAACGCATTAATTTATGTGATCAAGATCAAAAAATCTCGGTGACCAATGAGAAATGTGTATATCTCCGATGCCACTCAACTTTTGATATATATATTCCTAAATTCCTCTAAATAATTCCACATGTATCTTTTGTTTTTTTTTCTTTTTGGACCTTGGTATAACGATCTTCAATATCCAAATTTAGCACAGTCAAAACAAGAAATGTGTGAACATTTGATTGCTACCATCATCATCACAGCACACATATTTTCAGCAGCGTCATTGCTGCTCTGTAATGAGCTGCATCCAATTAATTAAAGAAGCGTGCACACAGGAAGAGACTAGCAGCAATGTCGCAACCAGATAGTGTGGCGTGGCAATGAAATTCAGCAACAGGCAAAATTTGAAAGAAAGAAGGAAAAAGTAAATTCTTTTAATTGTAATATTTTTTAAATACTACCATAAACTAGCTACATTAAATTTTTAATAATTACTTTGTTGTCGGTGTCTGCTGAAAAAAACCTGTGTAAATTTGTTCATTCGTTGTTGACTTTGGTGAATGTGTTTATGTTTTCTCAAAGTGATTAAAAGGTTTTTGCACATAATCACGTCAGGTATATGATTCGTTTGGGCACTTGTTTATTTGTCTGTTTTGCAGGATTGTTACGATATCTGGATTGTAATCAAAATTTGTATCAGAGGTCAGTTTAGATTCATTGATTTGTTTGATTAAATGTAAAAGTGGAAAAACTGAACATTTTACATATCATACTGAAATAAGAACAACTGGGAGACATCATGTTGATGTTCTCAATATAATCCAGATCCAGACGTCCATCTGGACCCAAACTCAGCCTCTCTCAGGCTGTACAGAAAGACAAGCAAGAAGAGTGAGTTGAGCTCACTCAGCCATCCCATTCTTTCAAAAGGATTTCCTTAACATGAGAAGACACTGCATATATCTGAATCTGCACATGAACCCAAGTGCATATAGCAACTTGTGTATTGTTTTAAAGCATTTTTATTAACTCTGCTACTGTATTTAGGCTGCCTTTGCTACATGCTTAACTTTAAACTGGCTTTAAAATCTTTAAAAGCCCCTACACTTGGGCTCTCAGTGAAAGAGATGAAAGCTAAACTGGCAGATCATTAGCTCTCAGTGTCATTATCACAGATGCGCTGAGCAACTGCACACAATCTGTACATGAGACTCGTCTTTTGGGCCAACAGCGGGTCAAATAAGGACGAGCGGCGCACAGAGAACATCCCGTTAAACGCTCTTGTGGTGGTTTGTCATGTCTTGTTAAGAACATGCTTTGCTGTAGATAAACTGCACACACACATACACACACACAGGATAACAGAGGACAGACTGACAGGCTGAAAAACAAAAACACATGATCATGTGGACCTTCTGTCAACATTTGCTTCCTGCCCCACCTCTCCCCCTCTCTTCCTCTCTCTCTCTCTCCCTCATCACACATGCATGGACACACATATTATACACACAAATTCACAGTGGTATGGCCTGACATGCACGGAGAGTAACAAATGGGCAGGCATGCGAGAAAAGAGAGGATAAGAGCTGTGATCGTCCTTGGATGCAGGAGGGAGGCAAGAGGATGAGAGAGAAAGGGATTGAGCAAACGTAGATATAGAGAGAGAGAGAGAGAAGGGAGAGAAGGAAGGAGGGAGGGAGGGAGGGTAAGACGGCATAACAACTACGACATACGTGGACGGAGCCTCTGACTAAGAGATGATGTGAGTGCCTATTTGGGAGAATCTGTACCTCTCCTCTCTCTTTCTCTCCCCCTGCTCCTCCTCCTCTTCCTCTTCCTTCTTCCGCCACTCATCCACCAGCTGTTTCTCTGTCCTCTCTCTGCTTCCTGTCTGCATCGATGCCCACCCACCCCCGTTTGCAAGACCCTCTCATTCATGCTTCGTTTACAGCAAATGTGAGGAGAGGGGGGGGAACGCATGTTTGAGTGTGTGCATGGTTTATGTGAGGTATGTGTGTGTGTGCATGTTAGAGGCAGCAAATAATAGAAGAAGAAAAAAAACAGGGGGTGGGTGAGGTTAGTTAAGTGTGATTTATAGGCATGCGGGGTCAATAACAGCAGGAGGACAGCAGAAGAGGCTCCAGGACAAACTGTACAAACTCAGATTTATTTTTATTACACACACAAGCCAAGTGGATTCTTTACATTTTTTAAAAAATGTGTAATGTTAGATAATTTAATTTGCCTTATCTTTTCATATTGTGTCTAACAATGGTAATACCTTTTTCAGTAATGTGAGAGGCCTCTGTCATTCCCTCGATAGCAGACTTATCAGAGTCACATCCATTTTTATGAATGGGAAATCATGACAGTGATAAATAGGCAGAGTGAATACTATACATATAAACTATAGGAAGTGGAGGAGTGAGGGGAAGTGTGTGAAGGGGAAGAGTGTGTACGTGGTTTTGGGGGCTGTGTGTGAGTTAACTGCATGAATGCTGCCATGCCTGGACTGTATGTGTGTGTTTGTGTGTGCATGAAGCCCCCCCCCCGCGGACAAACCCAATCACCTCTCTTTCTCGCTCTCTTCCTAAATGCCCTCAGTTCTCTCTTTCTCTCTCTCTCTCCCTTTCTCTTTTTAAGCCACCTTATTCTCCTTCCTCTCCCCCTCCTTCTCTTTTCTCTCCCTCTCTCTCTCTCTCGCTCTGTGTCGCAGTCACAGCGAACCATCTCCATCCCTCACTCTCTCTCCCATTCCTCCTCTCTCTCTGTCTTAAGTATGAAGGGGCTGGGAGTGCTCGGCCCTCTCCCTCTCCCTTTCCCTTCTTCCATTTCTCTCTCCTCCTCTTCCTCCTCCTCTCCTTCTCCTCCTCTCTCGCGGCTCGCGCTCTCTACTGTCTCGCTGGAAGACGAGAAGGAGAAGGAGCAGGAGAAGGAGGAGGAGGAGAGGGAGGGGAGGAAATGGCGATGGGGGCATGCGGCGAGGAGGATCTCTCCCTCTCCCTCTCCCTCTCTTCTTCCTGGCCATCGCTCGGCCCTGTGAATAGGAGCGTCTGGTTCATTTACAGGTACCTGCCATGGCTTTTTATACCCCCCCTACCCTCTGCTTCCTGCCTCTCTTTTCCCCCCTCTTCCTCCCTCCAGTTGCCGGGGGGGGGGGGGAGAGGAGATGGAGGGGCAGAGGGAGGGATGCATGCATGTGGACATCATGGATGGCAGGGCAGGATCGATTAGATAGACTGACAGATGTTACAAAGCATGCCTGCAGACAGATGTTTGTGATTCAGCGTGCCTGAGTGTGAGTGTGTGTGATGCATGTGTGTGAAGACGGACGAGTGCTGCTGCTGCACAGCCCGGTGTGAGCAGTGCAGTCGTTCTGTGTTTCGCTGTATGAACATGTGTGTGTCATCTTCTTTCTCTCTGCTTTGAATCGCTCTCTGTTCTCTCAACTGTTCTCTTGCAATGCTGCACCGGGAGAAGTGACGCTTGCTGCTTTTACTGACGTGCAGATTGATAGCGTGTTTGTTTGCGTGCATACATGCCAATGTCTGTGTGTTTGTATGTGTGTGCGCGCTCTGGATAGATGGATGGCATGTTTGCTGCTGTCCATCTAAGACAAAAAAAAAAGGTAAATGGCAAGCAAATTACCCCCCGTCCCCCCATATTGGCTGGTTGATTGTACATGTTCTTGTGTCCTGTTTGCTGTGTGGCGTGTTTCTGTATGTTTACCAGAATGTACGTACATGTGTCCGTGTGTGAGAGAGATAAAAAAGGGGGGACTGCCGACAGAAAGGAAACAGCGCATGGTGAGGGAGTTTTAAGGATGCAGCATGCATTACAAGTTCCAGCTTCTCTCTGACACCTCTATGGAAGCCTGCTTGGCCAAACCTGTTTAATGCCTTGGCTTCCTACCTATGCAGCATGAGACACACTCTACACTGTGCTGCATTGTCCAGCTCAATCGCTTTCTGATGACAACACTGTGTCCTGGGTCAGTGGCTGGATCCTCTGAGCGATGCAGTGCACAGAGGTGTATCTGAGCGCCTGAACCTCTTCCTCCTCATTAAATGAGACGGCAGAAGCTCACAGTCTGAAACCTGTGTTGTGTTCAGGTATCAACTTGAGAAGAAAACAATCTCCAAAAACTAAAAAAAAAAAAGAAAAGTGGAGATTTAATCAGGGATACGTTTAATTAAATCCGCTCACAGGTTTGACAAGCACACATAACTTGGAAATAATGTTAAGATTTTTCTGTAATTCTCTAACATGACCAGACTGCTAACAACAAGTGTTCATGGCTGGCTTCTGTCATTGGGACACTGAACCAAATTCCTTGTGTACATCTGATTGGTAATCATCTGAATAGTAAAACTTGCTTGAGCAGTTTGTTGACCAGCATGGTGAAAGATTCCAAAGATGAGTAAAATTAGGCTGCATTTGCAGTAGCTTTTAAATGGGCAGGTTTTTTTATTGATGTCCAAAGAGGTCCAAAAAAATTTGGACTGGAGTACAGTGAATGTGAAGTTGATGTCATCCTTGAAGACAGCCTAGAGTCGTTAGGAGCTGTCTGGATGGGAAGCAGCCTCACACACACACACACACACACACACACATAGCCACATGTCGATAAACTAAGTAAGTGACTTTTGATCGCACTCATCTTCCACTGACTAACTTTTAATTAAAAATGTAAATAATTTAAACTGTTTGGTTCTTAAACTTTTGATACAATATTCCACATTTCTCTGCATTTTTTATTTTTATTTATTTTATTTTTATTTTTTTATATTCCCAAATACTGATTGATTAATAGCTCTGGGTTTGGGCACTCATAATGCATCATTTGTTTTCAGAAAAAAAAGCCTCAACTTTCAGAGCTTATTCATAGGGGTATATCATAGATGTAGCACTTCTTGAAGGATCTTTTTCTGTAGTGTTACCTCTCTTCTAAAACTTGAACAAATCTATGAAAACTTTGTGATCAGTCATCTATTTTTTGGCCATTTGTAAAGATGCCATATTTAAGCTGCTTTAACGTCTGCAAGCCACTTTGCAACCCTCTCCACTGCTTCTCCTTATCATTGCTGTAATCACATCTGTTGTCATCAGTGCCTCCTCTCTTCTGTTCTCTGGTCTCACTGCAGCTGCTGCTTTTGAAGATTACAGCCATGCCACTTAATATAAAGGACTGCAGATGAAATAAAAACCACCTTTTGACTATAAACCTTTTCAGTAAAGAAATAAGTTACCTGCACATAGGTCAATGACTTGTTGCTTATGTTGTATGTCGAGACAGAGCAGGTTAACCCAGCGTCAGTCTGATGTCTGTGTGCATTTAACAATTCTGACAGGTCATATTTTATAGAAAATGTGCTACGCTGTGCAATTCTATGGATGAATGCGATTTTTGCTACTGCTCATTCCTACCTTATTTTTTTGGTAATTATGCCTATTGCCATATTGCGTGCAAAGTCATTAACTTGGTCCTTCATTTGAGATCTGTGCTGGGTAGCAGAAATGGACAGAAACGAATGAGAATAACAAAGAGACACAGCCTTGGCACAGATAGAGAGGCTCTCACAGCTTGTAGAGTACCATGCACTCAATGGACTGAGAGAAAAAGATCAAGAGGGGGAAATGTGATTAGAAAAAAAGTTACTGTATGATTAGAAGTTTGGAGAACAAGGGCAAGAAGCCAATATTGAGAGCTTTATGGAAAGGCCGTCAGGATGGAAAAATGTAAAATAAGGAAAAAGCCAGTAAAGAGAAAAAGAGAGCGGGATGAACAGATGGAGTGGGTTGGGACTATTTTGGTGCACGGTGGGATTATCAGCAAGTGGTTACAGTATGTTACAGCTGAAACGTGTTTTATGTATATACCTCTCTGACTCACTTGGTGACTGAGCGGTTGCTTGTGTGGCCTTTTCATTCATAACAACAAGCTTTGCATACCTCTGAGGTTGTGGTGGACCTTAGATTGTCTCATATGTCTGACAGGACAACAAAAGTGTCTGGTTATGAAAATATAATGCACAAATATGTAGTATCTAAATTTGCTTGCCCTTCATGTTGTGAACCACTGTGTTCAGTGATGTAAGAAGTGATTATATTGTCTACATAAACCATTATAAAGAAAACAGCCAAGGTTTTAATAACCAGGAAGTATCAGAAGGAAAAAAAGTACTCGTCGAGAAAAATGTCCTCGGTGATTATATATTAAAATTTTGGAGTATTGTGTGTTCAGCACTGCTGGCTGATAAATCATCGTATCTTTGTCATCACAAAGTAAATATAAAGACAAACACTGAAATGCAATGACTGTGAATAAAAGTCCTTTTATGTACTTGTGTAGTTACCTCATACCAGGAGGCTCTGGGTTCGAACCTGCTGGGATCTTTCTGGGTGGCCTTTCTCTTGTGTTGGGCACATTGGTGATTCTGAATTGCTCTTTGTTTTGTGTGTTTTTGTATGTTAGCCTATCCAGTGTAAGCTGGCCTTAGAGCTATTAGTTAGCTTAAGCATAACTTTGTTTTCTGTGTGTTGTCTTTGGACATACATGGTGTTGAGAGAGTTTCTGTAACCATAACTGTAAAGAGTAAGTTTAAAAGGAAATGCTGTTATACTTGAACTTCAGTAAATGCACTTCTATCACACCTCAGGCTGCTTACACTCCATCTGTGCCACAGCACAGAACAGAAAATATACTATACTATATGAGCCGCACCTGTGAGCATGCAGTGCCTGTTCTCTGCTGTCAGTGACTAATAGTTTACCATTACATAGCTTGGCTCTGTTGTGGACCTACCCAAATTTCCCTGCGTCCAGTTCTAGCTGTTGCTGAGGCAACAAGCAGCGCCATAGAACTGTATATAGCATCTCTGACTGAGGTTTTGGTAAAAACTGGCTCCATGCTCGCTGTCAAAAAGCATACACGAAAGTGAAGCGCAAAAAGACACGATTCTAAGTCATCACTGTACTTGTACTGGCATAGATTGCAATTTAAAGGTGGTTAAAGTTTGGCTAAGATTAACTAGTTTTAGGCTGGAACTACAATATTCCAGGAATAATCCTTTACCTTTGATCCCTCTGTAATGTTTTCAGGAGCAACATATTTCAGAGTATATAAAATGCCAAACACATTAGGCTTTATATTAGATCTGCTATAATTTTAAGCCCCTTTTATAGCTACTTTAGAAATATAACGAATGACAAACTCTGAAGTCTTGGAGGTGGACTTTTCTGGATGTTAGACTTTAAAAACATAAATAGGATGCTATGATATAATTTCATTTGAAAACAAATTCTTGAGCAGATATTAATAATATCAAAAAAATCTAAGCTGAAGTATAACCTCATACAGAGCACCTGTTTCACACCCATACACAGCTGATAGGAGTTTCAGGTGATGTAACCGCAGGGGGGAAGTTGGAATCGTGAAGACTGGACTGGAGTGGTATAGTTGAAAAAAGGTTGATGTGATGTGCTTTTCCAACCATCATCGTGAATGAGCAACGATGTACAGCACGTGTCTAACCATCATACTCTGTGTCTCCTCTGTCTCCTCTCTGGTAGTGACTATATAATCAAGGAGAAGACAGTGCTTCTGCAGAAAAAAGATAGCGAGGGTTTTGGCTTTGTCCTAAGAGGTGCAAAAGGTAAGACGTGAGCAGGCTCACAATCATACTGAAAATACAGTACCTTACACGCAGTGCTAATGCAATCTCATATTTTCACACCATCTTCAGCTCAGACTCCTATCGAAGAGTTTACCCCCACCCCGGCCTTCCCTGCCCTGCAGTACTTGGAGTCAGTAGATGAGGGAGGTGTGGCCTGGAGAGCCGGTCTCAGAATGGGGGATTTCCTAATAGAGGTAGTGATTATCATTATTTATTATTTATTATAGTAATTATTTACCGGTGAATCTGATTTCCAAAGTCAGAAAACTTGATTAAAATGCTATATCTGCAACTGAATCACCATGAAAATCAGCAGATGAGGAGAAGCAATCTAGACAAGTGTGAGTGTGAATAAAAAGACATTACAGTAGACTACTTCTGCCCATTTCCTGGTTTGTATTTTTATTCTGTAGTTTGCTAAAGTAGCTCTATAGTTAAATAAAAAGGTCATTATTTGTCTTTTACTAAGCTTTGGTGCAGATCATCAGTTTTTCTCTTCCTTTAAGCCAACTTTCATTGACATCACACAGAATTAAGAGTAGCAAAAAACAAAAAGTTTGAAACAATTCCTTGTGAGCCAAAGCTAACAAAGAACAATTTTTATAAATAGTGATGTGTAGAAACTCTAAACTACAAGTGCTTAACTTTGTCAACCATCTGGTTCATTGACATGCTGTAAATGAAGGGGAAAGTTATAAAAATGAATTTTCTTAAAATAAATAAATATCTACACCTGTGTTGTGCCCCAGGTCAACGGTCAGAATGTGGTGAAAGTTGGTCACCGGCAGGTCGTCAACATGATCCGGCAGGGTGGTAACAGCCTCATGGTCAAGGTTGTAATGGTAACCCGCAACCCTGACATGGAGGAGGGTTCAAGGAAGAAAAGTAAGAGTCTGCTTTCTTCTTCCTGGAGTGCCATCCTGTTCTCATTCCTAGGGTGTCAAATTTGACATTGACAAAATGTCACTATTTGACACTTACAGACGACTGCGCAAGATGTCCTTTGCTGTGGCACACAGGTCTATCATAATGCATAGACAACTCTCTCACTTCCAGCTCTCGCAGAGCCATGTTTAATCACTGTGTAGGCATCATTTGTCAATTTGCAGGGTTAATGTTTGAAGAAGTATATTTAAAGCAAAGGCATAGTCTAACAGAGCTAACCGAGAAGTTTTCTGTGCCTAAACCAACCAACAAGTGAAAGCTCCCAGATGGGAAACACGGTTCAACTACAAATGAGTTTTAGTTCATCTTTAGATTATTTTGGGGGTTTTTTTACTGTAGGAAGTCAAAGTCCTAATTGTGGTTAAAATCTGACTAAATAACCAGCCCTACCAGACACCCCACAGATGGTTGAAAAACTGTGATGCAGCACAAACTGCCATCATCTGAATGGACAAAAACTGTGGTCTCACCTTTAAAAACACTCTCTAAAAGTGTTTGTATAATTTTCCTGTGCAGGCTTGAATCATATGCTGGCTCCCTAAATTGGCACTCAACCATCATAACCAGTGCCAAAGGACATCTTGTGGATATCTCAGTGATGCCAGCGGCATCTGACGGGACGGCAGTATACGGGATGAGAACACGTTGGTGTTGGCTGCTGTTGATGAATTCTGGTCCTAATTGAACCTTGTTCGTGAACAGCTTGACTGACCACTGCTTCCTTTTCTCTTCACTCTCCTCCAGTC
This sequence comes from Haplochromis burtoni, assembly GCF_018398535.1. Taxonomy (NCBI): domain Eukaryota; kingdom Metazoa; phylum Chordata; class Actinopteri; order Cichliformes; family Cichlidae; genus Haplochromis; species Haplochromis burtoni. The sequence continues at coordinate 1,925,297 of NW_024582413.1, forward strand.
CCCCAGCAGAGTAAAAGGCTGAGCACTCCAGCTATTGCCCTGCGGTCCAAATCAATGACGTCAGAATTGGAGGAGATGGGTAAGAAACTAGTTTAAACCACTGTTTTTTTTAAAGAGATGAATTGAAACAAGTAAGGGGAGCTAGGAAGATGTAGACAAAGAAGCGGGGTGCTGTACTGGGTAGAAACAGATTGAGGTGGTGTTGAATGATAGGACAGTGTGAAACCAGAGTTGGGGGTTGTTAAAGATGCTGTAAGTGTGAAGGAGAGTTGAGCAAGGGCTAAATTTAGATGGCAAGACAGTAGTGAGGAGAGAGCGCAGTTATTCAGTGATAGAAACTAGCGGGAAAGAAGATTGGCTGCCGCCATGGATGACGGTCTCAATGCATTTCACTGTTCTTTCAGAGGTTCCACACTGTCACTTCCAGCACCCCCACTACAGGTAACCCCACCCAAAACGAGTGTCGCCATCTACCCTGTGATCCCTCTCTCACTGCCCGCTTCTCTTGCCTCTTACCCCTTGCACCCCTTACTGCTCCCTGGCCCCGCCCACTTAACCCCAGCACCCACAGAGTAGCCTACCAGCCCCTCTGCTCGCACTCATGCTGACACTCAGCAAGCATTTGTCGCCAAGGTAACACTGAAACTGCAAAGGTATCACCTGAACAGAGTTTGCGGGTGCTACATGCATCAGAGCGAGGTGTCTGGTCTTAATACATCTGTGAGAAAGTTGCAAAATAGCCACTCCATTTTTTAATTAATTTATTTTTTTGTTGAAAATCTCTGTTATTGATTTGGAAGAAAATCACACCAAGGATAAAATTATTGAGATGAGTAATTTTTGAAAAAAAAAAATTGAAAGAAAGAAAAAAAAACTTTGTTCCAGGTCTGTTGCTATGGTGACTGCATTATGTGTGGCTATGCCATCTCTATTTGAGGCAAAATAGTGGGAGGAGAGTTGCTGATCAGAACGCTGGCCAGTATTTTACTGCTGATTGGGTTATATCTTCCAAGCACTTAAAACGCTCTGGTTCTGAGCATGCCCAGTTAACGGCTAATAATATATGAGAGCTGATGACATGAGAATAAGTAGAATGATCAGCTAGGCTTTGTTAGGTAGTCTCAGATCTGTTTTTATAAACTCTTGAGCTCCTTGCATTGTTGACCCATATGTGCTATCCAGAGCTATACACACTCTTCTACATGATGTCGCTGCATATACACTCTCCAGGGGCCAGTGTCAAAAAAATATCTGGGCTTGTTTTAGTGGTTTTACCTAACATGCAAAAGATCCCTGGTTTCATCCTGGCAGGAGATGCCCCCTCTGGGGCGTCCAGTTTAATCATTTTCAAGTAGCTTGTTCTTCTTATTATTCTAGTCTTGTCCAAATCAGGATCAGACTTGATGAACCTGAGTGTAGAGATTAGGCTTTTGCTTAATTCCTCCCCCATCTCCTCCCCTCACCTGCCCTGTTTTTGTGGTGTGATCTCACCTGACCACCCAAAGCATGAGCACCCAGTCTGACACACAAGTACAGGTTTCCTGAACCCCTTAACCCACTCTCCTACTGTCCCAATGCTCACTATAGACTCCTCAATCTTACCAGTAACACTGTATGTATGATCTGATCCTTACAGTTTCACTCCAAGCAACAAAAGTGTTAATGCACACACAATAATAGTCATATTAATATTGTTGCTTTTAGTACTGTTCACCTAGCAAGTGAAGGATTCCCTTCCTGATGCAACTCCAAATCCATTTGGGGTTGCATCAGGAAGTGGATTCTGTATAAAAATATGCTGAGCTACCAAATGTGGTGACCCCTTATGAATGAGGGAGGAGCCAAACTAAGCTTAAGAAACATACAAGCATATGCTGCATAATTTGTAACCACTCTATTGTATATCTTTTTCACAATTCCTAACAAGGTATCTGCATCGATATTATCTATTTATGTGTTAATTTAAAACAAGAAAAATCTGTCAAGCCTTATATACTGTTATCATATGATCATACCGGGTTTTTGGCCTGAAAACTTCGTGCCCAGCCAGGGCAGAAGAAAGTCTTTCCACTTTGGAGTGGTTTTTTAAATGTCTCTGGGCAACTATTCTGAAACTCCTGTTCTAATTAAGTGAGAATGTATCCATAACTATAACACCATTGGCCACTGGGACATAAAAACTGCATGAAATTTGATGAAAAAAAGAAGTTTAGATTCAGGCTTGAAAACTTTGCCCCAGAATATTATACTTCTGTAGAAAAGTTGCACGATATTATGACTTCACCAACAGCAGAGCACTCAAGTTATAGATATAGTGAGCCAAGAACAATGTCAAAAAGTGCATTTACGACATCTTTGCTTTGATAACAAGGAGCTTTACCTTATGCGAGGCAACTAAATCTGCCGTGAACCACTGCTGTCTGCATGTGTCAGTATAACAAAATGAATATCATAGTTGAGTCCCAGTTCGACTATTTTATTGGCTTATTCTAAGGGCAGAGGTGGGACAACCGCCATCTTTGGGGTTACAGTAGTCTCCCATGGGTGCTGTTCACTATACTCCATGGCGATGCTTAGCATGTAAATCTAATCTCTCTTTATCTAAAGTCTGACTCAATATAAAGTGCATTCGTCCTTTAATAACCAAAGTTGAGATCTGGTTTCTTCATTCGCACTTGAATCTGGTTGCTTGTGCCTCCTCTACTAAATCAAGGTGAGAGGAGCACAATGTGTGATGAAGCCATGTCAGCCGCTGCCATATGCTTACTCTAATGCATTAGAATTCATTTAGCTGTGATGCTTATTAAACTATCTCACCCCTGTCATTGGTGCAGTGTCCCGGTTCAGCTAGAAGTCATGCTGCAAGATAACAAGGGCATTAAAACCAGAGTGATCCTGCGGTGCACTTTATTCAACAAATTGTTGTTTTCTTGACAGTAATTACATTCAAGCTTTGTTTAAATATGTTTGGACACTTGTTTCAATAAAAAATATGGCTTATTTTGAAAAGATGTGTGCAGTGTAGATTTTGTGAGAGATGAAACAAACACAAGCACAGAAACCCTTCATAGCTGGTTTAACCATTGTGCATTAGATTTAATTGCTGTTTAATCAAGCTCAATAAACCACACATTATGAAATATAACTGCTCGAGTATGAGTAGCGCAGATGAGCACCCCCCCCCACACACACACACACACGCATACACATACACAAACTCACTCAAACCAGCGAATGCTAAGGGTCACCTTTAATTCCTCGACTTTCCTCCTGCCTGTTCACTCGGTTAACCACTAACTCTGCTTTTCTTTGTCTCCTTTGTCCTCACTCCCCTGCTGACGGGATCTTAACCATTTCACAGTGGAGAGAGGTGGGAGTTGGCTTCAGTCTGCTTCCAATAGTGTGTGTGTTGGTCAGAGCATATTGTATGTGTGTACAGCATATTTACTGTAACACTAGTGTGCATGCTTTAGCCGTCCTAAAGCGTGGGTGTGATGCACGTTGTTTTACATCGAAGATCGAAAAAGCTTGGAGAGGTGACTCAGTTTGTCGGGCTCTGGGGAATATGATTAGTATTCACATTAACAACGCTATTGCACTTTCAATCCTGCCAAAACTTAAGTCTCCTTTTGTCCTCCTTCCAGCTGCTACCCCTTGGAAAAAAAAATCAGGTATGCTCTGGTGCACTCCCGTTTAAGGCATTGTATTTATGTCTGTCCAAAATGACTTGGCACTCACCACGCAGTGTCTTACCGAGCTTGTCCTGCGTTTCTTCCTATAGAATTCGAATCCTCACAAGTTACCGAGAAGAAGAGGACAGTCTATCAGATGGCTTTGAGTAAGAAACCTCGTGTCTTTCAGCGGATGTTTCCTGAACCTCTTCCTCTCTTTCTCATCCACCTTTGTCAAGTGTGGCCCTTCCTGCACATTGTTCCCTTCATTTTGTTGCTGTCCATTTTTCTGTTTCATTGTCGTATGTTCCTTTGTCTCTCTTTCTCTCTTTCTTTCTGCTTCTCTCTGTCTGTCTCTTTCGCCCTTTTTTCTTCTCTCAGATAAACTAGATGAAATTCTTGCAGCAGCTCAGCAGACAATCAGCACCAATGAGGCGCCGGGGACACGGGGACAGGGGCCAAAAAGGGACAGGGGAAGAAGTTTCTATGGCAATGAGGTGTGTATTGTGCTGCAGTAGATTTACGAGTGTTCAGAGATGTGTGTGTGTTTGTGTGTATGTGCCAACATGGCTACCATAAAATGAGATAAAAATATGTGGGATAAAATTCCAAAGAAAAATATGATAGAAGTAGTTTTAGATAATAGCGCGGTAAAGTGTGGTCAGTTGGCCTTTCTCAGTATTATCAGGTCACTTAAAACAATGCTTAATCTCGTTAAAAAAAAAATGCCATCAATACATTACCAGTTAAACTATGCTTATAAAAGAAGCTTTAGGGCTGAAAAAAAGAAATAAAAATAAACTAACTAAACTAAAAAACAAACAAAACAAAACAAATAATTGAGTGGCCAATGCCTGTTAGAATGGACATATAGGCCTATGGGGAAAGAAGGTCTTTGTCACAAGTATAGACATTCTTCCACATTGGAAAAATTAAAACAATACAGAAGTGTCTAAACCTGCATTCTATCTAACGACCACAAGATGGCGATAGCTGTAATTGACAAAAGACTTCCTGTAATATACAAGTCTTTAGGATAGACTAGAAACCACATATAAACCAATTGCTGATGACTTTATGGTCTTAGTCACTCATTATGCGTCATATTGAATAAAAAATGAAGTCTTCTTTGACAATCTTGGTCACACTATGACTAAGCCGAAAGTAGCCAGAAGTAGTATTTACTTTTGTCTGTAAATATTACTGCTATAATCTAAACATGGTCCTACGATGAAAATCTACTAACCAACCATTGGTGCACAACTATTATAAACAAAGCAGATGGCAATAAATGTTCAAAGAAAATAGTTCCTACATGAAACTGCTCACAACAAGTTTTACAATTTATAATAAAATTAACATAACAATATATGGCAAGTCCTGGCAAAAGGAAAAGAACCTTGAAAAAATGGCTGTAGCTAAAGAGAAATTGTGAAAAGAATAGCAGCACATCTTAAATTTTATTTGCAACAATGAGCAGTAGAATGCTGCCACCTTGTGGCGAAGGTTAAGACAAATTCTGCAGAGGATGATTACACAAAGTACCTTTAAAATCATACAAATATTGCTAAGTGAACAAGTGCTGTACCGGTGAAGAAGAACAAAACAAGAAACTATTTGCAGATTTGTTTTAGTCTCATCTATTGTTGTTCCCATGCAGTGTTATATACATGTGCGTCTCATGACTCTCAGGCTTTTGATTTTTATCATTTCAGCCAAATTACGGGGATCAGTCCGGGATTGGGGTGATGTCATCGGGGTTGGGCCTAGGCTACGACCGTGGACAATACACCTCAGGTCATGGCCCACCGCACGGTATGCTGCGGCAAAAATCCATCGGTGAGGCTGTCTGTTTTTTCCGTCTGCCCCTCTGTCCACCTGTCCGTCTGTCCTCTGGGCCAGTAGAGGTCTGTGCTGTGCTGACCTGTTTGTCTGTAGCCAAAAATGTCCTGTCTGTGGCTCTAAACTCTGTGCATTTTATCTGTAGAAAAAAAAGATATTTGTTTGTCTTATACTATTTCTAACAGTGCTGGTAGTGCTGAAGTAGTGCTGGTAACCTACATTTTTCTTTCCCTCTGATGGGTTATTTTATGGGTGTGTTGCTTAGTAAGGCTTTGCTAAGGTTCCCTCAGAAATATTCATGTGCTCTCTTGTGATCCACATCAAAAATGCTGCTGTGCTTCGCTTACTAATTACTAGTGCTTGTGGAATATGTAGCACTAACTGAATTATACACTAACAAACATAAGATTTGAGGACAGACTTGCTGGCAGGTGCTTGGGCAGGCAGATTTAGACAGACACTCTCATATATTACTCTCAGCTTCTCTTGTTCTCTACCTTTGTACATTTAACACCCCCCCCCCCTCTTTCTTTTTTTCTTATTTCTTATATGCTCATAGTTAAACCCCAATTCATCCCTATTTTTTCCTTTTATGTAGGGGTGCCTGAGGAGGAGAAGCAGTTCCTCCATCCTCCAGCCATGAAGTTTGCCCGGAGTTTGTCGGTGCCTGGCCCAGATGACATCCCCCCTCCTCCCACCACAGCCCCACCGGATCCACCGTTCTCCTCTGCTCCGCCACTCGGTTGGAGAACAAAAACATTGCAGCAGCCCTCTGTCTCCGTGTCCCAGTCCACATCCACCTCTGCACACTACCAGCCCTACTCCCAGGCATTACACTTCACTCATGGAGGCAGGGAGAGGACTGGTGGTGCCAGCACAGGCCCCAGTGCTGGAGCGGTGGACCACACAACCCCGTATGCACACGCAGCTGCCCACACTGCTCAAAGCAGGACTGCTTCGCGGAAGGTTGCCTACACTGGGGAGCCTGTTGGAGCTGGCGTAGGGGCTGGTGCAGGGGCCAAGGCAGCTGGTCTTAGGAGAGGATACAGCACTGCCGTCCCCCCGTCTAGCATTGCCACTGTAATGCCTCAGCAACAACAGACTACCCAGAGTCAACCCCAGCGTGCAGACCGCAGTGCAGCTGGCGCTGGAGCAGGTGGTCCTAAAGGAGGGGCGCGGCGAGGTAAGGGTCCTTTGGTAAAGCAGTCTAAAGTGGAGGACCTGCGTATGGGCCAGGGCACGCTGGGGGGCAAAGGCTCCATGGAGAAAAGCTCCATTCCTATTCCCACCATCATCGTTAAGGCCCCCTCAACCAGCAGCAGTGGGCGGAGCAGCCAGGGCAGCAGCGTGGAGGCTGATGTTCCAGCATCAGGGGAGGCAGATGAATCCAAAACACCGCATGGTCCTCCACCCTCCACCCCTGCTCCACAGCCCCCTGCTCCACCATCCATTCCAGCACCCCCACCTCCATCCTTGCCTTCTATTCGAGCCCAGGATAATCTGGACTTTACCAGCCAGTTCGGGGCCGCCATTGTGGGTGCAGCTCGGCGAGACAGGGAGCGGTTTCACGAAGCCCGCAGAAAGAGTGCCTCCTTGTTCATGTCTGCTGAGGAGGATGTGAGCGATGGAATAGGAGGAGTAACACGGACTCAGGTATCACAGCAACCGCTTAACACACAGGCTGAAAGTTCATCAACGAGGCTGCGCCCGTCCAAGTCCATTGATGAGGGCATGTTCTCTGGGGATACTTTCATCCATCATACTCGCAGTATGCCTCCTGCTTTTGGCTTACCTGAGTACTCTTCATCTGCTCTGGACTATCAGCCCAAGTCTGTGCCTACTGATTTATACACAGCCGCAGGCAGGCAGCCAGCACCCGCTACTACCACCACCTTCATCCACCCTCTAACAGGAAAGGCTCTTGACCCCACATCGCCACTAGGCCTTGCCCTAGCTGCCAGAGAGCGTGCTCTGAGAGATGACAGCAGGTTAAGGAGGGGAGCGGAGCATCACTTTACCCGCCAAATGTCGAGCGTGGTGTTTCCTTCATCTAGTGTCACCTCTCAACCAGTGTCATCCGCCTCCCAGTCTTCAAGCTCGTACCTGGTGACCTCCTCTTCTCTGGCGGCCACAACAGCCACTGTCGGACGGCCACCCTCACCCAGAATCCTCAGAGGAGTTGGGACAGTTTGGGGTGAGGACGGTGGCGGTGGGGAGAGGGAGCGGGAAGGAGGAGGGGCCCGTGAGGGGCTAAGAGTTCGCTTTTCAGAGGACAAAACAGTCCACACACACCACTATCAGTCTCAGCCGTATCAGCCAAGTTACAAGGAGAGGGAGCGGGAGAGATCGAGGGAGAGGGAAAGGGAGAGGGAGCTGTCCAGGGAAAGAGAGAGGGACAAGGAGAGAGAGGGCTACATGAGGAGGGTGGAACAGGCAGCTGCTAATGCAGCAGCGGCTGAAAGCGCCGCCCACCAGGCCGCTCAGTCACAGCAGCCGCGGAGGCCCACTTTTCTCAGGATGGAAAGTCAAAGTGATGCCACTATACTATCCCTCACACCTCCCTCTCCTCCTCCTACCAGTGCTCAGCAGACAAGGAGCACTACAGGGAGCACAGGAAGTGGGCTGATGGTTCTCCCTCCCCCTGCCCCCTCAGTCGATGCAGATGATGAATTTGTCTACGCAGACCCACTCCCGCCCCCTTTAGAGTTCGCCAACAGCTTCGACAGGGGAATATCGGGATACTCACAACGCGCAATGCTCTCCAACAACCTGACCTCCCGCCAACAGCAGGTCCCGCCCCCTCCACCACCACCCCCACCTCCTCCACCACCACCCCCTCCGCCCCCCCAAAAAGAACAATTTATAAGTGGGTTTCCTGCTCATACACCCCTTCACTCACCTCAGGCCGGGGACTCCACCGCCTCTAGTCTCACATCTTATGACAGTGAGGTGGCAAACCTGACTCAGTCTGCTCCCTCCCCATCACAAACATCACCCAACCCGCAGCCTCCACCCTCACCCTCTACTCTGCAGCCCACCTCCGGCCCTCCACCTCCACCATCAGTGTCACCCCCACCTCCTCCTGGCTCTTACCACAGACCCTTTTCTATGTCCCACCATCTTTACAACAGCACTCACACTCATGGGCGCTCTTCACCAACACCTCCCCCTCACACTGTTGCTCCTCCTCCAGCCTACCGTGGTCCCCCAGCGCCCTCGTCCACTGCTGCCACCACTGTCCCACAAAGGGGCACTGCCTCTCATGCCACGACCGCTAGCTGTGCTGCTACAACCACCACCGCTGCCACCACAACAAGCACCTCCACTCAGCTCTACCAGGAGCGAACACACACCACGCATTCAACATCTTCTGCCGCAATCACAGGAAGCCGAAGGCCAGGAGAGCACCACCGTCTTCCCCCGACCGCCAAGAAAGGAGAGTCCCAGGAGACTGTGGTGGACTCTGGGATCGAAGAGCTTGACAGTCGAAGCAGCAGTGACCACCACCTGGACAGCATCCTGGCTCTAAGGGGAGACAGACTAGATAGAGGGGAGAGAGGAGGACCTGGAGGACGGATGGGAGGGGGAGGGGATGCAGAGAGGGCAGGAGATTTTCTGGAGTCTTACATGAGCTACCTGGATGGACAGACTTTTGAGATGCAGAACGCTACGGCAGCAGCATCCACCTACCCTAAAACAAGCAGGTTCAGAGAGGGAGGTCGTGCCGGGGAGCTACAAAGACAAACCAGCACTGCTCCCGCGTCCTTCCACTCCCACAGGCGGCGAGATGAACAGGAAGAGGATGAGATCGAGGAGGGAGTGGCAGAGGACGAAAGCGGCCAGGATGGATATGGAGTAAGGGACATGCAGAATCTGGGACGTCCCACTTCACCATATTTTGAGCGGCCACGCACTCCTGAGATGAAGCCTCTTTGGGGAGAGAGTCAGATGTCTGGCGATGGGAGCGGCCAGCGTGGGGCGCTTTTAGAGGGGAAGAAAATTTACCCTCCCGCATCCAGTATGAAGCCCAGCATCATCAATGAACTGAGCAGCAAGCTGCAGCAAAGAACCAAGGACAGCTGGAGCAGCCAGACACAGCTGAGCAGACACAGGTACGGCTTGCCGTAACTTGACTGCATTATGTTTTCTCGTCAAAGCATGAACTTCATTTTTCGTTACTGTCATTCTGTCAATGTCTGAATACATCACTTGTGATGTGCAAGCTTCTGTGGAAAAAACCTCAAACTGTGCACTGTCTGTTTATGTCTTGCGTAAGTGTGTCTATACTGTGTAAACCTCTCTTATTTCTCTGGCTTTTTCCATGTTTTTCTCTCAGAAGCAGAAACAGGTAATAGAGCACTTCCACACTATTTTGTTTTCTATCTCTAATCAAGGATATTGCAGCATACCGTACTGACAGTGATAATTAAAAATGAAAATATATATACATCAATTTAAAAATGTGCACATAATAATATTACAAAACAATCCAATGCCAGGACAGTCATTATTAGAGAGTTGTGTTTTGGTTAATTACAGCTTTCCTGCTTTTCAGTAACTGCTTTAACTACTGCTGACTAAAGTAGGGAGATTACTACGCTTCTCTGTTCCTGCAGCTCCTTTTCTCACATGGGATATATTCACGTTCCAAAACAAACCCACTGAGTCACTCGCATAGGTTCAGTTAAGCTGTTACACTGCCGAGTGAAGCTTTTGAGGACTTTATTTTCTTTTTAATGACCAGTTTGTTGTCCACTCTTGCTGCTGCTTCCCCTCTACTACTCGCAGCTCGGTTAAAATGCACTACTTTGCCCCGCAGCTTGACTCAAAGGTGTGTCACATGTTGTGGCTGACCTGATTGAGTCTCTGCAGTTTGTTGGTCTGTTTCCTTTGATGATGTTTTGTCTACACACTGAACACTACATATATAACATTACAAATATATAGGGAATTATTATTTTGTCACTTAACGTCCACCGGAGATAGGATTAGGTTGCATTTTAGCCACGTGCTAAACAAGTTAGAATCAGAAATGAGAAGTCTCAGGTATTTAGTGGCCTCACAGTTCTTCTATAAGAAGAACTAGAGAAATCTCTATAAGAAATCTTTATAAAGAGGGAGGTTAATCTAAATGATGTGACTGGGGGCCTGGTTAATGCTAGGAGGTTGTGATGATTTGACCAAGATATAATAATATTTTGAATATTATAATGCCTTTTAAAAAGTTTTAAATACACTCTGCTTATTTTGTTTACTCTCATTTTGAATGCCACATACCAAACCATGCTGAAGCCCTTTATCTGTAAAATACTGTAAAACTATGGTTAAGGAATTAATTTTGTGTAAATATTGTGATATTATCATTATCATGGACTCATGGCTGTGATAACTTTGATAATGTGACAGGAAAAAATATAAAAATGTTAACCTTCAAATCAATTTTTTGCACTTTAATTCACACGGTCTAAAATAGCTGGACACTGTTTCCCTTAGCGTGTGTATGTTTGTACTTTTTTTTACATCACTGTTTTTCCCCTGTGATAATTTCTCTCTTTCTTCTCACAGATTTTCAGAAGACTCAGCCTCAGCTCTGAGCCCGCCCTCAGCTCGATCTCTGTCACCGTCTCCGATCTCATTATCGCAGCCATCGTTGTCTCTGTCTCCCACCCCTGCCTCCCAGTACCCCAACTGGGGACGATCACCATCTCCGCAGCCTCCAGCAACTTCTCAGCCGCCACGTTCACATTCCCCACTGTCACCGACATCTTACTCCCCTTATCCTACTTCTCCCAAACACAGACCTGTCTACAGGACCAAAGCTTTGGAATTCCAGTTTATCCCCAGTCGTGAGTCCCGTAAAGCAGAATCACACATTCTCCAGCGAAGGCGAGCACCCAGCCCCCTCATCTCACCCTCAGAGAGACCCAATATGGGCCCACCACGGCCATCATCCCTTCCACTTCTCCCTACCTCACCTCTGTACAGTGCCATCTATGATCTCCGTGGTTCGGTCACTCCGCCATCACCTGGGAATCCTCTTGGAGACCCCTACTTCTCTCCTTCGCCTCCCCTGTTTGCCCCCTCTGGCGCGCCGCCTCCTCCAAACTCAACCTTAGTAGTTTCTCGATCACTTTCTCCAACTCATTTCCTGTCTGGGGCCTCTTCTCCGCCTCTACACCCTCTCCCTCCGCCTCCCTGCTTGAGTTACCCCCATCTACCTCCCCCTTCTCCCACAAAGCCCTTCGCCTCCAAGCCGCTGCCCTACTGGACCAAGTATGACGTCGCAGACTGGCTGGGATACCTGAACTTGGGGGAGCACAGAGAGCGTTTCCTGGATAATGAGATTGATGGCACCCACCTGCCCTCCCTGACCAAGGACGACTATCTGGATTTGGGTGTGACACGAGTGGGTCACCGCATGAATATAGAACGAGCCCTGAGGAGTGTAATGGACAGGTATGGCTGCTAAGTGCAACCTGTAAAGCCTCTTTAATGCCACCTTTAAAATGTGATTTCTATCTGGTTAATACCATTCAGTACTATGTGTGCTTATAGCACTTACACCCGATGTTAATAATAATAATAATGGATTGCATTTATATAGCACTTTTCGAGAACCTCAAAGCGCTTTACATTTCCATTATTCATTCACTCTCACATTCACACACTGGTGGAGGCAGCTACAGTTGTAGCCACAGCTGCCCTGGGGCAGACTGACAGAAGCGAGGCTGCCATATCGCGCCATCGGCCCCTCTGGCCAACACCAGTAGGCGGTGGGTGAAGTGTCTTGCCCAAGGACACAACGACTGAGACTGTCCAAGCTGGGGCTACAAGATGAACTGCCAACTCTTGAGCCATGATCGCCCCAATAATAAGCATTCTCCTTATCTTACCTTAAAAAATCCACATGCTACTGAAGTTCTATGTCGTAAAATTTCGTACTCATATGCACTAAATTATTCTCATTTGTGCATACATAAGCTATTACTTTGATAACTTGACATACATACAACTTCAAATGTGGACAGCTACCAAATATAGTGTATCTGAAAGTGTTAGTGACTCACTGTAAATTATATTCGTCAATATAAAACTTTGCTATTTTATTTCTGCCCATTGTAATGTGCTGAGGGTAGCTTAACCTCTTAAGCCCCAATGCCCACTGATACAGGGGCAAAAGGCAGGAGATCAGGTAGGCTTGGGGCTTCAGAGGTTAAGTTTTTAGAGCAGCATATTAATTTCTGTATGCACAAGACAATTAATTCACCACAATTCAGTGATCTTATTTGCAGATAAAAAGCTCACCTTTTGGGATTTCCAGGGCTCCATAAGATAAAAATAACATGGCAGTTTCAGTATTTTTAAAATGATTTTTGCCAAGACATAAATTGACCTGACATTGCATCAATGTTACTTTTTTTCATTATCAGTGGAATTAGGTAAAGATAAAAGATTTTTGTGTTATTACTCCTTGTTATTCGGGTTATTTTTCTTATTTTGTTATATATCTACATGTCTACACATAGTGGTGATTGGGGACACCATAGGGAAAAGTAACATGGGGCCAGTTACTATAGTTTAAAGGTTGTCAGCCCTTTAAACTAGTCAGCCCTGTCTAGACAGGTTGTCTGTCTAGACATCTGTAGGTGAGCGATTTCCACTTCCTGTTTGTGGTGTGACTTCTATTGACCAATCATATGTGAACTGACTTTGGTGCATACATGTAAAAAAGTTTTCAGAACAAATGACTTCTGTAATGCAATCTTTTAACCATCACTTTAACATCATTTTGCTTATCATAGTCCTTAAAAAAATAATCCTTTGGATTTTTAATCAATTAGTGGCACAGGAAGTCTTTGGAGAAATATCTGCTGGCTACACTGCAAGCCCTGCAAAGTCAGCAGAGGACACTCGGTGGGTTCCTAGAATGGCCCCTCTTACCTTAGGATCCTCACAGCTTTAGATTTATTGTCACTGAAGAACAGCACCCTCTTGCTTGAATTGGATTCAGTGATTAATTTCAAGTAGGGCCACAAGTTAATTGCAAGATTAAAGACCAATGCTTTCGAGAAACTCTTAGAGATTGCTTCCTGAATATTTTGAGGTAGGTTGTTCCAATGTTTTGGGCAGGATAAGCTGGCAACAGAAAACACTACATCCCAAATTTATCTCTCCGAGGAAATTATATGTCTAACGTTTTGGCAGTGACAGATTTAAGAGTGCGAGATGGGACGTAAAGTAACAGACTGTTGTACCATGGTCCAAGACCATTTAGGGCTTAAAATACAATAAGAGGATTCCAAAATCACTTCTATGGGATACTGGAAGCCAGTTTAGCCCTTCCAAAACTGGAGTGAGTTTTAGTTAATAACATTACAGCTGAATTCTGAATAGACTGCAGCCTCTGCATCTCTAGCAAAAAGAGCATTGCAGTAATCAGGCCCACTAGACATGAATGCATGAACAAATTTTCCAGAATGTCTAAAAATAAAAACTTAACAATTACTTTTAGATTTGCATAGGACAAAACTACAGTCTGTGCAGTGAAATTTAAAAAACACAACCTGAAGATTGTGCTTGGAACTGAATTTAACTTGCCGACGATATCTTTTCCTTATGTGAATACACTTTTCCCAACTTTACCAATCAGGCTAGGAGGTGACCAAAAGGTGGATACCAACTCCATAAATCAAACCAGGGTTTCCCAATGTGGCTATGAGAATGCATGTTGTCAGCATTATGACCAGCCATGAGGATGGACGGTTCTACTGGCAGCTGACCAGAATATTTTACAGAGCAAACTGTAATGTTAGAAATATCTGAAGAGTTTAAACAGCATAACTGAGTATGTGTGATAATAAAAGTTCTGTATGAGAGAGTGTGCACTTTAATTAATTTGAAATCTGAACAGAAGGCTGACCTTTCACGATAATGTTAGTATTATAACTCTATCATTAGATACAGGAAGATCTGACAAAGATATAATAATTATTTGTTCTAAGAGTGGCAACTAATTTTTCCAGTGGTCATGCAGAAACTGAAACTGCTGTGCAGGGCAGCACCAATAAGCTTATACAGATATAAAAATAAAGATTTTTCTGATTTTAAATCGGTGTGTATATGAGGCAGATAAAGTGTTGTGAATGGTTGGCAAGAATACAGAAGCACTATATAAATAAATCTGATATAAGGTCAACGAGTACAAATAGTTGCCCTGTTATAAGATCATAAGTTAGGGTTTATGGAACAGTAACACACAACTCAAGGTCAAATATGAAGTTATCTTGCCAAGCCCCAAATTCGGCCTTTTAGTACAGACTTCTGCTTCTTCTGCCATCTTGCTGGTCTTATCACCTCACCTGACTTCCAGAAAACTTTAAAGTCAAACTTTTCCTAACTTGTGTCACAAAGCTGTGACTTCCGAGCACCATGATCGGTCAGCTGCAGTGACGATCCTGGAGCAACATTAACTACAGTGTTACAGGAAGAACAGGGTGAACTTAGATACACCCAACTGCTCAGGCATCAAGTGCGATGGCCAATGTTTTCCCGGTTTTCTTAGTCACACTGCTTGTCCATTTGCATGAGTCACAGCAGATTTACCAATTTATTCTCTCCATTTTACAAACGTGGGTCAGAGGGTAGAACTACACACAACCACACCACGGACGAACAAACACAGAAAGCTGGAAACATCACGCGTGTCCTGCGTTTTTTCTTTTGTCCGCAGGCTGTCCAGCAGCCCCTTTCCCATTTCTGTTCTCTCACCTCGGGATGGACAGACGGACAGGAGGAGGGACGACGGGAGTCGGAGCTGAGGCTGCAAATACAGAGATGGAGAGAGAGGCACAGAAGGAGGGGTTGAAGCCAATGAGGGAGGAAGACACAACTGCTGCTGCTATCCATGGTGGATTCACACAACAAATGAAGGGGGGCCAGATTTCACACAGAGAGCATCAGAAAGAGGAAGTCGAGGCCCAAGGGGAGGTGGAAACACAGGGATGGAGGAAGGGCTGGCGATCCATAAAGACACCGGCTGGCGCTGCTCACATGTGGCAGGCTGATTTACACAAATACACTCCCCACGCGCACGCACGGTCACACCAATCAACACAATTAACGCAAACGCCCTCTCATCCAAAATGTCTGTGGCTGCAGCAGAGATTACAAATACTTGAGAGGAACAAAAATAAGCCAGTTAGACTGGAAAAGAGGCAGGCTGAAGAAATGAACAGGTGTCACGTGGTCATCTTGTTGAGTAGTGCTCTTACCCCCTCAGCTGGCTGGTTTAAAGTTTACGATTAAAGAGCGGATGCTGACTTCATAATAAATATCCCAGAGGAGTGAGTACTTGAGGGTGAATGAGGATGAATGTGTGCCAGAGTGAGGCTTTATCTGTGTGAATGGTGAACGTAGGGCAGGTTATCGCGACGGCCTCCGCGTCTCTTTAAAACGAGGCGAGGTCGCCGGTGGATAAGCTGCGTGTGGATAAGCTGCGTGTTTGGTTGCGTCTTGTTTTTACCTCACCACTGGTAGGGCTCTGTCCTCACTGCAGATCCTGTGATCGGGATCACGCGTGTATGTGTGTGTTTCTCTATAGCTCTTTATTATCTTAAGTCTTATAATGACGTATATACAGACTGGTCACTGTATCACAAATTTGTAGCAAAAATAAGTGCCCAGACCAACAACATAAAAGTAAATGAACACACAGATATGCACACACAGGCACCCGAGTTACTCTATCCATGCCTGCATGCATACACCAACATGTAAACACAAACACAAGCACTTCCCAGTGTTTGTGTTAGAATTTATGGGACACCTTATATATAGACACACACGCTACGTTTGGATCCGAGATGTACAAAACGGAGACAGACTGTGCTTTCATTGGGATTTGCGACGACGCAAAGAGACCGATTTTATTTACGGAGAAAGACTTTCTCAGCATCAAGGCAAGTGTTGTACTCTCATTCAGGCCTTCTGTGCGAGGCAGACTGGAAAGGAGAGGGGAGGGAAGGAGTAAAAACTGCCATTTTCTTGTTCTTTCCCACTTAATCCCCCCGGCTCCTTCCAGGAGTGGCCTCTCTCCGTCTGTCGACGAAACCCAGGAGGAAAAACCCGGCCGAGGGGATCCCAGAGAAAAACGCTTATATCGAGTTTTAATACTATGATTGTTCTTACACTTTTTAAACTTTAAATGGGAATACTGGAATACTGATATTGATATGAAGAGATTTATTGTTACTATCTATCATTACTATCATCGTCCTTACTGTTATTGGATCTTCAGAGAGTCCTGGTTTCTGCCTTTGGTGGCTAAGGTGGCGCTTTCGTGCAGTCAGCTTATTTCTCTGACTGTGAAGTGAAGATAATTGTTGTGGTTATATAGATATATAAATATATATATGTACATGTAGGTATTTTTGAACTGAAAGATGCATAATGTACCCTTAACAAAGCTTCTATGTGGCAAGAAGCACTGCAATTAAATGTGAAGCACATTTAAGAATATTATGTTTTCCCCCCTTTCTCCTTATTGTTTCTCTTGTTGTGAGACTGTGAAGCTTTAATCAAAATCACCTTTTAACCTTTAAGGCCTCAAAATATATTTTTCTCACGCTTTTAAAAGTTATTCACCACTTAATATGCTGTAAAAATGTAGCAGCTGTTGCTCTGAGTGAAAATGATTTAGAATAATACAAAATAATATTTTTTAAATTCTCTATAACATTCTAATATATATATATATATATATATCTCACTCCCTGGCGATTGATTTGAGACCCAAGTTTAACTCTTCTCCTGTGACCCGGTGTGATCCCCCCAACATCAGCTTTTGTGGCACATTTACATCTCATCCCATCCCCAAGTCCTGCTTGTCTTACTATTGCTGAGATTAAATATAAGGGCTCTGTCATGACCTCTCTACCTTGAACAACGCTTCACCTCTCCTGCTGCTTTTGAGTCCATGAACACATATCAAATGTGCATTTTTTCTGCTATCGTCAGTCTATTTTTGCCAAAAGATTTAAGAATTTTCATAGTCACCTTGCTTAAAAGTGCACATGCATGAATGCATCCATACAGACTATATATGCGATTTAGCAAAGGTAACTAAGGGGGGACAGTTTTTGTATTTGCTCTTTGCAGATGGCTAAGGAAAAACTATATTTGAATTCAAGGGAAATAGCAATAAGGACGATGAAAATAATGGTCTAACTATGGTTTAAGATGTAAAAAAGAAAAAAATATCTCAAAAGTTCTAAAGAATCTCTGTCTTCCAAATAATGTTTAACATGAAAAGGTAAATTGTATTTATTTAACTCTTCTGCTTTCTATACAGTTCGACCTGTTCTCTGCAACCACCCCCTCCTCCCACTGTTGATAATCTGATGGGATTAGGAGCTCTGCTCCGTATTCACCCATCGTTTGCATCTTCCCGTATGTACAGAGCACCCTCTGCAGTCGCTAACATGTGCTAGTATGCTCATAGCTCATTGTTTTATTACCAGCATAATATGCAACGGCCCCGTTTCCACTAGCAGCTTTTTCACATTTCCCTTTCGGAGGTTTTGAAGGGGTGAACAAGTCGAGTGTGACTCTACATGTCTCAAAGTCTGCTAGTGTACATAGGGCCAATTAAGAACTCTGGATAAGATTTAAAAAACATCTTGCTCATACAACGATCTTGTTAAGTGACTGGTGAGATGCTGTTTTTTGTTTTTTAAGCCTTTCTTTGCATTTTGTAGTCACATTGGAGAAGTGAATATCGGAGGGAATCGGTCTGACTCTATAGAAAGCACTTCTTTTCCTTTAAGAGATCTTTTAAAAAAAATGAGAATATGAACTGCTGAAAAGTAACTTACAGAATATATATGTATATGTGATATGCATATACACACATTCATATAAAACATATATGAATTTCAAATGTTTTAAGAGATAAATTGTTAGAATTATAATAAAGATACAGAAACAAAGTTCTAATTAATGGTTTGTAATTTCTTGAATGATTTCTTTCATCATCTTTCCATCTACCCAACTCACTTTTTAGGTCACAAATTTATCATCATCTGAAGAAATTGTTGAAGACTTCATGCTAATCTGGCAACAGCCTGATACTGTGCCATTAAAGAAAAAACATGGCATAACAATATTTTAGCACATTAAGCAACTTTAGGGATGAAAGGGTTACTTTATAATCCCACAGTGCAGAATATATGCTGGGTGTAGACAAAAAGTCTACACACAGGTGAATAACAGAGCAAAAATGTAATATTAAAGGGCCTTAGAATCATTTCTTTTAAGTGACTCGATCCCCAGATAGATATCAGTCCAAATTAATATGTGATATTTTCTCGAGATCATCAAATTGGTGCCTCCGATTTTTTAATTTGTTAAATCAATACTGAGTGTAACAACAAGTCACTATCTTATAACAGAAATAAAATAAGTTATCCACTTCTAATCTGCAAATACAGCCATAACAAAGTAATTCTTGCAGCAGCAGCAGCAAAAAAACAAAAAACAAAACACAAACTAATCACATTATACCCTTAATGAGGTAAAAGAAAATCGTAAGGTACAAGTGAAAGTTTTCTTGGCCTGTTTGTCCTCTTATGTTAGCTACTGAATGTCCAAAGGAGCAGTGGTGCTGTTCTGTTCTTTAAGGCCGGCCTAAGGTATTTTCCTGACTGTTTTATAATCATCTTTTTTTTCCTGGGAAGCAGCGCTGACCTTACTAGATCAATCAAAATACATAACAGTAATACTATACCACACACACAGTGAATCAGTGGTTTACATGCTGGCCTAACAAACAAAAGATCGCTGAAGATAAAGATAAATTCCTCAGCTGCGTCAGAAAAGTTACCTGATGTAAATAGAATAAAGTATGCCAAATCAGACATGTAGTGCTGTGGTGAGTGACAGAAGAAAAAAGCCTTAATAGAGTACCAGAGGTGAACAGTGTTACCCCTAGGCCTCCTAGCAGAGCCACCCATCTATGTCATGTGCTTCAATAGAATCCCCATGGTGCTTCAGTGTAGCCACGTCTCTCAATGCATGCACATGTCAGGGTATTTTAACTGCTCGATTTTTAAACCAGGATCCACTCAAAGACACCACTCCATTTTAAATCCTGGATACATGCCTGCTGTTACGAGCACGTGAGCATGAGAGCATGACACCACAAACTGAGTAATCACAGGTGTGTTACCTGTGATGACTCACTCAAACCCCCTTGTTCAAGACTTTTGCTATCCAACACAAAGTCACCACATCTTCAGCTGATATTTGTAGAAGAGAGACCAAACACAAACATAAGATGTATGATTTTATTTGATGAATCAGAGCAAATATGAGATATTACAATTAAAACATCACAACAAATAAGAAAATAATCACAGAATTGTTATGAGGAAGTTCTCTTCTGGAGTATCAGTACCTGAAAAAGTAACAAAACAGCAGTCAGGCAAACAGTTCAGTCAGTGAAGACCTACAATTTTAATTTTTTTGCTTGCTCATCTCCTCAGACTCCGCCTTGTCAAGGGCAGAGCTGCACTTCTGTCACCACTGATTTCTGAGCCCAGTGCAAAGCATCACTAGAAATGAGACTTTAGATATGAAAAAGCAGTGTTACATGACACGAACCTGATTAATGTCCATCCTCGGAGGATTTCCACCTTTTCAGAACTGAAAGGACAAAAATAAAGAGTTAGGGGTTTTTTTTTGGTCACAGCCATTACTTTTACAGCAGAGTTTCTGATTTTCTCCTCAGAAACTCTGGCTTGTCAGGGCCAAAGATGCACGACTGTCTCCATCCAGACTCAGAGCCCAGTGCAAGTCATCAGGGGAGAAGGACAGCTACAAATCATAGACAGCATATAAAACACAGAGCAGCCACCAAGAACGTAAGGAGGATCCACCTGAAAAACTGAGGAACGCTGCACTCCTATTGGTTAATAACTGATCAGTCACAATAAAACAGATCCTGTTTTATCTTTTTTTTTTCCCTGAATACAAATGATTGTTGTGAACCCTAACAGGGTTTGGCTTTCCTTCGAAGGATTGTAATAAAATATTTTTCTAAGTGCGCTTTTATTTACTCTGGCACAGATTAACATTAGAATTTCCATAGACATGTCCAACAAGGAGCTGGCCCTGGAGCAGACCCAGGACCCACTAGAGATCTCTTAGCTGGCATGTGAACAGCCCCAAAAGACCTGGAGGAGCTGGGTAGAGATGGGCCTTTCTGTTTAGACTGCTGCCCACATGCTCCAGACAAGTATTTGAAAATGAATAAACAGATGGATGCTCACCCCACCATCATAGTCCTCAGGAAGTCTTTAATGTTCTCAAGTGGACACAGACTGAAACTGCATCTGTCTCTTAATTTTGCAAGGACTCATAAGATTACACATCCTAACTAAAGAATGAGTGCTGAAAACTCCAAATACTCCTTACCTTTAGGGCTCCGCTGCAGCTGAGCGGTTTCACTCAAAGTCCTGAAAACATTAACAAATAAGAAAAAACAAAGTCAGTGAAGTGTAAAGAAGCTCAGCACGTGTAACACTAGGTTTACTTTCTCCTCAGAAACTCTGGCTTGTCAGGGCCAAAGATGCACAGCTGTCTTCATCCAGACTCAGAGCCCAGTGCAAGTCATCAGGGGAGGGGGGGGGGGAAGCACATCCTCATACCGCTTGAAATAAAAGCGATCATGCAGTATTATTAAGTTACTAATCACTACAACCCAAAATTAATTCAAGTCTTACTGCCTGATCATACTCCAATTACTCCTCACATGGCAACACACTGTGAGCTACCATGCTAAAGGCTGACCACGTGGAGACAGGCCCACGATGGTCGGGTTACTTCCACTGCTAGTAAACATGTGAACCAACAACAGCATCGCAACCAGCTCAAGTTACTTCAGATATGTTCAAAGGTGCCTTTGCTCACAATACTTAGAAGAGACCTTAAAAATGTAATGTCCGAGCAAAAGGTCGCAACTGTTTCCACCTACAGATGTGCCGTCAGTCGGACCGCTTCACCTGAAACTGCCACAGATAACAACACAAAACAAACCTTAACCTGAGCAACATTCATAATATGATCTTACCATTTCCACCAGAAAACAAAGCGTGCCTCTACTCTCTGCTTCTACTCTCTGCTTCTGCTACCGCGGTAATCTTCGTCTTCTTTTCTTCTTTGGCTTCAGTGGCGGACTGTGAAGCTATTTAAAGGCGTATGTCGCCACCTACTGTACCAGAGTATAATAGCACTTCAGAAACAGTTTCGATTGTAGATGTTGAACCTACAATGTGGTACAAAGGCCCTTGAAACAATAGATAAAACTGAAAGCATACTTTATTAAAATGTTTATTTTTTTCTTTATTCTAATCTAGAATATATGTATGCGAATGAAAGGGAAACAGTTGTAATGAGTGAATCTGTGAGGAGTTAGTGAAAAACGTGATTTTGTGTTTGTAATTTTGTCTTGTATGGATTTCTGCCCCCTGGTGGTCACAATGATTAATATTACTACTTTATTACCATTAAAGTTAAGGCTAGACCAGAGGGTTGCAAGTACAGTTACCCTTAGTAACCAGTAGAGGGCAGTTTTATTCATAGGTCCCAAAATGTGGTCAGTGGTTGGCTGTTGTTTTCTGCAGTCGTTGGGACTATAAAACAATGCAGGTGGATGAGTCGTCATTTACAATAGACCAAAGTCTGTGACTTATGGTGAAGGAGGTCTTGGGTTGTGAAGTCTACATGCTCTCCTAGTGTCTACCTGGGTTCTCTGGCTTCATCCCACAGTCCAAACACATGCATGGAGTTGGGCTATTTTTGAAATATATTTATATTTGTTTGTAACTATTCCACATAGTGCACCTCACTTTTAAAGTCCCAATTTTCAGATATTTTAATGTATAAGTATTCTGAGCTTTTTTCTGCACAAAGTATTTTAAAATATTCCTCAAATACAAAAAAAAAGAAAAAAAAGTTTTAAATTAAATTGGAAGAAACAGGCGATGAAAAAGCAGCCTGACTATGTTGACTTCTGTGTTACTGAGTCACCAGTTCATTTGCATTTTGGGATGAACATGATGCAAGGATATTTGAAAACATGCCTGAAATTTAAAAAGTATGATTTTGTGGTATTATTGAAACAAGAAAATTTGCTTTGTAAGAAGAAGAGACAAGGATTCCTAAATAAATGTGATTTAGTGTTTGTTGAAAGATTTTATTATGTTTATGTATAGAAGTACATTTCATTTGAGGTTCTCTAGATGTGTTTGCTCTTTTTACTAGAGAAGTTACACTGTGCAAAGCTCAGCATAAAGTCTCTACTGTTGTATGTTATCTTTTCCACTCATGTATCTGTGATGAAGTCTCTACCTTTGTATGTTATCTCTTCCTGCATGTGATGAAGTCTCTACCTTTGTATGTTATCTCTTCCACTCATGTGTCTGTGACGCAAACATGCTTGAGTATAAATAAAGGGTGGTAACTGCTGCGGAGTGTGAGTCTAGATTAGATTAGATTAGATTAGATAGAACTTTATTAATCCCTCGGGTGGGTTCCTCTGGGAAATCCGTTTGAGCTCTCACCCGTGTGCACGTTAAACCTGCAAACCTGTCTGAGTGTCATTTATTCTGACCTGAGTTGCATTACAGGAAAACTCCTGACAGTGTTACAGTTTTTTTTGTTTTTTTTTAACTCCATGTTGCAGATATGTGCAATACGTCTTGCACAAGGGAAACAGCACATGATAAACACAAAACTTTAACACACTGGGTCCTTTTAGTCACTAAAACATCTTGGCTGTTTGAGGGTTAAACATATGAAGTGTACATGGTGAATACAATTGTACTGTTTGAGTGGGATCTGACATCAGGTGTTGACATTTATGTCTATTATCATTTTAATGACAGGATCTCACGGTGTTGTCATGATATCTGTCTCCTATGCTTCCACATTTGATTATAGTACTCCCAGCATAGGATTACTGTCTCCTAACAGCAGGTTGCAGCTGTGTGTAAGCACTGCAATGTACAGCTGTCTAGTTATTTACATGGCATGTTCTGGCAAGGAGAAGTTTCATGAGTTCAGCACTGCACGGGGCTTTATGTCACCAAAAGCAACATATGTGAGTGCGGGCAAGTTTTCTTTAGAGGGCTTTGCACTCAAACAGCTCTGCCTTTAACACATAAACATGCACATATGCACACTCACACACCGGATGTATCCTCCAGCTGTGGAAGCAGGCCTACCAAATGATCCCAAGGGAAAATAGTGGGGAGCAAAAAGGGGGTTAAAGGCAAGCGCAGAGAGATGGAGTTTCCTTATCTGGCCATGCTGCTTTGTATTTCTTTTTAAAACTCTAAAAGGTGGTTACTAGGGTTATTAACTCCCAAACACACATGCCAAACATAAACTTTGGTTGGGTGACTCAGCTATTGTCTGACTCACTTAGAGATGCACACACACAGACACAAAGAAACACCCCAAACCAATGTTCTGCCACACTTCATTAACAGTGGTGTGAGGGAGGTAAAGTGACCAAATGAAAGGGAAAAAGACAAGGTAGATATTTGACAAAGAACAAGAGGAATACGCTTCCTGCAGCTGTTTTACTGAGAGAGGAGGAGAGAGAGAGTGAGAGACGTTGAGGGAGGGAGGCAAGAGGAGAAGGAGGAAGGGAGGGGGAAAAAAAGCCAACTCATCTGACACAAACAGTGGGCCAAAGAAAGGGGAAGAGCAGGAGCAACACTGTCCAACAGGGGTGGAAAAATCAAAGTTGGAGAGAGTGAGGAAGAGCATAAAGAAGACTAGACAGAGAGGGAAAGAGCCTGAGAGACTCCACACAGACTGGAGACGGGAAGAAAAAAACTGTTTTAACTAGGCAAACAAAAGAAGAGAGCAGGGGGTGAATGAGAGAGGGGCCCCAGCGTTCAGAGGTAAGGAAACTATTAGCCTGCCATGGCTGAATGGATGCATTTCAGTGAGATCAGATGGAGTGACGGCGCTCCTATTTCTGCTCTGTGTTCAGTTGTTGCTATATATTTCCTCTATGCAATGCGTGTGTGTTGAGTTATGCGTGACAGATGAAACGGGGACAGAGGGAGGAGTGAGTGTGTGTGCAAAAGTGCGTTCAGCATACAGGGGTGAGAGAGTTTGGTTGGATCAAAGCTCCAGATGGACTTGAACGGGCTCTGGGTTCAGCTGGTTGGGTTTTCAAGTGAAGAAGTTGGAGTTTTAGATCCATGAAGTCTGAGTTAATGCAAGATACTGATAATCAATCGTGAACCTTTTAGAATCGGGGGGAGCTAATTTTATATCTGACATGCACATATATTATACAAAGTCTGGAGGATTCATGGTGGATATAGATCTGTGCTTGTAGGCGGTAAGTAGTAGTATATTTTTTGTGTGAAAAAGCAACCACGTGATGCATAGTTTGTGGCTTATTTAAAGTCAGAAAGTAAGAAGTAATGGGGTATGCCTCACTAATACCACAGACGTCACAGTGAGCTAACTGGAAATGACACTAGGGATCACTTTATTTCATCTTTATATAAATATTTCTGGAGGTTTTTAAATCTTTAGGCCAGTCCCACATTTTTAGAGGATCTCAAAATCGATTTAAGGAGTTATGAAATCACTGTTGAAAGGCGTATGTCACTAACAAAACATTCCCAGTAGATACAGAGTTGCATGGCATACTTTTCTTTCTTTTTTTTTTAACACATAAACTGAAGCATAAGGCTGATAAACCTGAGGAGAGGCATACAAGTCAGTCACAGCTAACCCAGAATGGAGGTTAAAGATTTTACTTTCCTACCAGCTTATAAGGGATTTATACATAAATCTGCTATTACACAGACACAAGTAGTGTGGTTGCAACTCTAAAACGTAGTAAAAAGTATACCGTTTGTAGTAAACCGTGCAGTCACATTAATTAATATCATGACGGGAGCTACCCCACTCCCACATTTTATCTGGAAACTTGGTCATACAATGAGGAAAGCCAGAAAGCAAGAGGGACAGGAAGTCAGGGTCAAACGGGTTAAAAGAGAGGGTATTCTTTATTTTCATGACCTCTTGCAGATATCTGGGTTGCGTAATTTACAAGTCCTCAGTGGTGATGATGAAGCAAACTGAGGCAGATTGAGGCCAGGAAGAGGCAGGACATTATTCTCTTAGCGGAGCATGTGATGCCCTGTGAACAGCAGGATGTTGAGGGAAGATCATTGAATCTAATTGTGAGCATAACGGAGCCATGAGGGGAGATGTCTGCAGGCAGGAAAAACAGGCCAGTCACGAAGGCTCTGTCAGGGTGGAGTTCAGCTTTTGGGTGCTTCGAGGATTTGAAGCAAAGCTGCTGTGTGCTTAAATATTTAACTGGAAAACTTTCTCTTTTTTTTGAGGTAGAACCACATGAACATAAAGTAACACTCAGCTAAGAGCATGATTACGTTCAAAGAAAGTGTGATGTTTATGGGTCAATATTAAATGAGCAAAGCGCGACCAGCATGGGAAGAAAATGAGTGTGTGATAGGATGTGCCGACCCTTAGCCCCTGTTTATTTTCGGATAGCTCATGTTTCAGAAGCTGGGAATGCTGGGAGAGGACAGTCCATGTCTGCTGGTGTTGTCAGAGCTTCTGCACTATCCCGGTCCTATTTAACGTGCACGTCAACTTCCAACGCTTAGATGGGCGTACAAAGCCTCCATATTTGATTCAGTCACTGTGTTACACCTGCTGTATAGTCTCACATGGGTCCTGACATGTGTTGAACTAGTTATTTATCTGAACAGATATGAAATGCCTTCATGTCATGGAGCCTAAAATAGCAGGAGAGAATTGATTTCCAACCCGGAGCACTTGTGCCAGTGGTGAATCATGTTGGTGCCAAGGGATTTATGGGAAGTGGTAATTTGATCAAATACATTATTATATAAAAGGGCTGATTTAATTTAGAGTTATCTCCACCCACTGAGCTATCACTAAGAGCACTGAAAAACACAACAAGGAGAAAGGGATAGCTAAATGCAGTAGACAGAGAAACAGTCCATCAAAAGTAACCAAGGAAATTGTTAAATAGATACATAAAAGTAAAAGATAAAGACTTGAAAACAGTGAATATGTAAAAATAACTACATTTAAAATAACAGAGTGGACTGGTAATTAGCTTAAATTAATATTTGCAGCTTAAATTTATAAAAGTAAAATCCCTGTTTTATCCATTAGTTTATCATGTAACCATTATAACATAAGAGGTGTCAGTGATGTCAGGTCTGTGGGGCATGTTTGATAAAACAAGAACTCAAGTATTAAATTTTATGAAGTATCTACATTTTGTACCTGAAAATAATTTTGGCTAAACGTGTCCCTTATTTCAAACATTTGTGCCAAATACTGAAGCTGCAACAATCTAAAGCCAATAAATGAAAGGTGATAATGGCAGCTACCTAAAGATCATAGTGAAAGGCAGCATGATAGAAAATATAGTCCAAACTAATCAGATATTCTTTACTTTCTCAGAAAACAGGATGTCGACCTTGCCATCAGAAAACAGCCTTGAAGATGCCTACAATCGCAGCTTCTGGATGGTATGTGTACTCTGTGTGTGTGCGGGGCTCTGGCTTTGTGTGTTTACATGTTTATACCTTATGATGGGACAGGGAGATATACTACACAAGATAGCTCCCCCCCGTATCTCAAGTCTGAGCGAACATGCAGCCAAAACAGTCCAGAGTTTTGTCGTTCAGGCAACACGACTTTTTAAACAAGGCTGTGTTTTCATTTTTAAGTATGAATAGTTACTCTCCGAACCGCCTCGCAAGGATTTAACACAGCTCTCGCTGAAGGCTTTTGGCTCATTGACTTATTCTATGTGTTTGTCTGGACTGAGTCTGGGGACCAAATAAAAAATGTTTTTTCCTATAAAAACTTAATGCTTTCACAGAAAGTTATTTTCTTTGTTTTTTTGTGCTCTTTTTTTTTTTGCATGAGACTTAACAGAATAGTTTGATATATATACTTAATATCTTGCCACCAGCTAGCCTTAGAACTATGGGAGCCATTTCACTTCCTGTTGATCCCATTGTGGAACATAACTGGCCGAAATTCAGTCTCAGGAGCAGCAGTGACAGCCCGTATGTAGCAAATGAAAATACAGCTGAAATAATTCTATGCAGCTCCTTGTAGAGAAAAAAAAAGAAACCTGAAATGCTTGCATTCTGCTAATACATCTTAATTTGTTTGTGAAGAATTTACATCAGGACCTCAAAGATGAGACAAGCGTATCCTGGATTATCCTCCTTTCTAAAACAAAATGGATTTAATGTTTTATTCAGTACGGGCTGAAATCGCTGACTGAGCCCATAAACTTATCAGAAAAGTGTTTACAGAGATCAGCTCCGAGGACTGTCTTACTATTGAATTATATGGGACACGAGGTCTTTCTGCAGCCACAGGTATCACCCCCTGGTGCACATGAAAAAAGAAATCAGGTTTACGCACTTTCAAGCTGGCTTCACTTTTCAGACCTTGAAGCTTTCTCCATTTTTTTTCTGTCTTTGGACGTGACACACTTTCTTAAGCACACATTTCCAAATGACAACTAAAACAGATGTTAGAAGTCAAGCCATAACAGAAACTTCCACATGTATACACAAAGCAGCTGGCTGTGGTGATTGAAGGTGACTGCTATCAGGGGGTCTGCTGCTGCTTGATGAATAAATATAAATTGACGAGTGCTGTAAAGTATCTCATGGTGCTTCAGTGTTCCCAGTACTGACAGAAAGGCCTTACTTAGGGTTCTGGTTTGGCTGGTTCAGTTAAGCAGGTGTCTCTACCTTATGTCTGAAGTGCAGAAGCCTGAGTTTGAGTCCACTCTCTCTCCTCCTCTTTCCTTTCTACGCTTCCCTGCAAAACTGTCAAAATGAAATCTCAAGAAAGAAAGATATTAAGTTAAAAAATCATCTAAAAATGTAACTATGTTTTCTATTTCAAAACCTCCTCTCCAAAATGGGCTACACGTCCATCGGGATCCATTCAGTGCAAACTGTATCAAGAAGTCTAAAAAGTTCTTGGTTATATTACATTGTTACACTTATTCCACTAGCATCTCCAGATGTCGCTAATTAACATGTTTATTTAATCCATAAGAAAACAACAGTACGCTTAGGACACGCTGATATATTAATGATGGATGTGTCCCAGTCCCAGATCGTTTCTTTACCTGGTGCAGTGATAACGAGGCTGCAGGCTAAGTGCCGAGCTCATTTAACAGGCTGCAGCTTCACACTAAACAGAGACATCAGAGAGGTACAGAATAAAATCTGCAGCACAAAAAGGAAAATAGGGATCAAGTTTAGACCTTCTGCTGCATTTTTATATACAATACAAAAGTGGCTTTTATTTCACAGCACCAACGTAGACAGAATGAGAAAAATAAACAGTCTGTAGAACAGACCTGTTTCCACAAACATAAAAGATAAATCCTAAGCATTATCTCTCTCACCGAAGCCTAAATGTACACACAGCATATCGGCCATATACCCATCTCTGTGAACTACCGTACACTCTGTTTACCAGTCATAGCCCAGTTTTGCCACCATATTTTAAGGCTGTAAACACTTCAGAGTGCCTGACTGTCTAATTTGAGTGTGCTGCCGCTTTAATATTGGCTTTGTCTGCTATTGGCCTCGATTGGCTGCCCCACTTTCATCTCTCCCCTCCTGTAATTTAGAAGCCTCCTGTTGTGCTGGATGTGTTTCCAGGCCAGTTCCCGTCTGTGTCATCCTGCCGCCGTGCTCAAAGGCTGCCTGCCTGTCATTATACTGCAAACTTCAGCTTTTCGGTTTTGCATTGGCAAAGTCACCTCAACTTTATACATAGTGATAACAGTCTCTGGACCCAGTGCATGTCCCTTTTAAAACATTAATGCCACAGTTATATAAAGGGATTATATATGCTATTACATGCTTTGTTATATTAAATAAGGGCATTCTGTGACAACTGCATGTCTGCTACTAAAGTAAAAATGCGATTATCACATATTTCAAACACATTTTCACTTGTTTTCAAGTAGAAAACTAAAGATTTAAGAGTTTGATTTGTAACAGACTTTCTTTTCCTTTCTAGAACAAACATTTTTGACTCGCTTTCCCTGAATCTGTCATCTGCTCTTTGCTTGAGTTGCGGTAAAGTCACTTTGGAGTATAGTCTGGAAATGTTTCTTTTATGCCATTTCATCTTTTATTAATACTTTTACTGCCATTGCTTTCACTACCTTTTACTTATTATACATTTACTTTAAAACTTTATCACAGCTACGAAGCATCAGAGCAGCGTCTACTGTGGTACTGCTACACTACTACCAGCTAATACTTTAACTTGACACACATATGCAGGTTGTGAAACATAAAATCTGGAAGACGTCAATTTCATCATCCCATCCATTCATCTACATTTAACACTAATGCAGTTCTATAATGAAAACTCGCCAGGCTTTTAACAGTTTGAATGCGATCATTTATTTATATGAGAGGTAATTTTTTTTCAGCAGAAGTCTTTAGTCATTTCCTTCGATACCGCTTTTGTTGCTTGGACTGATTCTCTAGTAGCGGATTTGCATCTGCCTCGGTTATTGGCCAACTGGGTCTCTGCAGCGTTGCCGCTGGCCTCAAACTGGATTCCTCAGCTGTTTCTGCTTAATTCGCAGACGAGTGAGGAAAGTCAGTGCAAACCACAACAGAGGGGAAAAGAAAGGAAGGATAGAGGAGGAAGGAGGAGGGCGCTTGTGTGAAACACTCCTCGTGATTAAAGCATTTAAAACTACAGTGTTTCATTAAAGGCACACTGAGGGCTCTGATTGCTTTTTTTGAAGGGTGTTAATACAGACAATGAAAAACTTTTACATTCAGGGTCTTTGTCCTTCTACGTGCAGCACTCTTTGAAGCACACTAAACTACGCTTGAACAGAAACATTAAAATGCAGGATTAGTAAACAAATCATTTGCAATTAGAATGAAAAAGAGAAAATATGAGTTAAGAAAAATGTCACATTATAATAAAGATGCCCTGCATCGGTTGATTGCTTTAGTTACCTGAAGCACAAAACTGCATATTTGTTTAATGTTTGCTGCTAGCACTACTTTTCACAAACAACAACTGACCTTTCTGTTGTCCCTGCATTTAATTAACTACTAATTAAGAGTCCCATTACAGACTTTGGACATTGGAAGCAAAGGCTGTTGTTGTAACTCTGGAGGCTTATCATCTTACACTGAATTTGCCAAAGAAAATAAGTAAAGAAGCGTATTCTGTGTTACAGTATCCAAAAGTATATGACGCACTGAAAGCACGCAGATAGTTTTACTATAGTCTCTTGGAGCTATCCAAGTAAGCCATGTCTGTGAGCCAACACGTACAAAACCCGTAACCAGAGCCCCAATATTGAGGTTATTAGTTACATGTGTGTTTGACAGGTAAAACATTGGATTTAGGGACGTCTTGTTCACTCATGTCTTTTTTTTTTTGTGGTATTTACATCAACTATATTGCCTCAAGTAATTTAAAACAGCATGGCGAACAATCACACTGAAGCAGCTGTCTAAATGTGTCAGTGACAACCAGATAGAGTCTGACAGAAAGTGAAAAAGAGAGTAGGAGTCAGTGCTGAGAAGGAGCTGATGACAGCTGCCAGGAAAATTGCAGAGATTTCCAAATTCCACATCCACAAACAACACACTTGCTTCAGAGATGTTATTACATTTAGGGCCCTGCCTCTGCTGCTCTCTTGTCCTCACTCTGTCTGGCTTTTTATGGACGGGCTTCGACCGCGCCTCACACTGTGGCCGGCATTTGTGCTACCAGCGGAAACTCCGTGCCAGTGAAGTGTCACTCGTGGCACGTGGGAGGATTAGCCTTACATTGCTGCTGCAGCGTCACAGCTATGGAAGGACTATGATGGAAAGGTAGCATTTCTACCTAATATTTGTCTTTTGTACTACAAAACAAAGGAATACTAAACATTCAAGAAATCACGCTTATGTGGACTTTCAGTTTTATAGGGGATGCTTTCACTTACTGAATCCAACATTTTGATTTCATGCATTAAACAGCAGCAAGAGTCTCACGTAGCAGTCATCATCTGGTCAGACAGTTTTCCATACATTATTTGTGAAAAGTAAAATAAAATTCAGTTTTCTTTTCATGTTGGTATTTTATTAAGAAGCATGTGGAAATAATTATTTTAGCTGTTTAGCTCAATTCACTCTTATCCTTGGTAGCACCCTCTGCTGTACCCCAGATTTAACTGCAGCCAACGTCTGCACAACACGATTAACAGGAAGACGGTAATGGGTGTATTTCATTTAGCTGTGGTACTGTGCATTATTCAGTGGAACTTAGTAAGACGTCATTATGACAATGATTTAGAGGATCATTTAGAGAAACACATCCATGTAAAAGTCTAACTAAATGAAATCAATACTATATATATTTACTATACATATGTAGAGTGAATGTGTGCAGCTGGAGTCTGCTTAGCATTGCAGAAAGCTGAAGCAACTGACAGCAAACCTCCAGAAAGTTACAGTTTCTGGCTAACAAATATTCTGGCACAAAACCATTAAAACAAATCATTGTTTTAAACACAAAATGTAATTAGTGAGCTTTAGATGAGCTTTAGATGTTTTGGAGGCTTTGTTTAAAGCCAGGCTTTAAACAAAGCCAAGCTTTGTTTGCAGTTCCTGAGAGCAGTCATATATTAAGGGAACAGTTAAGAGAGGGCTCAATCTTCTCACCTCTCTCTCAATGAGCTTCCACAGTATTGCAATCAAATCTCATTTTGAGTATAGATTATTAGTTGTTGCCAGGAAAATTGCTTCTGATATGTTAGTAGTGTGCAGTAAGGTTTGAACATGCAGGATCCACGGCTCCATTCAAGGGTTTGAGGGTTTAAACTGTACTAAATGTAGTTAAACAGTTACCCTTAAAATATGTGGCAAATTTATTTACAATTTAGACGAAGATTTGAATTCCCTTTTCTTGAGGACAAAATGACTTGCTGTTCAAACCTTCTGTTTACGAGGGGCAGCCAATCAGAAGACGGCTAGGTTAAAGGAAAGGGGGTGGACACAAGATTAACTGAGGGTCTGCACCAAGATCCATCATAGGTTAAATAAGGATTATTTTAAACTGTGACCCATACTAAGCTACTCTAGTAGAGCCCGAGATTAAAAACATGGCGCTGGAAATGACCATAATAGGTCTGCTTTGAGTAATCTAAACAACAAAACTGAGTTACTATAAAAAACGAAGCTTCAGGCAGTGGATATTTGCCCTAATATTTCTACTTATAATATTAGTCTATTTTTAATATGTTACTAATATTACAAATTAGAAGCAGTAGTAGTAACACGCAACAGTAGTGTGCTTGTAATACCAGTTGGAGTAATCTTTTTGTTTGTGTTATTCAGTTTTGGGTCTCCATATTTCCAAGAATACACTGAACAAATGTACCGTTTTGGATTCTCTGGCACTGAAATAAAAGAAACTGAATCACTGAACACTGGAACATTTTTTGTTAACTTCTAACTTTTTAAAGCCAAAAAATTAAAAAACTTTAGACTTTAAAGCATCAAATCAATTTAAACTTCCATCCACTTCATGTGTTTATGATGTGGAAAGCAAATCTTCCTCTCTCTTTGTGTCCTGGCAGCCTGGGAACTATCAGCGCACTGCGAAGCGAACAGAAGATGCTTTCCAGGCCTGTAATGACATAGTGGCATGTTTCCAAGAGAGAGCGCGCGTGGAGAGGCAGTACGCCCAGCAGCTCAGTGAATGGAGCAACAAGTGGAAGCCGGTGGTGGACTCTAGTAAGATCAGTAACCGCAACACATATGATGAACGTGGAAATGATCTTATTTCAAAATCATGTCCCAATTATTACTGAAATACAACAGTAATTTTAATGGTGTGTCATCTTCTTCTCCTCCTCCCTCCCTCAGGTCCTCTATATGGCTCTCTTATGAAGGCTTGGCAGTGTTTTCTGTCCTCCGCCGACAGGCTTGCCGCCCTACACGCCACCATCTGTCGCTCCCTGGTGTCGGAAGATGGGGACCGGGTCAGGACCTGGCAGAAGGACACCTTCCACAAGAAGTTATTTGGGGGTTTCAAGGAGTCCCACGACATTGAGACGGGGTTTGCACGTGCTCAGAAGCCGTGGGCCAAACGACTTAAAAAGGTCAGATTTTTTTCCAGATTTGTTTATGGTAGTTACACATCGTCATATTAATTAAAAGCTTTTGTCTGATCTCAGTCACTGAGCTGTGTACAAAGATATAAAATGCCACATTAAAGTTAGTTTAGTATGTTGTGAAGCAATAAATTACATACTGAGGCAGCCACTAAAGTACAGTTTGTCTTGGCGCTTGTGGCAGCTGTTATTTGTCACACTGCTTTGATTGGGATAATCTTTGAACAATATGTTCTTATTTTTCTTTTTTCTGCACACATGCTTTTTGCCTCTTTGAGCACTTTGTTTTAGAAGCAGTTTCAAAACGTACAGTATTATTTTACATTTAATTAAGCTCTTCCCAAATTCAGTCTTAAAAAATAAAGAATTTGTATTTACTGATATGTAAATTAACAATAAACTTGCAGCCTGGAGGCTTTTGAAGACCGCTACCATCTTACTCACTCACTCACATTTTTACTTAATCAACATTTTGACCATTTGGCTGTAGCTCAGGTGGCAGAGCCGATCAGCCACTAACCAGAAGGTCGGTGGTTCGATCGTAGGCTGCTCCTTGTCTGCATGCCAAATATCCTTGGGCAAGATACTAACCCCACGTTGCTCTCTGAAGCATCCATCGGAGTGCGAATGTGTATGAATGTTACTTAGAAAGCATCTAGAAAAATGTGCTGGTGTGAATGGGTGAATGCACAAGTTGTGTAAAGCGCTTTGAGTGCTCAGAAGAGTAGAAAAGCGCTATATAAGAACCAGTCCATTTACCATTTTGAAATTATTTCTCATTTAATGAAATCTTTAATGAAATAAGCTTCACCGATGCAATATTTTCCTTCCTGATTTTGAGAGATAAAAGTGGAGTGTAGTTCTCGCGCTCCAGCAGCAATATACCTGTTCCTAAAGAAAAACGTAGCTAATAATTTTTTTGTTAGTTTTTCTAGTGGTTAAAACCCCAAAGTGATCAGAGAGGTTGAAGTCATGTGTTTTTGTTTTAGATTTCTAAAGATTTAGCAACCACATTAGCTTCATTTATCAGACCTGAGAGGCTACGCACATGTTTTATTAGCAGTGTAACTGTTGATAATATATAAAATGAGGATGTAGCCATCTTGAGATTACACATTGGTTTTGAACTCTGCATTTTGAAGCCATAATGTCAGCTGCCATGTTGTTGTTGCACTTTATATGAGTAAAAGGATGCTAAGTAATCAGTGAATGCTAGCATGTTTGGTTCGCAAGTTGCATTCATAAACTGATAAACTACCCAGGTGCAACACACACTAGTTGAACATTTTAACATGGAAGTCTGTGGAGATTCACTCACTCTCGTGAAGCCAGCCTCAAGTGGTCACCAGAGGAACTACAGTTTTTGCTACTTCCTGCTTAACTTCATTTTGCTTAGCTTCTCTGGAGGTTTACTCTGGAGTCTAACTTAGTGCTAGTGGAGTCCATGTAAAGTCTCTGTAACCACTAGAGGGCATCAATACATCTTTTATATACAGTCCATGGCTTCACAGCTCCACTCCAGACAGCTCTGGTCATCATGACATTTTAATGTTCGCTTCTGGGAGCCTTTTCTCTGTGACATTCCCAAGCCTTATTTTGTGCCAGTGCCAGAAACCCAGTTCTCAAGAGTGTTTGTGTTCTGATGCAATGAGCCACTTGAATCTGTACCTTACAGTGAAATGAGAGCAGCAAGGGACATGCATCAAAAATATAATTTTGCCTCAAAAGACGAGCCCTTAGGGGATCAATTTTTCATATATACTAGAAGTGACTGTGGCATCGCAGATGGTTTCTCATTAAGTAAATGGCCTCAATTCAAATACTATATTTAGAAAACAGGAAGCTAATGCACTGCTATTTCAAAATGAATTTATTCAGTAATGTGCTTTTCAGAGTCAGGTGCATCTTAGCTTAAGTGCCTCTGAAGTGCCTGT
This sequence comes from Haplochromis burtoni, assembly GCF_018398535.1. Lineage (NCBI taxonomy): Eukaryota > Metazoa > Chordata > Actinopteri > Cichliformes > Cichlidae > Haplochromis > Haplochromis burtoni. The sequence goes on from NW_024582413.1 coordinate 1,961,026, forward strand.
AAGTGAATTGTATGATTCCTGGTGTTAGTGTAATCGGTGTATTTCTATCCCTATCTATTGTGCATTGACTCCATATAGTCAGTCTGTGCTTTGGTTTGCATCCACAGCTGGATAAAGCAAGAAGAGCATACCATAAAGTGAGCCGTAAAGAGCAGGTAGCCAGAGAGCGAGAGGCACACGCTCAGGGAAACCCGGACGTCTCCATAGACAAACAGAAGAAGATCCAGGAGGAGAGAGAAGTGGCTCAACAGGAGGCCGAGAAGGTGCACACCACATGTCACTACTTTCTTATTTTTTTTCTTAGTTTTTTAATTTTCTTTTCTTAAACTTTCTGTAAGTTTTGTCTTACGTGCACTGTGGAGTTTCTGGCCACGGAGCATAAAAAAAAATACTATTGCATAATTATTAATTAATTAAAACAGGTGAAGCATGAATGATGAGTTAAGGAATCTCACTTTGGAATCTGAGTAGATCCGTACCTTACCACTGATGCTCGGTGGAAGGGTGCCTGTTACAATCCTGGTTTACCAAGAGAAAGGGGAGTGACATTAATAAACCACAGGGAAAAGGTTTAGTGACTGTTAAGTAGGTTATTGTGTTCCTTTATGGTTTTAAACTAATAAATCAGAGGGCATGTGGATGCAACTCCACATGCTAAGTATGTAATATCTGTATTCTAGTTATCAAAAGCAAAGAAATTAATTACACGTCTTACTAGCCTGTCCAAAGCAAACGTTAGGGAGAAAAGAAAGACCCTTATTACTAGTATCTCTAATAAAAGGAATCTAACTGTGTAGTGAACAATAAGTAGAAGTACTGTTACCTTTCCTAATTTACAAATCCCCCAAGTGGAGAGCAAAACAAGCAAGTTGATGAATCAGAACCTAGCAGGCGTAAACCCTTCACTATAAATTACGTGACCAAAGTACAAGTAACCATTCCAAACATGGAAAAGACTGCTCCCTGGCCTGACAGCCCCTTTTAAAGCAGCTGCAATAATTAGCCCCGCTGCGGTTGGAGTATGGCGCCAGATGAATCAAAGTGGCAGCAGGTAAAACACAGAAGGAGCAAACAATTGCGGAAGGCAGGATGACGGACAGGTGCCAGCACCAATCAGCAGCATAGTTAGTCTCCAGAGTAGCGCAGAAAACAGTCAAATTATACAAACGGGACAGAGTGGAGCGACCAAGGAGTGCAAGAGTGCTGGAAATGTTTCGTGTGGTTTAAATCAGTCATCTTCATATCCTCTCACAAGTTTATGACGTGGTTTCTGCTGTTGTACTGTAATAATGTCTACTTCACAGGAAACCTGTGATGTCAGCACTGGGGTGAAGCGTTATATCAAGTTAAAATTCATTACCAGTTGTGACTGCATAGTCTATGGGAGGTTAAATGTTGCAATTTTTTGCTTTGTTAATATTTTTATATCAGTTAATCACCTGACTGAACCTGGTGAAATCATTTTGAAATGGTTTTGTTTATCTTGGCGAGCTAGCTTCAGTTTATCAAAGTTTTTTCTTAGAAGACTGTTGTTGAAGTTCTTTGTTTCGCATGTTTTTAGTGGGATGAAATGTTTTGTGTAAGACATTCGACACACATTTAATACAATTTTTGTTTTGCTTTTTTGACAGTTAGATTTCCACCGCTCAAGTTTTATTTGCCAATTTGGTTTGAAATACTTTCAGGTCCGTGCCCGCTACGAGAAGGTCCTGGAGGAGGTGAACAACTATGCTCCTCGCTACATGGAGGAGATGGAGTCCGTCTTTGACCAATCACAGGAGGAGGAGCGCAAGAGGATTGTATTTCTCAAACAGGCTTTCCTCTCCATCCACAAACACCTGGACATTACCAACAATGAGAGGTGAAGCACGGTGCTTTGTACGTGTGCGGTGTTGAGAAAAGGTGCTGCTGCCGCTGCTGATTAGAGGATTGATGCATTTGATTAAACAAGTAGCACAGATTCGTCTTATGTGTGAACCCTGCAGCTTGTGTCGGGCTGTCTTTAGAGTTAAGTATGTTGAAATCAATAATTTGACTTAATTTACCTCTAATTAAAAGCTATACCACTACATATTAGCACATCACCGACTCTCTTCTACTCTGATAAAGGAAATACTGGATACGATGGCAACTTAATTACTTTATAAAAATGAGCCAAAGCCACAGGGAGAGGAGAGAAATTATATACACTATTAATCTGCTTAATTTGGGGGGAACACTTAACTTAAAGTGTCCCGGATTGCAGTGTAAGTGAATTAAGTATGTTTTTAATTATATAATCATCAGTATCCAGAGTACACATAAAATTTGTAACATATATTCCAGATCATTGGGTTTCTTATAGCATGGTGTTTATTAAGTACTATGAGGCATACTATACCTAAAGGACACAGGGTATTTCCAGCAGTGTGAACCTCTCTGAAGCTAAATGTGAGAGAAGAGCTGTGGAAAATATCCAAAATTCACACGAGACAGCACGACTGTTTTTGATAAGTAGGATTATTGGAGGAGAGATGATCTCTTCCAGCAAAATTTTAGGAACGGATCAGCATAGATTAAAATCAAATTTGAGTTTTTTGTGTTTATCTCTCGGCATTTAGTGTGCGGGCCGTGTACAATGAGCTCCACAACACACTGATGGCCATCGATGAGCAAGAGGACCTTCGCTGGTGGAAAAACACCCACGGCCCGGGCATGCCAACTGACTGGCCTCACTTCCAGGTATTTCCCTTTATTTTCCAGCATTTTAAGTTTAACTCTGTGCACTTTATTTATGTTACTTATATTCCAATTTTTTTTCAGGAATGGACACCTGAAAAGAAAAGCAAAAAAGGGAAAAAAGAAGTGGAAAAATCAGGAACAATAGAGAAGAGGTGAAGATATTATTCCGAACGGGAACTGTTAATGTTGTCTAGCTTTTTTTTGAAGCAATCAAAGATTAATCTCTTTCTTCTCTTTTTTCCACTGACAGCGTGATGATCGGGGGAGTGAAAGTAAGAGCTCTGTATGATTACGTCGGCCAGGAGACAGATGAGCTGTCCTTTAAAGCAGGTAAACACTGCAAGATGAATGACGTCACTGTGAACTCAGCCGCGTCTCTGTATATTCATATTTTGAAGCCTCAGCTTTGGCTTTAAGGCTGCAGTCATGTTTTTGGAGCCAGAATGTGGACCATATTTGGAGGAGAGGGCGCAGGGCTCACATAAATACTTTCCTGCCTAGTGTATGGGCTCAGTCACACATTCTGGCTCACACTGAATACAAAATTAAGTCCATACCATATTTCAAAGTGGAGGATTAGCTGTTGTATGAAACCGCACACTCATTGGCTTGCAAACTTTCAATTCCAGTGGGGTAGCCAGTCAGAACTGACCCTCTTTGTTAGGTTTTTGCATCCTATATGGTCAACAGCAGAAAAGCTTTTCTCAGTGACCTGAAGCTGTCATTCAAAGAGGCCACATTGCTACATCAATGTCGAGTCAAGCCATTCATTTGTACTGTACATTAAAAAATAACCGTTAACAATCCAAGTATACAAAAGTATATGAAATATACAGAGACCAGCAGTGCCAACGTATTTTGGTCTCAGTGTTTTAAGTTGATTTTAAGTTTTTAGATTCTTTTTCTCACAGTTTTTGATTATTGTTGGGTTCCTGTTTCACATCTTTATTATCCTAGTGCGCCTTATTTGGTTCCTGTTTCTAGTTCACGATCATTCTGGTAATGAGTTTCAGCATTGTTTTGTTTCATGTCTTGGTTGCTATTCGTTGCAGTTATACTTCGCAGTTCCTTCCTCTATCTCATCTTTCTGTTAGTGTCTGCACCACATTTTTCAGGTCTGGTCTGATTTTAGTGTGTCTTTTGGTTGTTTTCTTTTTATATGTTGAAGGCTGTGTTCCTTTCACGCCTTGCATTATTTTTACTTTTTCCTTTAGTGATTCTTTTCATCTGTGTCTCAATCCCAAGGGTCTTCCTCTTTTTTTTTTTTTTTTTTGTTACTCTTTAAGTTTTCCCAGATTATTTGATAGCTTTTGTACATTTTGATTAGTTGCCCTTATTTACCCATCTTGACTTCTCTGGACTTTAGTATATCAGCTTGAAAATAAAGCTAGAAACATATTTATGTATCGATGGCAACTTTATCGGTGAATCTTTGGGTATTAGCTTTTGAAGGCTGCCTCAAGTGGCCGTTAGAGAAACTGCACTTTGGTGCCTTACTTGCTGAAAGCAGCTTTATTTCAAATGTACTACGACTATTATTACATGAAATTACTAAGCAGAATGGTTTGAATCATTGATTTTACAGTTAAATAAAATATACGTTTAAACTGTTATAGGCTCTTTTTTTATGGTTGCTGGCCTGACAAAACAAATAAGGGTTATAAGGCTTCGCTCACCCCAACTGTTTGCAGAAGACGGCCGCCCCTCCCTGAGCCTGGTTCTGCCAGAGGTTTCTTCCTGTTAAAAAGGAGTTTTTCCTTCCCACTGTCGCCAAAGTGCTCATAGGGGGTCATATGATTTTTGGGTTTTTCCTCTGTATGTGTTATTGTAGGGTCTACCTTACAATATAAAGCACCTTGAGGTGACTGTTATATATAAATAATATTGAATTGAATTGAATAGATGTTTAAAAAAATGTTGCAATAGTTTTAAAAAATTTTCTCTTCCTCCCTCCAGGTGAAGAGTTTCTAAAGATCGAGGATGAGGATGACCAAGGATGGTGTCGAGGGAAGAAGGATGATGGGTGGGAGGGGCTTTACCCAGCCAACTACGTGGAGGTGGTGTAGTTACCTGAATGTGAAAGATCTTTGTTATATCAAATACCACATGACAGCCTGAGTAAATATATAAACGTCTAAAACACAAAATCAGTGCTGTAAAAGTCCACATGAAGTAGCTGTTAGCCAAAGAAGTGTGTCAGCACAAGACGATGGAGATTTTGACATACAGAGATTTTTTAAAAGTGCCCAGGTTTGTAATCTTTTGAAGGACTTTTGATATATGTTTTAATATACACACTATGCATAGACCACTTGTATTGAAGCCATATAAATAAACAATGCTTTAATGTAAAGAAAGAAATAACATGCTGGAGTATAACGGTACACAGTTATTTGGTGCTGGAGTCAGTGGTGTAGCCAGAACATTTTAAAGGGGTGGCCAAGCTAAGACCATTACATCCATCGTCATATGGATTTTTATTTTTCCTGCATGGAAAATCACTGCAGGTCAGAGAATGTATGAGTATGTTTGTACATAGCCCTTTAATAGGTGTCATTATTGGTTATGTGGGGTGGCCACAGGGCTAGTCTACAGCAGCCATCTCCTGCCACCCCTTGGCTTATCCCCTGAATAAAATGTGTGTGGGACTGCTATTTTCTTTAAGCTGTTTTTTAAGCCTCATGCGATTAAAATGCTCACAAAGCCTCACAATATATGAAGAAAGCGTTGCTAAAACTGTGATTATAATTATTCCGAAGCAGCCGTACAGTTGGAGTCAGCCTAATAGATGCAGAAAGCCATGTCGACTGTATTTCTCTTCTGTTTTTGTGGTTTAAAGGAACAGAAAGTCATTAGGAATCCTGTATAACCCTCAGTTAGCCAACAGTGAAGCTGTTTTACCCACACCAGCATCCACTCACACCCCACAAAGTCCAATGCTGTCTTAGTTCATACAGAGTTGACTTAAATCAGCTTTCATCACTATTTTCCTATTAAGAATTTATTGCTTGACTATTTGTATGTGATAGAGATTGAACCCAGTGGCAAACCCAGAAGAGAATCCAGAGAATATTCAAGCAACTCTTAATATTTCACCTCGCTGGTTTTACTCTTTCGAGCTCACAGCTTTACAGTTTTGGTTCACCCTTACTCAAGCTGAGAAAATGCTCTTAAAATCCACTCAATGTGACCTTAGCAGCACCAGCTACAGCAGACAAACAGACACACTTAGCAGCTAAATCACCAAATATTTCCAACAAGGCTAAAAACACAACTAAATGTTTTTATATTGCTTCAAATGTCTTTATCAATTTGCAGCTGTTCATCATTTTGAGATTCTTATTGCTTGTCCTTTTCTGCCCAGCCTTTGCATCGGTGAGGGAAATGCTTGCAGTCAGGGTTGCCATATACTCTTTGTGAAGGCAACACGATCATTACTGGTTTGTTTCCACTGACCCCAATCAGTCAGTCCAAGTTTAACACCCTCCGCTGGAATGACACTGCAGTTTAAGAAACAGTTTATGGTGTAATATTTCTTCACCAGTATTGTACCTGCTAAACTGAACCAGTAACTGTTAGAGGTCTGTTAACACGTATTACATTAAAAACAAGCAGGTATATTAAACTGCAGGTTATTATAAACACTTATTTTTCATGCCTTGTTACAAAATATGATGAAGGCTGAAAAACAGATTTAATAACACGCTGACATAAACAATAAAACTTCCTAGCTGGGCCTTGTTAGCATACATTGCATTATATTTTTACACACTCCCTAAATTTTGTATTCCTACGCTTTGTTATTCATTATCACTCACACAGCATATAAACAGGACAGCTTTACAGTCATTAGAAGCCATATTTTGGGATAGTGGGTCAGCCAGTGGCTTGTGGGCTTTCACTGTGCAAGGCTGGGCCCGAGCTATTTTAGCAACTAAAATGTCTGAGTGGGGTTATTTAATACCCCGTTATGTTTATTCAGGACTACTTCATTTCTATTTGTGTTTGTTATACCTGCTTATTCCTCTACCTGTGATAGATTTTCCAGTGTTAACACGAGCTGTTTTCATTGTCACTTTGGGCATTAAGTATCTGCGAAGAACATCGCAATGTAGATTTAAACAAAAACCTGCAATGGAAAACATGGATTGCAGGGATCATACATATGACTTCACACAACTATCAGTTACCTCTTGCACATCAATGTGCCACCTCATGTAAAACACCATAAAACTGTGGGAGAGGTTCAGTTCAGCTTTATCATATATCGCCAAATCACAACAAATTCCCCTTTTTATTTTGTAAGATAAAGACCCGACTATGGTACAGAGGTGAAAGTTCATTATAGGAAACATTTTAGCAGATAAATATACACAACTTCAAACAGATACAAATGTAAAGATCTGTAGAGCAATTGAGAGAACAGAAAACTGCCCAACTAGCTATGTGATCCAACCTGCATACAAGAAGTAAATCTGTTTCCAAGAAAGCCTTTTTTCACCTCACCTGCCTGCTGCTGGCTGCCTGCCTCATTTTTACGTTAAAATTTGTTCAACTCTGCAGCACAAGTAATTGAAAATATTAGGTTTAGATGTGAAAGCGCCTTTGCACTGAACCTCGGAGTCCCCTCCTGGTTAGGAGGCCTTTCAAAGTTTAGCAACTCTATCACGAAAATCATAAATGAGGTGCATGCAGGGCTTTGAAGATCAAAGAGGAAAAGTGCTTAAAGATGAAGTCCATTCATAATTTAAAAATTTTGATGTTGCACCTTTAGTTAAAGGAGAAGTCTTTCTCCAGGTGAGCCCTATTATCTGTCATTATGGTTCACAATGATCTTTGCTGTGGGACTAAAATCATTAAAGCATTGAGTTGCTTTTAGATGAGGAGAAAATGTCATGGGGAATAGTAATATTTCCTAGCATGTCACACTGTTCCTTCTGGGTAACTCCTGGGGAACAGTTAGTCTTTCTGTCTGTCTGTAATATCTAATCTTCTGTTATTAAATTGTAACTATCACAGAGAGCATCTTTACCAAAGTGAGGAACGTGCTGGGTTTGCCTATTATAGTATCTCTATATGTGCTGTTGCTGTGTGTCATTCTTTGTCATGTAAATGTATGACCTTTCAAATCCCCTGTCTTTTTAAAATAAAAACCGAAACTGTTACACAAACAAAAGAAGTTTTATTAGATGTGGGATGGAAAGTGTGTGTTGTGTGAGACAGAGAAAAAGAGTCATTAGTGTGTGTGTGTTATGAATCACTATGACATCACCCCCTGGAGTCCCACAGTCCTCCCTGTGGATGTTATTACATGTACGTACACACACACACACACACACACACACACACACACACACACA